>NC_137790.1:84496085-85043585 GCF_963383645.1 Muscardinus avellanarius
CTTAAAAGGTTCCCAGAGACCAGAGCCAGATACCCCTACCCCCAGCCAGGATCTTGAGGTGGGCATTCACCTGCCCACCCCTCACCCATCAATTCTGATTTTCCTGCCCCTTCCTCAGACAAATCTTTTGAGTGCTTCCTCCAGGTGGCATCTCAAAGTTTCTGAGACAGGTAGAAGGTTCAAGACAGAGGCTAGCCGGCCACTTGGCCCTCATCCTGATGGAGCCTGTGTTTGTCTAAACAGGTGTGGACCAAAGGCCCCATAAGCATCTCCTGGGGCTTCCATAGGGCAAGATAGCCACCATGGAAAACAGAGTTTATTGGAATATTTTTGTACCTGATGTTTACAGATGTGTTGGGAAGTTGTCAATAAAAAGATCCTGTTACTAGAAAAATATGAACAATATAGTTGATTTATTTTTTACCTCTTTTATAAATAATATCATATTAATGTACTTATTACTCTGTGTCTTTCCTCCTTCCACTCGATATTTGTTTCTGAGAAGTTATTACATATATATATTTTTGAACTCTAGCTGATTCTAATCTTGCAATGTTGCTCAGGCTGGACTTGAACTTTTGAGCTTAAGCGATTTTCCCATCTCTGCCTTCTAAGGAGCTGGACTACAGAGGTGTACCACCATATCCCATGAACTGACCATATCGATTCATTCAACTATGGTTCATTAATTTTCAATGTTATTCATTATCTTAGCATAGGAGTATACTAACTTTTATTAGTTTTGGGTGGAAATTTGTGTGAATGTCAGTCTTTGCTATTGTATATGATATTGGTTTATATGTCTTAGAACATGCCTTCGAAAGTGGAGAACAGAACTGCTCGTTGCTGCAGTTTGGATCTTGATGCTATATAAAGCTCAAGTGTTAAAGACTTGTTTTCCAGGTCGCACTATTAAGAGGTGGTAAAACCTTTAAAAGGTGGGGTTCAGTAGGAAATCGTAGGTGTCATTGTGGGCCCGTCTTCAAGGGAGATTGTGGGACCTGGTATCTTCCTTGCCTTTCCTTTTTCTACTGGGACTCCATTAAATGAGCAGCTTGCTTCCAACATGCACTCCCTGCCATGATGCGCTGCCTCACCACAGATTCAAAAGTAACAGGGCCAACTGATCATGGACTGGAACCCCCAAAACTGTTAGCCATTAAACATTTTCTCTTTATAAGTTATCTCAGGTATTTGTTACAGGAAAAGAAAGCTGACGAACACACTAGTCATATGCTTGGCACATCTTTATCATTATTAGATAATGTTAAATTATGTTCCAAAGTGATTTTAGCAATTTATACTCACACTATATTTGTATATAAAAACCCATTGCTTAAATACTTGGCATTATTAGACTTTTGGATTTTTGCTAATCTGATTAGTATAAAATGCTAGTTCACTTTGGCTTGAATTTTCATTTCTAATGAATAAATTTATTCTTCAGCTGACCATATATGTTGCCTCTTTCATGGAGTAGTTACTCTTGTGCCCATTTTCCTATTTAATTTTATTTGCCTTAGAGTTTTTTTTAATGTTTTGGAGAGTAATCTTTTGTCAGTGTTATGTCTGGAAAACAACTTTTTGAAGCTTGAAGCTTTTACGAGTTTTTGTTAACTAAATATATTACTTTTAATGGCACTTAAATTGTCCCTTCTTTTAGTAATAGTTTTTGTGCTTTATTTTTTTGTTCAAAAACTCTTTTGTAACCTAAAATTTTTATAAATGAGCCTTAAAGATTTGCTTACAGAAGTTAATAATTGGATATTATCTTCTTCACATAAAAAATTTTAGCATCTACCCTTTCCAGTGATGTGTAATGCCATCCATGCCAATTATTAAACCACCATAAATGGATGAGTCTATGTCAGGATTGTCAATCATGGTCCATTTACATATTTTTCTTTTCAGAATTACAAACAATAAAATAATACTTCTTCTTCTTCTTCTTCTTCTTCTTCTTCTTCTTCTTCTTCTTCTTCTTCTTCTTCTTCTTCTTCTTCTTCTCCTCCTCCTCCTCCTCCTCCTCCTCCTCCTCCTCCTCCTCCTCCTCTTCCTCCTCCTCCTCCTCCTCCTCCTCCTTATTCTTCTTCTTCTTCTTCTATTTTTTGGTGGTACTGGAGATGAAACCCTTCTACCTCCGGGCTACACTCTCAGACCTATTTTATATTTTATTTGGAAACAGGGTCTCTTAAGCCAGCGAGGCTGGCTTTGAACCTGCGTGAACCTCCTGTCTCTGCCTCCCAAGCTCAGGGTTTACAAGCGCGCACCACCACACCCGACAAAATAATACTGTTTTAATAATATTAGTCTTATATAAAATCTTATTTGATAAAGAAAATTATTCTTCCCCATTTAAATAAAATATTGAGTATTTTTGCATTTGCTTTTCCATGTCAATTTTAGTATTAGCTTATATTTAAAAAAGTACATTCTGGTGAGAATATTAGAATCCCATTAAATCTATTAATCAACTTTGGGAAAATTTACATTATTGTTATATTATTTTTCTTTTTTGAACATAATATTTATACTTATTTAAATCTCCTTTAAAGTATTTCAGTAAAGTGTTATGATTTTCTCCATTAAGGTATTATCAATTTAAAAATATTCTTAGGTATTTTACATTTTTTATTGTAATTACGGTTGGTTTATTCAAAATATATTATGGAACTCTGTGGCTATGGTCCACACATTAATATACCCAAGTGGATTTTTTGGGTTTTATGTCTAGTAAACTTGCTAACATCTTTTTAATACATTACATATTATTTTAAGCTCTTTTCAAGTTTCCTATAGTTCTATAATTTGTGATTAATGGCAGTTTAATTTCTTACACTACACTCCATTCTTGATATATTTTATTCATGTTTTCTATTATAGCTACAGTGACTAAAGTCTTCACTATAAAGATGAATAGAAGTGGTAATAAGTGGATTTAAAAGTGTAAAATCATCCAATTGCTGATGATTTGTTGGAAAATATTTTATGATTTATTAGTTCTAATGTGTTCCTATTTGGGGTGATTTGCATAGTGGTCCTTAATTGGTTAAGGAAGTTTCTATTCCTAGTTTTCTAAGAAAGTATTCTTAATTTTTAAAATCACAAATGTTTTGTTTTATCACATTCTTTTTTTCTGAAGATACTATGATCATAAAACTTTATTTTCAGGCCAGGTGTGGTGGTGCACACTTGTGATTCCAGTACTTGGGACACAGTGACAGGAGGATCGCACAGGTTCAAAGCCAGCCTCAGCTACTTAGTGAGGCTCTCAGCAACTTAGTGAGACCTTGTTTCCAAATAAAATAGAAAATAGGTCTGGGAGTATAGCCCAGAGGTAGAAAGCCCCTGGGTTCCATTCCTAGCACCACCAAAACAAAAACAAAAACAAAAATCAAACAAAAAAAACCCACTTTATTTTCTTTCTGGTGCTAAGTATCAAATCCAGGGTCTCGTGCATGTTAAGCATGTGCTCTACCCCATAATTACAAGACCATCCAAAGACTTATTTTGTCCTATGAATGTGTAAATCAGTTTAAAGACTTTCTTATGTTCAACTTCTTTCATATTAAAGGCATCTGTATGATAGCATTGGACCCAATCAGGAGACCAGGACTCAAGACGCAGCCTTGGGACTATTTTGTGAGACCTTGGGGAAATGCCTCCTCATCTCTGGGACTTGGTATTCCTTTGCAAGATTAGAGGAAATATTAAGTGCCCCTGTGGCTCTCACATTCCATGAATAGGAACAAATGAATGAATGTGTAATGTTAGACTACAGAGAACAGAATGGAAGGTGGCATAAAACACAGAGTAACAGAAAAATAGGGAAAGCACAGACAAGGTTACATCTTCTATGCCCTTTTTTTGTTTACAACTTTCTGGGAAGAAGTTACAAAAATCCTAAGTTTCAGTGATTTACCTACCATTTGTTCAAAGATGTTTCTTGTAGCTTTAAAAATGGTGGCCTCTGGCAAGTCTTCCCATTGGTAGTTCTCAGATGTGCCAGTGTAAATGGGCTGAAACGTGACGCTAGGAAGATTAAACCTGAGGCCCCTGTGAGAAAGGGAAGGGATATGCTTTCCTGACATCCACAGGAAATTTCATTGAGTTGTAGTTCATCCTAGGTTTTTTTTTTTTTTTTTTTGTGTGTGTGTGTGTGTGGTACTGGGGTTCCTGGAAACCCTTCTACCTCCAGGCTGCACTCCCAGACCTATTTTATACTTTTTATTTGGAAACAGGGTCTCTTAAGTCAGAGAGGCTGGCCTCGAATCTGTGCAATCCTCCCGTTTTTGCCTCCCAAGTGCAGGGATTACAAGCGTGCGCCACCACCCCCGGCTCATCCTAGTTTTTAGTGGACTGGCTGTCTTGATTCTCCTGAAGACCTGCTATTTTAAAAGGCAAAAAAAGCCGGGCATGGTGGCGCACGCTCGTAATCCCCACGCTTGGGAGGCTGAGACAGGAGGATCACACAGGTTCGAAGCCAGCCTCAGCTACTTAGTGAGGCTCTCATTAACTTAGTGAGACCCTGTTTCCAAATAAAATATAAAAAAGGTCTGGGAGTATAGCCCGGAGGTAGAAAGTCTCTGGGTTCCACCCCCAGTACCACCAAAAAAACAAAAACAAAACAAAAACAAAAACAAAAACAAAAATAAAATAAAATAAAAAGGAAAAAAATTATTAAATGAATGGTGATTCCAGAGTATTATTTCTCTCACTCTCAGAATTTTTGTCTATGAGGGTATAACAGAACTATTGAAAATGATTTAAAAGCAAAGTTTTTTAAATGCTAAGTTGCTCTTTATTGTATCAGACCCTTTCTTTTCCTCTTAGTGATCTATACCCATATCCATAAGCTAAAAGAAACTCAGTGGGCAACTTAGTGTGACCTTGTTTCAAAATAAAAAAAGGGCTGGGGGTATAGTTCAGTGATAGAAGACTCTGGTAGAGCCACCCCCCCACCAAAAAAAAAGTGAAATCGCTTATATCTGTATTCCTCAAGGTGCCAAGTGAGTTCTTAATGTTTGAAAACTATTTGTAGTATGGATGGAATACAAATGTGAAGTCAGCCAGTTGTAGATGATAGTTAGGGAACCCCCTGCCCCTAAGACTCATTTACTTAAATCTAGCTTTAAAGGGGATAAATAATTTATTTGCAAGGTTCAAAGGGTGGTGCAGTGATTTTAGGACCCTTTGGACCTTAATTTCATCTGCACTAACAGGGAGGAAAATAAGACCTTTACAATCTTGTGGGATCATTGCTTTGAGAGACATTCTGGTTTTCAGAGACCAATATAGAAATCAAAGGATGTAAAACATGAATCACATTAAAGGGGACTGCAAGGACACAAATTATCTGACACAAAAGAAAATCCACATACAGGCAAGTCAATGTAATAAGTTTATTGAATTTCTACATATAATAAAGCAGTTCTTTTACAGAAAAAAGGAATATGATTTTCATATTTTATAGAACATTGGAAGAACATAATTGATAGGAAAATGATAAAAGGTAAATAAAACATGATTTAATATAGTTGAATAATGTACAAATACAAAAGAAAATACTCAAAGTCACTTGCTTATAACAGGTTTGATGCTTGTATTTGCATAAGAAACCATGTGTGCTATTTTGGATATGTTAGTGGTGGTTCATGATGTAGTGAACAAATGCAATTTGCTCAAAATAAAATAACAGAAACCTGTATTTTAGGAATATAGTGGCTCTATAAGTGTCACATATGTGAAAATAAAGCCATATTCGGTATGCCTTTGTGTGTCTTTCCCAGGAAAAGTTATTCAGACCAACAGCTGATCATGGTGTTGCCTATGCTTGTGATAAGTTGGTACGAAGTGCCGCTCTTAGTAGACACATTTAGCATAGAAAAAGACCTGCCTGGTTTCTTCGGTTTCCTCCCTGTCCTCAATCTATCTACTTGTTAACTGCATTCAACTTTTACACAAATTAATTTCTCCTTCCCCACCCAGTTTCACCAAATGGAAGGGGGACAAGCTATAGAGGACGGAGCCAGAGCCCTGCAGTCAGCCACCACTCCATTTTGCACACTAGGAGCCACACTACATACGCCAGGGTGAGGGCTTGGATCATCAGATTGCAACCTAGATCAAGGCTATATCGTGGCTTTTCCATCCTTTTGTTTCCAAGACAAAAACCTCTGCACCCTGGTTCCTTTATGACATTACACAGAGATTCTCCAACTCTTTTCTAGCAATCTGATTTTCTGAAGAACATAACTAGAATCGAAATTGGGTAAGGTGAAAACAGATAAATGAACATTAACAGGAGGGTAGACTTTTTAGTGAAGAGTATCACCTTTTTCCAAAGAATTAATGAGTCTTATCAAATAATGACTACTGAAGTAAGTGTTCACACTTTTATTATTATCGCATAGTTCTCTGCTGTGCCCTCATCCTTGCTGTATGTAATGGGGTTCCTTGTGTGGAAAAAAGAATGGTGGCCGACTTTAGAGACATCAGATGTAGTTTGCAGAGCTCGCACCCTTTTGTTTACATTTGGGGGAACTGGGTGGGCTAGGAGACAGTTCTGTGACCATGAGGACATCAAGAACTTCCTGGAGAAAGACTAAGTGGACGTATCTCGCTTTCCTCCAACCAAGGCATATTCAAGTGGAAGTGGAGCCAACTGACTTAGAAGGAAAGGGAGCGACTTGGCAAGTGTAACGCACCAGCTGGTTGAGTCAGACGACACATTGAGAACAATCTTTTTTGGAATCATGTCCTCCCTTCAACCCTTCTACAAGCATACACTGTCTACCTTATACTATTTACCTGGATCCTCTCCTATTGCGACCACTGGGTAAGAACCCATCCTTCTAGGCTCTGCTGCCTCTTCACCAACAGTATCTACAGGTCTTTTGTCAACAACAGAACTATGGCAATAAAAGCCATCAAATAGCATGTACTACTATTTTTAGGAGTCAGAGTAAAAATGCTCTGAAGATCTGGCAGGGACATTTGGACCCCTGAGCCTCCAAGCGCCACAGCCAAGACATTTCTTTAGTTTGTTCTGCTAGCCTGAGAGATAAAAGAAGAAGAAACATGCTGACACTCTAAATTCACTGATGTTTAGTTTATAAAACACACATACAACACATATTCTAATACAGGCGCTGGTTCTCTTAATCCACTTAAACCTTTTCCCCTCACTAAATGTTCCCATTCCATAAAGTGTATACTCTGTAGATGCAGAAAAGTGGCAGCCTCAGCAGTATGCCACCAGTCTTGGCATACAAATACAAAGTGGCTGTATCAGCAGAGAATGCCCAGGGACTGTACTTGCAACCTATTGCAAGGTAGCCACTTGAGGGGACACGGGAAATGAGTAACTTTCTTCCATTTGGCAAGGTTTCCTTTCTCAGTACCTACTCTTTCTGATGGTATGTTTTTGAAGGCTGAACAGTACGACTCTGGGTACCGTGTGTACATACATATGTAGGAATAACGCTTATGTTTCTCAGAATAGGCACTTTTTGAAGGCAGTAAATCTAAAAGTAAAGTTAATAGAGCCTATATTTAGGGCTCATCTTCTCACTTTGCTGATGTGTATGCTGAACAGAAGATCACAGATTTGAGTCAGTCTCGCAAAGAGGCCGGAGTCGGCAAATGGCTATATTCAGAGCTGGGGAAGTCTTGCCAACTCAACTGTAGCTGTTAAAAAGGCAGACTTGGAGAAGGTGCAATCGTTTTCTCAAAGGTGACGGCACAGAAGGAGAAAAGCCTGCGACAAAGCCATGAAATAAAAGCTCACGCGTGCAGCTTGGGGAAAATTACTATCTGCAGGCTTTGCATCTTCGTGTCATATCTATTTTATGGCACAGACTTACTACTTAGAAAGTTCTTTCCCTTTTTTTTCCCTTTGTATATCTCATAATTACACTTATTTCCATGCTTAGAAGTAGAGAAAGAGAAGCCTCAAATCTGTTAAACTATAAAGGTGTAGGGTAAAAGACAAAACAAAAAGTAATTCGCTCAATAAAGAACATGTAAAAGTTCAGTTCTACATCCAGCTGTCAAAGTTTTGCATCTAAGTTTAAATTTTCACTCAAAGCACATTATAGCACATGATAATCTTATTCATGCTAAAGAATCAGACAATCATGTGTCATCTTTAATTCTATTTGCTCTTTGATATATTTCCTAAAAAAGAATGAAGAAATAATTTAGGTTTTTAGAGGGGA
Organism: Muscardinus avellanarius; assembly: GCF_963383645.1. NCBI lineage: Eukaryota > Metazoa > Chordata > Mammalia > Rodentia > Gliridae > Muscardinus > Muscardinus avellanarius. Next base: position 84,504,305 of record NC_137790.1, read on the forward strand.
AATATTATAACTTTGTTTAATGAGGAAATAAGTCTTGGATAATTTGCTCATCAGCTTTCCCAAGAGAATAAATGGGTAGTAAAAAGGAAGAATTCATTTAAAATGATTTTGCTACTATTACACTGTAAATTACTGGTAAGATTTAGTTTCTTGGGTCCAAAATATCTTTCAACAAAATCACATCTCAGTTGAGACTTTCACTTGGACTAGAATGATAGCATGGTCCTTAGTTCAATTTGAAGTCTAAGGCAGGAATTTGTTTTTCTTTTTTTTTTTGGGGGGGGCAAAGTAACCCTGATATGGTAATCCACTTAACATTCTTCTAGAAACTAAGCAAAAAGTAAACAATGTCAGTAAAATGCACACACAACCTTTATATCAACTCTCCTTTTATTATTTGACAATTAAATATGAGGCCATTTCTACTGTTCGGATTTAAATTGTGAAAGTCCCCTTTTCCTCTCAGTCTGGTCTGAAGAAATGAAACATGTTGGGCATATAAATTATAACCTGGCTGAGCTATTCTCCTATTTCTATTTTTATAATTACTAAGTGAGTATCATTGTCACCCAAGGAGATAGACAAGAAGGAACTAGATTATATTCCCTTTATACCTGAGTCTCCCCCATGGGAAAAAAAAGGAGAAATATATTTAAGATAAGCTACTTTTTCCCATTTCTCACTTTCTAACCTAGTTCAGAAATAGAGTTAAATAATTTGGTAAGTAGAGATATTCAGATTTAATATTACTCCCTCATGATGGAGGAAATGGATTTAAGAAGCAACCATTTTCCTATGCCTCAGTATGAAACAAAGCAGGTGCCATACAAAATGGCAACACAATGCATCAATAATAATGGCTAAGAATAATTATTTACCATTTTCTTGACAGAAATATAAAGAGGGAATCAGCAAGAGAGTTAAATACCTTAGTTACACCCTATCTCAAATTGCTTTGGCATATTTTAATGAATAAATGAATCCATACAAAATTTCAATGAATTTTCCTTTTCCTTTTTGTCAGATACGAAAATGGGAATTATTAATTTCCTGGCCTGAGAATTCCAAGTGTTTTAAAATAAAGTTTTTCTTTTGGAGAATCAGCTTCCCTAGAAACTGTGTGTGTGTGTGTGTGTGTGTGTTTCAAACACAACACAATTTTCCCAAAATCTGTGGGACCATACTCTTCAGGATAGGAGATAAAAACTTTTCATTTGATTTTTTTCCTTCATATTATATAAAGAAAAATCAGGGTTTGTGGCTGATATTTGAAAATAAAGATATTTTTATAAAGGGTTAAATTTTCATATCCCCCCTTTGCTGTCTTTTATTTTCCTCTGATAAGATGTCACAGCTCCACCTAAATGAGTCTCTGCTCAGATACACTCACCTAGATAATTCTGAAAGGTGCTTAAAATGCTTCCTCTATTAATCCATTCTTAGGGTGGAATACTATTCCTGTGCTATATAAGAATCACTTTCCACTCCATCAGCCATAACATCCATTAAACCTCACAGGAACATGAGGTTCCTTTCCAGGTCTTTGAATGTACCCTCTCAGCCAAGGCCATCATGCATTGGTCCTGCTGGTACCTTCTGTATTCCTCAGGTGGAAAGACTAGGGAGGACTGAGAGGCTATTGGCTCTTTGACTTGGCTCTCCTTAATCCCAGCAGATAGGCAGATAAATGGTGATACTGGCTTGAGGAATGACAGGCTCTAGGGAGGGAAAAAGTCTAGTAAAACCGCTAGATAAGATTGTTATAAGGGTTTCTTAGATCTAATACAGGAGATTTAATGTAAAGACAGGATATTTTTCTAATCAGTTCACAGATTTAACTTAAGACAAGCAATTAGGAGAGAAAGAGAGGAAATATAAAGCCAAGAACATACTCCAAAAGACACAGGTTCCTGAAGGAAGCAACTCAAAAGGAAGAATGCCCATTTGCTGAACTGCTATCTACAGTAAATTCTAGAATATACACACAGGCCTCCAACTAGGTTTTCTGGAAAGAGTAGAGTACCAAATTCTTTGTGGAGAGGATATATAAGATATATTAATCACAAAACTGCAACTGCCTGGAAAGTCCAGTCTATCAAATGGCAAAGGTCAAATCTCAGAAATGCCACCAGTCCCAGTCTAGTACATTTGTTTAGACTCTTCACAGGGGTTGGTTGGGTCAGGAATATCTGTTACAGCAACGTACACTTAGTGGGTTCTTAATAAATTTGAAGTGAGAGACTGAGATGCACTGTTTGCTTACAGCAGTTTCTGCCTCTGCAGGGCGTATTCTGTGTCATGTAGGGGAGAGGCTTGTCTAAAGGATCAAGTCACCTTTGCCTGCCACTGAATTCTAAATGATATGGTCTCAGTTGATATTCTGAATCTGACAGTTCCAGGGAGGTTTTCAGTTAATGGAATGGAAACAAACTCTCTCTGGGGAAATTTGCTGCAATGTGCTTCTGTGCCTCTTGTTAGTTCTATCAATGGCCTTTCCCCGCCAACTTCATCACAAGGCTGATCATACAGAATACCTAGTGGTTTCTCACCAGACAACACAGAAGATGTGTGTGAGCTTTAAATGATCTCCAGTGCTACTGTACACGTGTGGATTTGTGACTGAGAGCCAAATGGCCTCTGAGAATTTTCATGGATCATTTCTAGCGGGGGACTCAGTAGCCTATGGGCAGCATACATTGTCCTCTGAGACAGTACTGGTCCCTGAGAGCTGAGTCTGTCCCCACATCTGCCATTTACCAGCTACATAGCTTTTGGCAAGCCACTTAACTATTCTGAACCTCAGCTTTCTCTTCTGGGATAGGGCTATTAATAACCTCCCTCCCAGGGCTGTCTTATATGTGAAAGCAGTTTGTAAGCTCTCTTAGGAATTATTATTTTAAAGCTAAGAAAGCCACCCCTCAGGGTACTGTTGGGGAGACTGGGGTAGGTTCTGCCTATAGGGCTCTCTAAATCAAAGCTGGGGTAGAAGATGACATAATCCCTGCCCTCTAACAGACTAAGTAAGGAATATTAAACCAATAATCTAGGATAATAATAAAAGAACTTGTATACATGTACATAAAACTGTAGCATAACACAGACCCTTCTCTCCAGAATGATGTCCTTGTGCACAGAAGATCTAATCAGAAGTAATGAGTTTTCTACAGTTCCACTGTTTTGCTTTTGACTTTTTCCTTATTAGAGCTGAAGATTACACAATGATATTTCCCAGTATTTTTAAGGACATCAGCAGCAGGTCAGATAAATGAAATGTTCTGTTAATAGGTTACTGGGGAAAGGTATGAAGCTATATCACATCTATCAGAATTGTCTTCTGAATAAAAAAGGATAACCAACAAAAAAACTCAAACTCTTAATATCTGACCCTCTGAAAATCCTTTGGGTTATTTTTAGGGATATTTAAAGATTTTTAAAATATTCAGGTAAAAATCAACATATTTTTAAAGTAATGCATTGCTCAAAAATGAGACAAATATAATGGAAAGAAATTGAGAAAGGCGGTGACATTTTATTATGCAATACAGGTCAATTTTGTGGTGCTAAGAATATAAGCACCAAAGGTTGATGGAGGAAATGGAAGACTTCAAGAGGTAATGAGTTCCTTGAAAGAGGTGAGGTTCTCTTTAGGCAGAGTGTTATGATCAGATATAAAATGTCCCCTGAAAAGCTTATGTATTAATTCTAGGAGTGGGTGTATTTAAGTTGTGAGAGTTGTAATTTTATTAGTAGATAAATGAATTGTGATGGATTTACCACAGCCTGGGTGGCAACATAGGCAGGTGGGGCATGCTGAAGAAGGCAGGTCACTGGGGGTGTGGCTTTATGGACTGCTGAGTCTTTAGTCACCTTGCTGGCTTAAGAGACCCTGTTTCCAAATAAATAAAAAATATAAAAATAGGTCTGGGAGTATAAAAGGGCTTCCCGGAGGTAGAAGGGCTTCCAGGAACCCTAGTACCACTAAAAAAAAAAAAAAAAAAAAAAAAGACACAGGTTCTCTACTTTTTCTCTTGTGGGGGTTTAAAAGACAGGTACATTGGACCAATAGGAATGCATAACTTTTACAATAAAGTTCATAGAGGGATGCTTCCTATATATTTTGGATTATTTTTATCTTTTTTTTTGTTTTTGTTGGTACTGGGGTTCCTGGAAGCCCTTCTACCTCCAGGCTACACTCCCAGACCTATTTTTTTTTTTTTTTTTGAAACAGGGTCTCTTAAGCCAGCGAGGCTGGCTTCGAACCTGCGTGATCCTCCTGTCTCCGTCTCCCAAGCGCGGGGATTACAAACTTGCACCACCAAGCCCAGCTATATTTTGGATTATTTTTAATTGACTCATTCTCTCATCCAGTAATAAGGGGATAATACAGCAAGTAAAAAATTAATTAGCATTTCTCTGTGCCCCTTCACTGACCCTCAATATATAGAAGCCTTTTCTCCTGTTAAAGAGGAAATTCCAGAACCTATGAAATTTTGGCCAAAGCAAAGGGTCTTCTTGCATATAGCCTATGCTTTCCTGTTGTGCTTTAAATACTCTCCTTTAAACTTTCAGATCAAGTCAATGAATCAACTCAAGATTTCTTATCAAATGTCATATCCTCCATGAAATCTTGCAGATGCCACTAGGAAAAATTACTCTTCCCCTTGTCACCCTCCTCTGATAAAATTGCTACAGACTGAACCTGATTGGTTTTATTACAGTTGGCCTAAATCATATTTACTTAGGGGCTTTTAAAGGGATGAGGCAATGATAAAATTACAATGAGAAGATGTGTAAGGTATTAAGATATTGGGAAGAAGAACTTAAGAGAAACTACTGACTCCCAAGGATAAGTTAGAATTGATGATGGAGGAAAGCTGCTTATTTGGTCTAAAGTCTAATCTTTAACACCTCTAGGCATAAACATTTGAGAACAGAATGAGTAGAATGAGTGGAAGTGAATCTTACAACCAAAACAAAAACCAAAAACCAAAAAGCAAAATAACAAAATAACAAAAAACCCCACAAAAAATCAAGTAATTATATAGACCTTGAAATGTTTTAAGAACTGTTTTTCCATATTCAGTATGTGGACATGGACAAGATTATGTCTTATTATTGAGAAGACAGGGATAAAGAGAAAGTGCTAAAAGAAACTTTACCAACTTGATCAAGAAGTTTGAATATCAGGGATGGCATACACACTAGTTTACTCCCTGTTTTTAGAATGACATTAATTTTGTCAGCATCAAAAACAGCACAGAAGACAAAAAAGACAGTTTTATACATTTAAGAGAGCTATCCTTATCTAGCTTTCACTCTTTTGGGTCTTAATCCTTGGGAGAAATTCTCCTTGGGGGTTGCAATTCCATTTACTTTCAGCCCAAAGAAAGAGTTTTTTCACCTAGCCTGACCCATGGTGATTGCTAAGTTTCACTGACTGAAATAGAAAATATTTTTGGGTCTAGCTGTTTAAAGGAGGAGGAGAAGAGTAAGGGAAGTTGAAACTGTATCAATAAATGAGGAAAAATTGGTGATATCAGACCTAAAGAGGCAAAGATTTAGACTTTAGATTGGTTTTGTGCAGCTCCAGCTCCAGATCTAGAAATGTATAGCTGTGAGCAGTAATATATACTGGCCAGGTCTAACGGTTTGAGAAAATAAAAGAGCAAAAGAGATTCTGAGGTATACAAGGTCCATGATAGTGTTTACCTAGGAATAGCATTGGTATTTGGGGTCAAATAACACTCTCTACACTAGTATCCTAGTATAGAGCACAAGATGACATGGTGACACCTGACTTCTAGAGCTGGGAACTGAATTTAGAAGCTACATTTAGTGCTAAGTTGACTGAATGCATTTGTGACTTTTCAGTACAGCTTTTAATTGGACATAGTAGGTGAATGTCAAGAGTCAAATGAATAAGATTTCCTCTTGTCACTCTCTCAGTGGATGAACATCTTGGAAGAATAAAATAAGCCACACAACAGGAAAAGCTTATTTCAAGACTTTTAAGTATTATAAAGGAATTGGTTGCAGGGTTTCTCCCTTTTTCTAGCATAAGTATTTGTACAGTATTAATTTCTGTTTTTAAAAAAGGTTATAAGTAGAGATATTTATTAGTGTGATATATAAGTATTTATAGATTATTAATTTTTGTTTTTTAACAAACATAAGTAGAGATATTAGTGTAATTAGAGACTGCTGTAAAGTAAATAATCATAAATAGGAAACAAAAGTGTTAATATTTTTAAAACTTCAATCAGTTGAATAAAACTGTGACTTATGCAATCCTCCATAAAACACGCCACATGCATGTTGGCTAACTAAAGCAGAACCTATCACGTTTTGTCCAAGGAACAAGAAAATAAAATGAGAAAGGAAATAGTGTTTTTGTTCTCTTCATTAAAGGGAAAATGTACCTGTAATCCATGTTGGAATAAAAACTTGTACTGATCCACCCCCTGAAAACATTATGATTCAATTATTATTATGATGATTATTAGGATTTAATATTATTATCATATGTTCAGTGCTGATATGTGTTAAAATTCTGGAAAATAATATTATTCCTTGCCATAAAGAAAATTATCATGTTTCAATGGAATAAAATTATATGCTACCAGCAAAAATATAATTATTTTGTGGTCAAAATACTTTGGATTTTAAAACAAAATCTTAACCTAGTCTTAAAGAATTATTTTGCATACAGCTGAGAAAACTAGACCAGTCATAAACGAATCTAACAAGAATCTATTACCTGAATCTCTGATAAATTTCATTATAATAATGTTAAAAGATTCTATTATCTCATCTCACTCTACAAATAAAGCCTGAAATATATGACTCCAGAAACAAAATTTTTCTGGATGCCACAATCATTTTCTGGTAGCCTTCCTTCTTTATTCTGATCATAATTTCATGAGGACAATATGCATTGATTTAATTTATTAAAAGTTTACATAGGGAAGTATTAGTAGTCAGGCTAGAAAGATGGAATAAAGGGGGCACTGAGTATAGGAAAGAAGGCAGGACAGAAAGGAAGAAAGGGAGAGAGAAAGGAAGGGAGAGGTTTTGAATTCTCACCAAATCACAGTAGCTTTAGTCAGATTATTTTTTAAAAATACTGAAACAAAGCTATGGTAACCAAATAATGGCCTCATGGTAAAGCTTCATTCTGATTATCTGTCAAGTAACTAACTTGACCAGAGATGTTCATGGTTATACTGTATCCATATGACTTGTTCAGAGCCAGGGTTCCCAACTTGTTCACTATGAAGTTAAACAAAAAACAAAGGCAATTTTAAAAAAATGGATGCGCTGTATGAGTATTTAAGGTTCAATTTCAAGTCTCTGTCTTTGTTATCTGACTAAAATTAGAGTAGATTGAAATAATGAACACTAACAGAATCCAATATATCACCTTATGTCACAAGAATATTTTCATAACTTAAGAACCCATGAGGTCATTCTAAAAGGTGTGAAAATAAATGCTATTAGAAATCATTAAGATGTAAAGTTCAGATTTCAGGATTTTTTTTTTTTTTTTTTGCTTTTTGAGAAGTATATCATTGAGATTTGGAGATTACTATTTGTTATTGAACTTTCAGTGAAATATTCATAGTAGTGTAAACAGATTTTTAAAAATAAGGCACAATTATAGGTTGCTTTCTGATTGTCAGCCATGAATGTGCATCGAAAGAGCCATCCCAGGAAATGGACTCAAGGCACATTTTGCAGAGGTATATCTTTTTCAGCTTGCTGGTTTCCTACAGATGGCTAAAAGCAGGGGTATGGAATATGCTGTCATATTTCATTCATAACACACATGTACTGCAGCTCTAGGCAACAGATGGACAATCACTTGTTTAAACTACAAATGTGAAATACTAAGGTAGAATAGAAATATTTCTAGAAATGTATATGGAAAAAATGCCTTTCCAAGCCAAGAGGAATGGTGAGAGGCTAAGAGGTTACAGCAGTGTTTCCCTGATCTCCCTAGCAGCTGCCATAATTTCCCCAACACCCTTCAAAACTTGATAATGGAAGGATCAGGGGGCAACCGACACAGATTTGACAAGAGAAGCCCAAACCATATCAAATAGAAATAACACTGTTATTCCTGGCTAGTTCACATTAATAGGATTTTTTACTAACTAGGATAACAGTTGGAAGTTGTGTTTTCAGAGACCTGTCTATTAACTCTCTACTACAGCCTCAGTGAAAAAGCACTCTCTTTCTTCCTCTGGACCCAAATATAAAATAATTGTTTCAGTGTGCTTAATGCTATATATTCTTTATACATTACCATAATCACCTTTGCAGAATCTTTCAGGGAAAACAATTAGTGTTTATAAATCTAACTCATTAATCAATGTATATCTCATGAAGTAATTTTGATCACAGAAGTTACTCCCACAGAAACAATATTATGTTAATAAGAAAAAAAATCCCACATCTTTAATCTGCAGAGATGTCAGCATTTCACAACCTTGATGCCTTATGCTGGGAGACATGACTTATTTTTGCATTTTATTTATTTGATTGATTAATTTATATTTCGTGGTACTAGGAATGGAATCCAGGGGCATTCTGACTCCAAGCTACACCCCCAGTCCTATTTAAAAAAATTTTTTTTGAAAGAGGGTCTCACTGAGTTGCAAAGGGCCTCACTAAGTAGCTGAGGCTCTTCACAAACTGCCTCCTTATTTCTGAGATTACAAGCCTCTGTCACTATGCCCAGCTTATTTTTATCAACGTTGATTGATCTGAGCTGAGGATCTAAACAATTAAGTATCTTCTTTTGGGCTAAAGATGCCGCTCAGTTGCAGAATGTTTGCCTGGCATGCACTACGCCTTGGGTCCAAACCCCAGACCCGCAAAAAGGGAAATCTGATTTTGTAATGATGTTCAGGACCCCTGATGTAGTGGGATTTTTCTTCTTTTTCCATGTCTTCATGTTACACAAAATATCAAATATTTGTGCTCTTTATAATTTTTAAAAACAAACATTTTAAAAAACCTTCCATTATACACTTCATGATTTTCTATTATGTATTTGAATGATAACAATCAAGATAGCATAACAATAGACATTATGAGTATAATAATTAATGTAATATGATTTTTTTATCTGTTATAGGCCAAAGTTCATGTGACAAAAACACTAAAGAGTGACTTAGCATTGTTTAAATCAAGTTATTAATAGGAAAAGACAAGAAAGCAATATAAATCATATATTTAAGAAGTCCTAAAATAAAATATGGTAGGATCCTTTATTTTATCAAACATTGTGAAAGAAAAAATCTAAATCTAAATATTTCTGTATAGGTGTGCACATTCATTATTATAAAAGTTTAAGTCTATATTAAAAAGAGATTTACTTTTAAAAATCTTTGGTAAAGACACTCTGAGGTTATGTGATAAGAATGCACTATAAAGATTGTAAGCAAGCAGATTCCTGCTGGCAATACCACAACGGTGGGCCAGTGGCAGCATTTTCTTATAACTTTTCTTTCGGTATGTAAACATTTGGTTAAATAAGGATTTACATGTAACAAAATTGTAGGATGTTACTGCATTTTTATACTATAAATATTTCATAAATTCTTTCTCTTTTGGCAAACTTATAATAATGTGACTACACTTGCATAAATCAAACCCATTCCTCAATAAATTGAACTCTTTGATTTTGATGGAAAAATAATTTCCCCGAAGTATTTCAGAGTAAACATGTTGATGAATCAATTTAAGCAGATTATATTAGCACCCTAATTGTCTAATAGTCAGTGCTGAGGTCATTGACAGTCTGGCCTTTAATTTGGAGCACAGGAACTCAAAGACAGTGCCACTGTACGCTAAAATTTACATGCTAGTTCTAAGTGAATTTCATTATATTTCACATTCTGGAAAATATAATATCAAAGATAAGAGAAACAATTAAGAATAGGGAAGTGGTCAAAAGAGGCTCTTAGAATTTATAAATTTGTTGGTTCTAACACAAAAATGTTCAATGATAAGAAAAAATAAGCCCCCTATGGACTTAGATGAGTTGCAGCTTAGATGACCATAGGCTTAATAATTTATTATTTAAAAATAACTGTTATGATGATTCCTATTCAAGTAAAATAAATTGAACTGGAGTTCCTGAGGCATGAGTTGTGATTTAAAACATACACAAATAATTTTTCATTTCTGTTTTGAATATTAAAAAAACAGGCTATAAAACCCTCACTTCATAAGTATGAAAAAGACATTTTTGGAATAAGGAAAGGGTGTGCAGGGACACGTGACCATATTATAGTTGATTTTTAAAAATGTGTATTAGGTATACAGGGGATCATTATATTATTATTATTTATACCTTTTTGTATATTTAAAATACTCCATAATTTAAAAGTATATACTTGTGGAAGCTTTGAAGGAAAGTTTAAGAATTTCATCTTAAAATACTTAGTGTACAAAATGGCAACTTGCCTTTGCTAAGCTAGGTGTCTCTCCTTAAATGAAACATGTTAGAACTTAATAAATATGGTATTGCAGTTGGCAAGCAAATGTTTCACCGGCTAATAAGACTTTGAATAAAGATTCTAGGCAGAGATTCTGCATATTTTTAGCTCAGAACGACAATTTTTTTCAGTGATTGTCTTTGCAAGTGTGGTGTAAATGTCACATTGATGATATGAAAATGTCTCCTGCAGCATGTAATTCGAGTTGCAGAAGGATTATGAGAATAATAAAATTGTGCTTTCACAATCTTTTCAAGCTTTCCTTCCTCTTGTTTTTTAAAGTAAGATAAACAAAGCCACACCACTTTATTTTTGTGTGCCCTGATTTGCAATTGTCAAGGAAAAAAAAAAAAGACCTGGGCCCAGGAGGTTAAAAAAAAAAAAAAATCAAACTATTTTTTCTCTAAAGCAAAAGTCAAGTTTGATAGTTGTATTTGGACATAGATTAAAAAGTGGAAAGTTTGTCTGTATTATGTCTGGGTAGTTAGGAAATAAAATATACGAAGGTAGAACTGTGTTAAAGTGAATATTGCAAACGTACTCCCAAAATGCTGGCCCTAACATACCCCTCTGCTATTTATTTAGAAAAGGATTGGAACCTGGTTCTCCACCATTCATTAGCTATCAGCTGATAACTGTTTTCAAATGAACCACTACCAATTTTAAATTCCAATGACTGTAAATTAAATCAGGGCTTGTTTTAACATATATTTTTCAACTAAAATTCTTGACAGCCTAACATAGAAACTATGCATCTTTGTCTCCAAGGGACATGAGTGGTATACAGCAACAGAAAAATATACTTGCCAATACATAGCAAAATATTGGCTAATCTTTACAGCCACAGGCAAGGATGGAGACCTGATGCCTAAAAGCACCTGTGAGTTGGCAGCCTTGCCCTGGAAAAACTGTGTGACAGCAAATACCACACTAAGAAAAGCTATTCAACCAGATGAAAAGTGAGACAAACACAGGGATTAAAAGTTACAGGAATGCAGAAGTGAATGGGATGGAGCATAATCCGTGCAAAAATGTGGAAGTACTTGGAACAAAGGCCTGTGGAGGCCCTACATGATTCAATGTGAAATGTGTACTTGGTAAGAACTTGAAAAAAAAATCTCCTAATCTACGTGTTTTTAAAGTTTGAAGTTTAACAGCAAATGAAGCACAGAGACCATTGCAGAGCTTAACTGCCTTGCCTCTATTCTCCTATTTCTTATCTTGTTCTTGTGTTTCAGTCTTCTTGGCGCCAGGCACTGTGCAGCTGAACAGGCTACTGAATCTAAAGGTCGGTGCTCGCCTTGGCAGTCAACACCCGGATGCGGGCAGAGTTGCAGGACTTGCAGAGGATGTGCCCATCCAAGGGGTAGCAGCCTTGGTTGTCTCCTTCGGATAAGAGACCACCGCAATCCTAGAAAAGTGAAGATAGATGGGAACCATGTAAATGAAAACGTAAAGTATATCTGTGAACCCCAAATTCCTCAGTTTTCTGTTCACGGATGCCACGATGTGGCTACTACTTTCCTGCTCCACAGAACGTTGACCCACCCCATTCCTTCCACCAGTTTATAACATGGTGTATCTTGATTTAAACTAAAGGAGAGATTGGGAACACAAATACAAATGAAGTAAAACGATCCTCCCGAGGTCACTTAACATAAGTACAGGAAGAACAGAGGCACTGTCCTAGGTTCCCAGGGAGCAGTTTGCTCTCCAAGCAACAACAACAAGAGAAAACAAAATTATTTATCTGTACCTTTTATCGCCAGTATGTGAATCTCAAAATGAATATACAGGTGCAGGAATAAAAGTTTTTCGCCATTTCTGGGCAAAAACAAAGTGAGTGATTCTTGCCAAGGCCACTGATGGCTTCTGCATATTTATTCCAATTGTAGTTAAGAAACTAAAAGTCTCAAGGCAGTGGAGAGCAATGGTTTGCTGTACTTTTGGAAGAAGATGCCAGGGTCTAGAGGACTGAGAGCTAGATGGGAGACAGGCCTCTGGGGTATCATGCTTCATTCTGTCACTGTCTGCTCACCATACACAAGCCCACTACTCTGAAAATAACCCCTTACCAAGCTATTGGGAGGCCCAAGGAAGGTCATGGACATAAATGCATTTTGAAAAAATGTAAAGAGCTACATAGCTGAAAAGGATTATGCTAATGTTATCAGCACCTCTGAAGGTCCATTTTGGAAAGTGTTACATGTAGCATTTAAAAGCTTGCTTTTGGTGGATGTGGAAATTTCTTTGGAAAATAAATATTTAGAACTCTATTCAGTGGCATGTGCCTTGGCTAACTTTAGTAGACACTCTATCAGGCCACAACTACCACACCTCATCTCTGCTGTCTACCACTGTGGCAAGGAGATTACTGAAGCTCTTGTATGCATATGACAAATAAAACTCCCCTTCAAACAGGGCGTGGTCCCGGGTGGGACAGCTGCCACCATTAAGATCCCAGGATGTTTGCTTCTACCAAAAAAACAAACCCCAAGAGGATAGACTGTAGTTCCAGAGGCCTTTGGAAAACTGGGTAATGGAGCTAAACAAAACATTTTATCACAATAAAAAGAAAGAAGGCTATTTCACAAAGCCCTGGTCTTAAACCTTTAATGAGCTATTAACTACAGTCATCTGGACACCTTAAGGAGCCCAGAGTCAAGCATAGCATCATCCATCAACACATGAAGGAGGCTTGCAGAGTGGGGGTGCAGCTCTGTGTTTTACAGATGGGGAAGGCGAGGGCAGAGGGAAGGGATCTGCCCTGTGCGATGCAGTCCCTGGCAGGACTAGAACAGCGGACTGCTCTCATCTTATTCACTGTTCTTCTTATTTTATAGTTTTGTTTCTAAAAAGTTCTCGGCAATTCAGTTTTAAAGCAAACTGAATTTGTAGAGCGACCATTTAGTCTGAGAGGAAGAAGGGTACATTTGACGTATATCTTAGTGCCAAAACTTAAAGGTTCAAACCTATGAGTTAGAATGTGTATTGATGACGTGAGGATGTTGGGAAGGCCTTCTTTGAGCCTCAGTTCTCCATCTATAAAAGGATCCCTAAAGTACCTTAGGGCGCATATGCACTCATCATTTGGCCTATTTAAAGAAGATGGTTGGACATTGTTGCTCTCTTTACTTTTACTGTCATAAAACCTTGTATAGAAGCTGTTTGGTTTTTATTATCTCTTTTCATGTTAAGGCTGGAGAGATGCAACTTGGGTTTGAGGGCAAAACAAAGCACACTACATAAAGCAGCTGTTCAGTTACAGCTAATTAGATGAGTGCAGTCCCAGAGCGGCCCTCACAGCCCAACCAGCCTGTACCCTGGGAAGACCTCCTACTTGGGCCAGACAACCAGTCTCATGAGGATGTGGTGGGAAGGAAGTCATATTATCACTCACATAGAAGGTGGGCTGAAAAGTACCGCACTCATTAAAGCTAGCAGTAAGTTAGAAAACTGCATCTGAGGAGTGGATCTGGGTAACTTGTGCAACTGAGATAAGAAAATATTTAAAAAGCATTATCTGAGTGTGGTGCCCCCTTGATACTCCAGTTACAGGGAGAGACTTGCTGCCCTTTGCTGTATTAATGACTACATGTTCACCTCTGTCAGCTTCAGTTGATTGCCCCTGAGAAGCCTGGATCCTCACTCCTGCCTGGATTACAGGTCTGCTTTGCACATTCTCATGCCACATGTGCATGATTCTCCTTGCTCCCTTAGCAGTGCTCTGCTCTCCTGTCCTAAGTACTTGCTAATAAGTAAATGAATCACCATGGCTTGAACGAGAAGCTCCAGCCCCTCTAAAACGAATGCTTATCCTTCTCAATGGATGACAATGATATCTTTGTTCCACTGAAGGAATTAACTAAAGCATCAGAGCCAAAGTTAGATGTTCAGTATAATAATAATAATAATAATAATAATAATAAACAATAACAACAACAACACCATTTCTTAGTAACTTAACAATTTACAGCTTATAATACTCTTTAACGTATAATTTAGTATTTTGATCTCACAGCCATGTCTGGGACAGTTAGGAATTTGAGTCTGTGTATAGGTGGAAAAATTGAGACCCAGAAAGGTAAGGTGACTTATCCGAGGTTACTTGCATTAAATGCCAGTGTCAGATCTAAAACCCAAGTCTGTTAATATAGACACCAAGGCCTTTTACAGATTGAATAATTGCTACATTTACGAACACCCAGCTCTGGTATGCCTTTCAATGCCTGCCATACACTGGCAGAGGATGGGGGGTGCCCACCACAGACCTCACAGCGGTAGCACTGCACATGGAAGTCACGGTCCAGAGCCACAATACGAACAGTCTCCTCCTGGCCGGGGGCAGGCATGATCGGCTCCTTGCACACAGAACATCGAGGGGCAAATTTCCTGAAAAAGGAGAGATAATTCTGGTTAGATATGAAGCACACACACTGACAAAGAGGCGAGACCCAGAGGAAAGAAGAGGTGTGACCCCTGCTCTGTATTTCCTGGGTGACTGGAAAGAGAAGAGCAAGCCACTGCCCTTCTCTGGCTTTCTTACCTGCAAACTGAGGGAGTTAGACTGTGACCATCCCACTAGATGGCAATTCTGTGAATCTGATGAGGGGAGTGAGTATGTGAACTGCTTCCCTGAAGGGCATCCAGGAGCTCTTGTCCACATAGCATGTGACATGTGATGTACACACTCCCGCGACAAGCACTCGGCTCAGCAGAGGGACACGGAAGTCCTGGCACGCCTGCACCTCTCTTTGGCTTTTGCTTCTAGACCTTTCAGTGCATTCCCCTAGCCCTGGAAAAATACTCTGGAGTTGGTATCTTTAGCTCCTTTCCTGTCATTTGAATTTCTTCCTTGGAAATGGGTCTTGAATTCTAAGAACCACCATAAGAAGCCTTGAGTATACTGCTTTGCCAAATGACAGAGGCTAGTCAGTTAAATACATACTGCACCAAACTTACATGGCTGAATCTGCATTTCCTATATTTTTGTTTTGTAAACATTCATGTGAAGAATTAAAGAGCTGTCAAATTCATTATTTTTAAAAATTTTTAGCACAATTATAAGTTATATATATATAATCACATACATATATATGTTTTTAAGGACACTGGCAAAGGGTTTTTAGTATTTCATAGTTTCTTAATATCTATTATTGACCCTAACACTCCTCTTATAACAGATTAAAAGACTGAAAATATAGGCCACAGGTCCAACTGTATCATCTGGAAATTAGGGGTGGCATTTGTAAGGTATAAAATGAGACATGATTTGAAATGGACATGGGTGAGAACTAAAGAGATTTTTTTTAAAAGCAAAACAGACTGCACGTCTTTTTTTCATAATGGGTTTTAAGATTAATGATGCTAAAATTTATCTATTTGTAGTAAGACTTAAAAGGAAATAATGATAGTAATCTAATACTTTGCAGAGCACTTTATGGTTGTCAAGGCATTTTTACATACATTATGATCTATATGTACATATTAATTTTTCTGGCAGCACCCAAAAGGCATCTGTATGGCTGTAATCTAAATAAATATGAATTAAGCAGCAGATCAATTGATTGCTATGAAAGAAAAATTAGAAGGATCATGGTAGAACTGCAGCAGTAATCAGGGTTATTATAATTGGTATTTTATGTAAGAAGTTTATACAGTAGTAAAATAAAATGGCTTTGGACTACCTGATTATTTTTGAATCTGGGTCATCAGTAGAGAAATAAGAAGGCTTCTGGATCAACTGTAAAATTTCTTTTCCCCAAACCCTCTGGAACTATAAACTCTGTGAAGGCAGAAGTATGTTTTGCTTATTACTGGATCCATAAGCTTTCCCCAATTTCTGCAAGCAGAACTACTTAGGCCTCCAGGAGAAAATTCCTTTCTTTGAACTTACCGATTTTTATAGTAATCATTTGCATAACTTTGGGGACCACTGAACTGTGAGCTCCAAACAATAGGACTTTTGCCCCATCTCTGACTACCATGACTGGTACAAAAAAAATTTTTTTGAACAATATCTAATGAAGTAAAGTATTGGTTGCATTTCGGGATAAGGAAGATATTATTTGGCTTTTCTGTTCAATCTCCATGTCCTTCTTTGGAAAGACATAAATTATACTCTTGCTAAGTAATGACTCTTTCCTATAAATTGGCCTCATTTCTAGGAAGGGAAAAAGCAAAGTGAAGAGCTAGGAGGTTGTCTCAGTGTTCCTGGGCTGGCAATCTGAGGAGAGTTCAAAATCCCAGATGGTCCCTTTCAATGCTTAGTTCACTGAGTGGACAATAATAATAAAAATAAATAAATTTGATGAGAACACTTTTGTTGATTACAGCTACCATTTATTCAGTGCTTACCATGTGCCAAGCTCTGTTAAGTACTTTATACACTTAATATTACTTTCTATCGACAATAACATTATGAGGAAGTACTTTTCTCATTTCTACTCTACAGCCAAGGGGCCCATGATCATAGTCAGTTTGTATCCAGCATATTTCTGGCAATCTACAAATGGATGCTGATTAAACAGATAAATGGATCAGGGTGCTATCCCTGCTAAGAAAGCAGAGAGAGTAGAATAAAGCCTCAACACACAGAAAGAGGCTGTTAACCCTGCTTTTCTGGGCTTCCTCATAGCACCGCCACTGGGAACACAGAAAAGAAGGGACTACAGCACAAATCCTGTGTCTCTTTTATCACTTTTTATAGATATTTTATTTTACTGCAAAAATAATTTAAGATGATTTCTCTAAAATTGTATGCATATATACTTATTATATATATATATATATTTATGAATCACACTGTGGTAAGTGCTCTAAGACTAGATTACTAAAACTTGATCAAATACAAATAGGGAGATGTGAATTCAGACAGGGAGATAGGGGTGGTGAAATCAAGGAAGTCTTACTATAGTTGATGGCAATTGAGTTTGGGCTATAAGGATGGCCATTTAGGTGAGACAGAAATGTGTGTGTGTGTGTGTGTGTGTGTGTGTGTGTGTGTGTGCGCGTGCACGTGTACCTGTTTACCAGGGTGCTTACAGTTAGTAAGCAATTCAGTTGACCTGAATTTGAAGCAGTTCAGTTGACCTGAACTGACATCAGAAGAGTTCATGCCCTAAGGGCTGGAAGACATTAGCCTACTTTGACCTAAGGTGGATACAGGGGCGTGGCCCACTCCTGAAGCCAAATTCTGCAATTTGAGTGGCAGCTTCTGAAATACCAATTTGTGGCTTTGCCAAAAAACTATCCTCTACACTCCCTGTCAGGAGTCCTCTTGTTTCCTGCTTAACACACTCTTCAAATTTAGTCGGGTGTGGTGGCGCACGCTTGTAATCCCAGCATTCGGGAGGGAGGCTGAGACCTGGAGGATTGCAGTTTGCTGACAGCCTCAACTACTTAGGGAGGCCCTCTGCAACTCAGTGAGACCTGGTTTCAAAATAAAGAATAAAACATAGGGATGGGGCTGTAGCTCAGAGGTCGAATGCCCCTGGGTTCCATCCCAGAGCCTCAAAAAAAAAAAAAAAAACTACGTCCACAAAGCCTGTGCTGCTCACAGGGCCACACGCTTTCTTGTGCCCCCCTGTGCTTGTCTCCCGCGCTGCCCCTTTCTGCTCTGCGGCGCTGTCCTGTCTGCACAGGCTCCCTGTCTTCTTCCTGGCTAGCTCCCTGCCCACAGGGACTCCTCTGAGAGTATGTACCTGTACAACTGTACTTGTCAGTCTTTCCCTCAGCACTTAGCATAGTAATCGGTATTAATGCAGGTTTCTCTGTAAATGTAAGTTAAACTGAATTGAAATACATTTCCTAAAAGTCTACAAAGACATCCAGGTGTGGTAGTGCACATCTGTACATCTGTAATCCCTGTACTTGAGAGGCTGAGACAGGAGGATCACAGATTGGAGGATAGCCTCAGCAATTTAGCGAGACTCTGAGCAACCTTGTGAAACCCTGTTCAAAACAAAACAAAACAACAAAGGGCTGGGGCTGGGGCTGGGGCTCAGAGGTGGAATGCCTCTGAGTTCAGTCCTCAGCAACACACACACACACACACACACACACACACACACACACACACACAGTTAACAAAGGGAGATTCATTCAGAAGGATGAAAAATAAGCCCCACCTACCAACTGCCTTGATAGGAGGCTCTGCCCCATTGCTCTCTTCATGGCCTCGGGACAATACCCTGTGCTGGGCTCTCAAGTCTTTCTGTTCTAGTACTTTCTTTCTTTCTTTCTTTCTTTTTTTTTTTGTGGTACTGGGGTTCCTGGAAGCCCTTCTACCTCCGGGCTACACTCCCAGACCTATTTTTACATTTTTATTTGGAAACAGGGTCTCCTAAGCCAGCAGGCGCGGCTGGCTTCGCACCTGCACGATCCTCCTGTCTCCGCCTCCCAAGCGCGGGGATTACAAGCGTGCGCCACCACGCCCGGCTGTTCTAGTAGTTTCAAGGTTCAGAAAGAAAAGTTCTGAAAAATGTTCTTTCATTTTCCTTTTGTAAATCAGAAAAATATCAAAAAGCCTCTCCCCATAAATTCCAGCCAATTATGCAATTTTTTAAGTTATGTTTTAGCATGCATTGAACTAGTGTGCAGGGAGGATAGCTGGGGTTTGAGGTTTTTTTTTCTTTAGTCACTCTAGTTTGATTTTTTGGAGTTTCAGACCCACACACTTATGTCACCAGTCTCAAGTCTCTAATTATGCTCCCTACTACTACAAATGAAAGATAAATGGCATCGATATAAACTTACATTTGTCAGAATTGATTTCCTGTTTTAATTGAGGGGTGTAATATATCAGTCTTTTCTAGCAACAGAAACATGTGTGCTCTGATTATATCTATCAGTCTTTCTTGGATTAGGGTAAGTCTAAGAAAGGAGAGAAACGGTGACAGAAATACACTCCCCATTGGTATCTTTTCACTTCCCTTAAATAGATGCAGGTTTTTTTTTCATGTGTAATTACAAGCTAAAAATACCAATAATGTGAAGTACAATTTATGCTGTGACTGCCCTTTAAAAGTGAGCCCTTCCTTGTCTAATTCAGGTTGAGAATTTCTGCCTCTGGGGTTTTTAAAATTCATTCAGCCTCACGTCTTTTGGAGGTTTTCACTTTCTCTGCTACTTGGAAAGTGGTCAGGAAATTCATTTTTAAAATATGACTCTCAGGTCCCCAAACTGCTGGTGGAAAGTACCTCCTGGCTGTTGAAAATCAGCAGTGGTAAAGATTAACCCACAAAACTGCACATTTTGAGGCCATAGAACACACATACAAAAGTGGTGAGCCATATGAGCTGCTTCTCTCTCAGAGTCTCAGAAACCATGCTCAAAGCCACCGTCCAGCAAACAGAAGCTGGAAAAGACTCGTGTCAGTGTCTGCTATTAGGGAGTCGCGCCAATGCCTTCCATAGCGTGCGGAAATATACATAACACATGTGATCAACCAATTAACCAACTAACAAATTGGCCAACTAAACATAAGCAAAATTCATGAAAGTGCATAATTTTCTCAGAAACCCCAACTACAATAGATGAAAGAGAAGGAAAGAGGAATGAAGGAAAGAGGAAGAGAAAAGTTACTTTTCCTGCCCTGATCTTGAATCTCTACTTTCTAATCCTCCTCAAAAGATCACACAATACTATGGTCAATTAATCAATTGCATGAGAAGTGGCCAGAGGAAGAGAAGACCTGGGCTGGGGAAGAGGTAAGGGAAGGGCAAGAATAAGCTGTTGATGGCATGAAGCTGACTCTGGATGTGTGCGGGCTTGCACTGGTAAGGTCCACTGACTCTCCTCTGTGTCTGTCCACAGTAGCCTTCTATCTGGAGAGTAGCAGGGATGTTAGAGGTTGTCACAGCTCAGAGAGCTTTAGGACAAGGTTTGCTCTAATGACCAAACTGAAGAGCTCAGAGAGGTTGAGCAATTTCCACTATCACACATCTTGTTCGTGTTTCAACCAGGATCCTGCATCTTTGTAAAACATAAACTCTGGGGCTGAGTCAAGTTTTCACAATTTGAGCCCTACAATGATGTCGTGGGTAAGTCCCAGAGAGGCCTTAAACTAGAAGCCAAGCTGTATTATCACAAAGGTTACCTGATAAGAATTTTTGCATTGAATGAGGGGCTAGAGAAATATGCTTTTTATGGGTCTCAGTAAATTGAGAGTTAATAGCTCTGAGAGAGAAGAATGTACAGGCCAGATGGCAGGATGTAAGAACAGATTCCAAGGGAGAACAGGTTGCCTACTTGTGGAAGTCTTCAATGCAGTGGATGAGCCCGCCTGCGTCCACAGTGAATGGGATGCCGTCCAGGCTGCGATGGCACATCACACAGGTAAAGCAGTGCGGGTGGTAGGCCTTGCCGGTGGCACGGAGAATCCGCTCCATGATGGGCTTGGAGCACACGTTGCACTGCTCCAGAGTATTCTGAGGAGGGAAAGAAAACCCCAATGTTAGGCTGAGACTGGAGGAACTCCACACAGCATGACAAGGTGCATCCGAAACACACTGGCTTGTGTGCTCATTACAGCACTCCTAGGAAGGCAAAGTGTATGTCTTTATAATAGAGAAAAAGGAAACACAATTAGATAGGTCAAGCGGCTTTTCTAAGGTCACTCAGATAGTAGGCAGCAACTCCGGGACTTAGAACACATACTTTCTGCCGGGCGTGGTAGCGCGCGCTTGTAATCTCCGTGCTTGGGAGGCAGAGACAGAAGGATCACGCAGGTTCGAAGCCAGCCGCGCTGGCTTAAGAGAAACTGTTTTCAAAAATTACAAAAAGTATAAAATAGGTCTGGGAGTGTAGCCTGGAGGTAGAAGGGCTTCCAGGAACCCCAGTACCACCAAAAAAAAAAAAAAAAAAAAAACCCCAAAACACATACTTTGCTCCTTTCCATTATGGCAAGAGTAATAGCTAACTTTTCTGTAAAGTAAATATTTCTGGTTTTGTCATAACAACTCAGTTTTGCTCAAGGGCAATCGGAGATGGTGCATAAACAAGTGGGCATGGTGTGTTCCAGTAAGATTTTATTTACAAAACCAGGTGGTGGGCTCATCGCACTAATTTGATCACCAAACTAAGCCATCGGGTTTTCTACTTGGAGAATTCTTCACTATTACTGTGTGTGTGTGTGTGTGTGTGTGTGTGTGTGTGTGTGTGTGTGTGTGTGTGTGTTACTAGGGATTAAACCCAGGGGCATTAAACCCTCAGTCATTTTATTTTTAATTTTTAAACTCTGTGTGTGTGTGTGTGTGTGTGTGTGTGTGTGTGTGTGTGTGTGTGTTTTACTGGGATTTTATTTTATTTATTTATTTATTTTTTTGTGGTACTGGGGGCTGAACCCAGGGGCTTTTCTAACTCTGAGCTATACTCCCAGACCTATTTTATATTTTATTTGGACATGGGCTCTCACTAAGTTGCTGAGAGCCTCACTAAGGCAGCCAAGGCTGGCTTCAAACCTATGTGATCCTCCTGTCTCAGCCTCCCAAGTGCGGGGATTACAAGCGTGCACCACCATGCCCAGCTGTTACTGGGGTTTTAACTTAGGAACATTGCACCTCTAAACTGCACCCCTACTCCTATCTTATTGTCTTATCTTCTTTTTTTTTTTGAGTCTGGGGGATGGAACCCAGGGGCATTTGACCTACAAGCTACACCCCTACCTTTTTTTTTTATTATTATTCCTTATTTGGAAACAGGGTCTCACCAAGTTGCATAGGGCCTAAGTAGCTGAGGCTGTCTGTGAACCACGATCCTTTGGTCTCAGCCTACCGAATGCTGGGATTACAAGTGTGCGCCATCATGCCCAGCTATTTTTTTATTTTCAAATTGAGTCTCGCTAAGTTACTGAGGCTGGCCTTGAACCTGAAATCCTCCTGTCTCAGCCTTATAAATATTAGGCTTACAGACATGTGCCACCATACCTGGCTTCACTATTACTCTAAAACTTGGTTCATCATGAGAGACCTAGTGGTGACAGGGTACATCATGGCCCTCAACTTTTTAAAGTGGTCCGATGACTGGGACAGTGCAAACCAGCTGCAGAACCCAAATCATAGAGGCTTCTGAACACTTAAGACCTTTATTAAAACACCATCTCTAAGTTTATGATCCACAAACTCTTGGTAGAAATGCTGATGGCAATTGGTGCCAACTAAGAATTACATATATCTAGCTTTTCTTTTAAAATACACACCATCCTTCCCAATGATGCCATTTAGTGAGTAAGAACTCTGAAAGGTTCACTTTCATTCTAAGAGCCCTGTGTTTTCACCAAACAATCATGTTTCACATATGACATGCTATATTCCAAATAAGCTACCTGTAATGACACATGGGAGTCCGGAATAGACCGAGTGTACCGAGCTCATTTGGAAGACACAGAGCTGGATGAAATGAGGACATTGAGTACCGGTCCTGCTACACTGCGAATCTTTAGATGTCTGTGAGGCAGGATGCACCTGCATGGAGGTCACTAGAGTCCTGATGAGGGCTCTATGGCAGTGGCCTCTGCACTGGCTCTCTTGCTTTCACTCCTGTAATACTCCTTTTGAAATTACTCCCAGTTTAATTTCCAAAACAACAGTGAGAAGCCCAGCATGGTGGCTCACTCTTGTCATCCCCGTGGTGCTTGGGAGGCAGAGAAAGGATGATCACGCAGGTTTGAACCCAGCTGCACTGGCTTAAGAGACCCTGTTTTCACATTTAAAAAGTATAAAATAGGTCTGGGAGTGTAGCCCGGAGGTAGAAGGGTTTCCAGGAACCCCAGTACCACCAAAAAAACAAAAAAACAAAAACCAACAGTGAGACCAAGTATTTTTCCTGATTATAAAACTTAATGACTTCATAATGTAAAATAGAGCTGATTCCTCATGTGGTATTCAAGCTTCCTTTCTAAGCTCAGCTTTTCAGACCAATGAGAGATTTGCCCACCTTTGTAATGTGGGCAAATTCCTAGATTAATCACAATTTTCCATTTTGACCTTTTGAGCTACAGGTCAGAGGGCTTCCTTGACAGTCCTAGTTGGAATGAATTGCTTCTTTCTTTCTTTTTTTTTTTTTAGACCTATTTTATACTTTATTTGG
The DNA here is from genome assembly GCF_963383645.1 of Muscardinus avellanarius. Classification (NCBI taxonomy): domain Eukaryota; kingdom Metazoa; phylum Chordata; class Mammalia; order Rodentia; family Gliridae; genus Muscardinus; species Muscardinus avellanarius. The sequence goes on from NC_137790.1 coordinate 84,527,899, forward strand.
AAACAGGGTCTCACTATGTTGCTGAGAGCCTCACTAAGTAGCTGAGGCTGGCTTCCACCCGTGCGATCATCCTGTGTCAGCATCTCAAACACTGGGATTATAAATGTGCACCACCACGCTGGGCGTTAACAACCATCTTTAAAAAAGTCCTATTATTATTTCCACATTATAGGTTAATTTGCTTCTTTCTTTCCCTCTCCTGAGCACTTTATTTTGCTTATAGCACTTACCACATGTACTTCATTAAAACTATTTGTGAATGTCTATTTCATTTACTAGGCTACAATTTCATTAAGGGACGAGACTTTAAAATATACTTCTTTGTCCCATATTGTACCCAGACTACTTCCTGGAATAGAAACAAACCAGGGATGAATGTGTGCATAAAGAATGAATGAAAGAATATTGTTCAGTCCTACCCTGGCACACAGCGGTGGCCCAGCTCGCTCAACTCTGGAAACTATCGCAAGTTGAATGGGTAAATCCATCACCATCCTCCCTTCAGAGCTGTGGTTGCCTGAGGTTCTAAAATTGCCTAGCACGCCTTTGGTCACAGTCTAAACTCATGGAAACTGTTAACCTATTTTTTCCCCATTTTGAAGTGGTAAAATTAAAATAGCATAGGAGCACAGGCTGAGAGCCTGGAGCTGATGATGGTCTGGAGAACGAGGGCTCTGCTTCTTTCCTACCCTAGTGATCTGAGCTAATGTGGCTGGAAATTGTCTTCCCGGGGCTTGTGTTTTGCTTCTCTGTGGGTTTTAACTTTTTTTTTTTCAACTCTGCTCTGTAATGGAGTTGAACAAACCAGAAAATGCTTGACCAGAGAATGTTTTTGTTTGCATTGAGGCTTGGTTGCAATATTCAGCTCATTTACTCAAAACCAGCAGCAACATATAAGGCTTAGAAGGTTACTGGGGAAAGACTTTATGGTCTATGGAAGCTCTGCTCAAAGGATAGGTAATCTGACATTTCTGCTACAAAGGAAGAACAGTGAAAAATATGCCTTAAATATTCTATTGCAAAGTTCACCCACATCAGAAATGAAGATACTAAAAAAGCAGCAGCCTTGCAGCTTGGGCTAGAAAATAATGGAAGAGGACAACTTAGCCTTCCTTTACCACATTCCTCCTCTTTCAGTCTCTCCTGGCCCACTGGTGACCTCAGACAAAGCTTCTCAGACTCTTCCGCAGAGTCAGGGAGAAAGGTGTTTGGAATCTGCTAGTCTAGGCTGCCATTCATTTCACAGGTGAGCAAATCCATCATAGAACTGAGTCATGGGGCTCATGTGGAACAGGTGGGAATGGTACCCTAGTTTCTTGACTACCAGTATTTTAGAGAGGGGTCTGAAAAATTCATTATATACTCAGAAAAAAATTGCTAGGCGAAAAATATGAATTTCCCAGGATTTTGTCATTACCCATTATTTTAGGTAAAAATTCTTCTTTCTTGATCTCAGTTTTCTAACTGGTTAAATGATGATTAATTTCAACTCTGCAATTTTATTATTATATTACTTATCATATTAACACAGGGAAAAGTCAATGTTTCTACTACCAGAGATGTAACTAAAAACAACTGGGTAATCCCTTATCCAAGGTTTGACAGGGGAGTTCATCTCTTAATAAAGTACCACAAAAAAAAGTAAAGTGGGCTATACTAACTTTACTATGGTTTCTCGTTTAAAATTTCAGAAAGTGCTAATGAAAGAATTTCAAACACCACAAAAGAAAAATTTGTATCTGTTTAACATGTTGTTATTTTCTACACAGACAAAGAAACACTCTTCACATAAATATTAAGGTTTTCCAAAGTAGATTAAAGTAAAGTGTTTAATAACAAATACTTTTTGTTTGTACTGGGGATTGAACCAGAGACATTCTACCTTATGCTATACCCCTATCATGATTTTACTTCTTATTTGGAAATAGAGTCTCACTAGGTGGCTGAGAGCCTCATAAAGTTGCTGAGACTGACTTTAAACCTATAATCCTTTTTTTTTTTTTTTTGTAGTACTGGTGATTGAATCCAGGGGTATTCTACCTCCAAACTACACCCCCATCCCTATTTTTTAATTTTTGAAACAGGGTCTCACTAAGAAGCTGAGGCTGTCCTTAAACCTGTGATCCTCCTTTATCAGCCTTCCACGTACTGAGATTTAGAGTGTGGGCAACTATGTCCAGCTCCTACAATCCTCTTGTCTCAGCCTCCCAAGTACTAGAATGACAACTGTGTATACCATGCCTGGCTTTTGCAAACACTTTGAAAGAAAATAGACTTTGATAGAATAAATAGGAGAGAAATGTCTGTCAGGATGTCTATTCAGATCACATCTGGTATTTGTAAATTGGCCCACATATGACAGAGAGTTAGAGGAGAAGAGCACACTCCAGTTTAAGAACCTTCCAAATCAGTAGACAGCCAGTCCCCTGATCCATCTCCATTGCTCCTCACATCCCCTCTTTCAGCTCAAATGCTGAGCTCTTTACACCACACTTTTAGTAAACAAAATTCTTTTATAAACCAAGATTACTCTATTACCCTCTTTGGCTACAGAATGTGTACTCATTCTTCAAAAGAAAGGATACAACGCCACTTCTTCTAAAGGTTCTTTTCAAATTCTCCTTCTGTTATACTTCAAGACAAATAAGTCACTTTCTCCACTTCCATAGGATTGAATATATGATGCTTCCCCTATGATACTTGTATAACAAAATGGTTATCTACCTACCCCTCAAAAAAACCACCACCAGCTACAACAACAACACCAACACAACAACAACAACAACAACAACAACAACAACAACAACAACACCCAGAGGGTTTCCTAGAAAATAGATTCTAAAGCAGAGATTTGCATACAAGAAGTTATTGAGGAGTGTCCTTGTAGTCACATCTGTGGGAAAGTGAAGTAGCTGGGTGAAAAGAGCAATGTAACTATGATATACTTAAAGGCCTCTGGCTGGGTGTGTAGCACATGCCAGTAATACCAGTACTTAGGAGGCTGAGACAGGAGGATTACAGGCCAGCCTAAGCAAAGACCCTACATCAAATTAAAAAAATAAATAAAAAGAAAAAGGGCTGGGAGTGTAGCTCAGAGGTAGAATGCCCTGGGATTCAGTTCCCAGTACTAAAACAAAAACAAAGTCCTCTGTGGGTTCCATGGAGAACTTGACAGCTGGGATCACCCTGCAGAATTGTCCTCCAATGATGCTAATGGCTAAGGCCTTTATATCCCTGCACCTACCAGTCAATGGAAGGAGGCGACAGAGCGTCCCTAAGAAGGAGGCACAGTGTTGGGTGATGAGACTCCCTTCAGCTGAGGATAATTACACAGGGAGCCAGCTATAAATGCTAACCTGTCAACACTCCAAGCAGCTGGGGGGGAGGGACGGGGGAGAGGCCTGGTCTTAAAGAGGCATCTGGGCAGCACACTGTACATCATGTACAACAATTAGAAGCATCCTTTCCCAGGACCTGCGTAGTCCAAGACACAAAGCATGAACTGGTAACCAGCTGCGGAGTGCCTTATTGCCTACAATGAATAAAGAATCTACATTTTATTCTGTTTGGAGAAGAAACTGAAGAGTTTTTCCATAGAAAATATTTTAGCCAGGTACTCCAATGAAATTATGGGTAAAGTGAGAAGAGATAAGACTAGCAGAGGAGCAGCAAGTAATTAGTTGCTAAAAGGCATAGCTTATAAAGGTTTCTAAAATGATAGCAACAGAATTGTGATTAAAAACAAAATTTTAGGTAAGAATAAAAACAAAATTGCACACAAACCTTGCATATAAAACTCCCCAAAGCAACTGTTTTTAAGTTAGAGATATAATCTGGTTGTAGCTTTTCTATTCTTGGGTATTATATAAATAACTTGTCTAATTCACAGACAGAAAAGCTGGAAGAATCATCTGAATATAAATGAAGCATATAGGCAACATAGACATTAACTACTAGCATGATGATAAAATAGGACAATCATTATAATTTATATATTATATAAGTATATATGTGTTCAATGTTGAGTATTTTCAACCAAGAATCAAATGTATTTGAAGATTCAAAATTGATTGTTTAAAGCCAGGTGTGGAGGTTGAGACAGGAGGATCGCAGGTTCAAAGCCAGACTCGATTATTTAAGGAGGCTCTCCGCAACTTAGTGAGACAGTGTTTCAAGATAAAGAATAAAAAATTGGGCTGGGGGTATATCTCAGAGATAAAATGCCCCCAGGATCAATCTCCAGTACTACACACACACACACACACACACACACACACACACACACACACACAGTGATTGCTACCATTTAGAAATGTTAAAATTTTCATTTTATAAAATCAAAAGGTAAAATTAGATTTAGAATTTATTTTTGGCAAAAAGTATTACTGTGAAACAAAAGATCTTGGGATTAAAAGGGGTCACATCTCATGTTCTGGATAAAATTTGTCTCATTGGTACAAAAACAAAAGTAAGTGTTTGAAAATTAAAGATCTTGAAGAGTCATAGAGACTATTCTAGTCCAGGAGTTTTCAACTTCTTTCACTTGCTTCTATCTTAATCCTTTGCTTACAGAAACAATTTATCAAGGCAGTACATCTAAATGAGTAGAAGCTAACACAGACACAAAGAGAGTGAACAGATGGAGCCTGTGGAGGTTCCCATTGTACACTTTGAGAACCATGACTGTAGTCCAACTGTGGACTGAAGAAAGTGGGGCAGGGATAGTGATCATGGATGGTGACGCATGTGGAGTCAAAATTCAGGTCTTCCGATTCTCTATCCAATGAAGAATATTTTTTCTATATCAGATGTACCACACTGTAATCAAACGACATTCTGGCTTGTCACTTGCAATTTACATGCAAAGAAATGGACAGGAATCATGTCAAATCCTAGAACAGTTTGTCTCTCAAACTCTTACCGGGTAAGGTAGAAAGCTCTTTGTTGGATCCCCAGCATCTACAATAGCGTGCTTGCATAAAACGGATGTTCCCTAGATTTGTGTTAGATGATGAACTAATAACTTGGAGGAAGAGTTTTACATAAGATAATTCTGTATAACCATGTAAAACAATTCTCTAGTTCAATACTTTTCAAGCAGCAGACTAAGACACAGTAGGCTCCATGTGGGTTTCAGGATATTATAATTTGGATTTAAAATGTCCCCCAAACCTCATGTGTAGACAATGCATCCAGGTTAAGAGGCAAAGGGGAGGATTGCTGGGGGTTTAGCCTTGGGGACTGCATGCTGTTTTCTCTCTCTGTCTCTCTGTCTCTGTCTGTCTGTCTGTCTGTCTCTCTCTCTCTCTCTCTCTCTCTCACACACACACACACACACACACACACACACACACACACACACACACATTTCCCACCACCATGAGCTGCTGTGTGTGGCCTTTTATCCCCTCCATCATACCCCAAAGCCCTGTTGCCACCAGCCAGCTCAGCATGGACTTATTTCTGAAACCTCCCAAACGTCTGAAACTATGAGCCAAATAAACCTTTTTTCCACTAAGTTGTGCTTATCAGATATTTTTGTTACAACTACAAAGAGAGAAAAAAAAAAGCTGACAAAAATGCAGATAGACCATATTTTGGAGGCCTAGAAGGGGCCAAATGTTCCTAGAGACACAGTGTCATTTTGGGATCAGAAGAAGGTCCATCCACCTATTCCCATGAACTAAAAAAAGGCCATCATTTTCCACTTGAGCCATGATGTAAAAAACATTTTGGAAGCCCATTTCAATCATAGGTAGTCCCAAAAGAATGGCAATGTGGTTCAGTAAAGAGAGAATAGGGCTATGATTCAGCAAATTTTTCTTGTAGTGCCAATGTAATTACTTAAAATCAGATAATTATATTGCCTGACTTAATTATGGAACACATACTTATTCTCTGTCTTCCCAAATGGCAGGACTTTTGGGTGTCCACTGTCGGTAAAGACATCATTTCATCTTAGTAATTTTCCTAGTGAATCTTAAGTAAAAAAATAAAATCCTCCAATAGCTCTGCCTCTCTGTCAAAGATACATCTTTTATTATACCTGTTTGCTCTTTAGAAATGCCCTTCACCTATATTTATATGATTATATCTATATTTGTATTAGTATTTGTATCTGGTATGTGTTTCAATACAAACTAAAAATAATGGTAGCAAATTTAGTGTGATGCCATCCTTATGACTGTGATTTTCTGATCAGAATCAAAATTCCTCCTTTATAGATGAAAATTCTAATTTTTCAAGAAGGAAAATTGTTGAAACCATATGTAAGATGCGATTAAATACTTAAAATATAGTTTCTTTTGATATTGTGACTCTCCTCCTACACAACAAAAAAAATATGAAATACCTAACTGAACATTCAATATTTTTTTCTTCTTTTTTTTTGAGGGTGGGTTACACTTCTGCCAGTCTTTTGAGAACATAACACTCTGTATTCAATGCCCTTGCTACCTCCACAGTCTTATAAATACCTTTTAAAATATTCATCTACTTCTCTGAAGATTAGAGCTGACTACCCACTTACCCAGCATTATAGAAAACCTAGAGAGAAGAGCTAAATGTCCAAGATCATGTCAGGTGCAAAGGAAGAAGGAAAAGACAAAGACCCAGAGGCTCCACGGTAATGAGAAAAGTAGACACATCTGTAAATAACTAATTTGAGGCAAAGGATACAACAAATTGCTATTATAGAGGCATGAGTAATGTGTGATAAGAACATAGAAAAGAGAATAACTACAAATAGTGAGAGAGGAGGCAGTGTGGTGGTGGTTTATTAATCTAAGAATCCTTTCTAGGTGAGATTTGAGTTTGTAATTTCTTGAAACAAAATTATTTTAACATTCTTTGGAATTAATGATGTTATAGCCTGAATCTTCATTATCAAATCTTCCTTGAAAAAAGTCTCTGATTAATACTGCATTGAAATGAAATTCATGACACAAGTAGAAAATGACACTAAAATATGTGTTTTGGCAGAAAATTTTAAGGGAAACCGACCTGGAATTGCCAGACATGAGCATCCATTTATCAAACTAGCACAAATAAGGTCAAGATATTATTATTAACATAGGATTTAGAAAAAAATACATGATTATTTGAACTATAAAAACTAGCTTCTAATTAATAACCATTCTAAAACAATAAAAACAGAAAAAAGGACAAAACTCAGTCCATTTATTAAATATGCCATGAGCCACAAATCACATTTTTCACAAAGTATATTATAATCCTGATTATTTTTTATCACCAGAATTTGGATTGCAATATAAGCTTTAATAATTTAGTAAAGCTGGGCATGGTAGTACAGACTTGTAATCCCAGTATTTGGGAGGCTGAGACAGGAGGATCACTGTTTGTGGCCAGCCTCAGCTACTTAGTGAGGTCCTTTGTAACTCAATGCGACATTGTTTCAAAAGAAAGAATAAAAAATAGGGATGGGGATGTAGCTTGGAGGTAGAATGCCCCTGGGTTCTATCCCTAGGACTGCAAAAAAAAAAAAAAAAAAAATTAGTAAACTCCATTAAAGGACATTTAGTTTATCTATACCTTAAGGCTTAGAGTAGTGTATTTTATATTTTAAAATGTATATGCCATGTGACATGCTAGGCCTTCTGAAACACGTTTTTTGAATGTCTCATAATCCTTGAGAAATTAAGGGAGGTAAGAATTGATGATTATGAGTCAGACTTTCATGCCAAGGGCAAATTAAAAGATCACAGAATTCCACTGAGAGTATTGTGAGAGGGTTAAAAAAAAAAACAGAATTCCTTTCCTTCCAAGCCAAGTAAGAAATCTGCCTTTACAACATCATTAAGGTATAGTCTTGTTAGGACTTATTCACAAGGAATTAGAACAGAAAGCCTATCATGTACAGTAAGATAATTAATGGTAAATAAATTCAGGAAATCTGGGTTGAAAAGTCTTGATTTTTCTGGATTTGGTTTTCACTTCTCTTGACCAATGGGAAACTTTTTAATTGTAATGTAAGAATTAAATGAGACCATATATATGAAAGCAAGTTTCCAGTGCCTAGCTATATAAAATTGTATATCATTCTCCTTAAAAATTCTAATATTTAATTAACTTGGAATCTTTTGGTCACTTAATACATCTGAGCATATTCCCATATTTTTCTTTATGATTAATTTACCTATATTTTATGTCTCCACTTTTAAAACATGGATTATCTAAGAAATTCTGTATGTGATACTCTTGGATAACTAGGCAATGTCATAACATAAAATGGGCTTCTGGATTCTTAAGAGACTTTCCCCAGGTTTCCTCCTAAGTTTGTGGAAAAGTGATTTTATGTAAATATTATTATACTCAATATCCATTGATTTCTTCATAAAACCAATTTGCATCCCTTTACATACCCAAATAAAAAAATATCCCTTGATTTGATGGAATAAAATGTACAAAAACAGAACTTCAATCCCCTCAACAATCTAGTAGAACAGGTATATAAAAAATGAGCTGGTATAGTAGAATTCTTACCTCATTATATGCCACACATCTATAAACATGATCAGTATTTGAATATAAATCTTCTAGGTCCAAAGTCAAAGAAGTATTATTCTACTCCAATAATAAGTGTCTCATCTTTCTATCTAGGTTCAATGTAATTGCAATCACAATGAATGTAGTTATTAATCTTTCATACGCTGCTACCCACAGCCTTTCATAAACACACGGTTTGTTTGAGCTCGAAAAATATTGCTTTAGTCATCTTGTCCAACACTCTTCTTTATATAGTAGGCCACCACCTTCATATAAGTGGATTTGCTCAAAGTCATATCTGTTTAGATAGATAAAGAGGTGAGCCCAGGTCCTGGATGACATGATTTTTATGCAGAGCTCTTTTCCCACCATCTTCACAGGATTATTTCTGGAGCACCAAAACTTTTCTTTTGTATCTTGCCCTTGTTAACAAGAATATGAAAAAATTAATATAATTATTTATATCATCAAGAAAAAGACATAGATCTGAGAACATTGGGTTATGTGGTTTTGTCACTGTCAGTACAAGACTGTTTCACGCTGAAAAATATGGAGGCCATTCAGGACTCAGAGAAGATAATCATATTCTTGGCTACATGGTATGATATCTTAGGTCCAGTTTTCAGATTACTTGCTATTGACAAACTACAAAAAGAAGTTATTAATAGATACCCAGATCAGTTCCACTGAGGAAGTTGCTTTTCTGAGAAGCTGGAATTGCATTGTGTCTTGAAAAGAAGTCATAAAATATTTGAGTATAATGTTCTCATCTATAGAAGGTATACTAAGGATTCTGCCTTATCTACCTTCCAGACTATGAAAATTAAATGACCTGAGTAATGTGAGAAGGAGGATATGGAGAAATGGGAATTCTAATACAATGCTGGTAGAATTGCAAATTAGTGCAAGCACTTTGGAAAACAGTATAGAAGATACTCAGGAGAATGGGAATGAACCTACCATATGATCCAGCAATACCACTTCTGGGTGTCTACTCAAAGAATAGTAACCAGCTGGGCATGGCGACGCATGCTTGTAATCCCCATGCTTGGGAGGAAGAGACAGAAGGATTGCCTAGGTTCGAAGCCAGCCGTGGTGGCTTAAGAGACACTGTTTCCAAAAATAAAATAGGTCTGGGAGTGTAGCCCAGAGGTAGAAGGACTTCCAGGAACCCCAGTATCACCAAAAAAAAAAAAGGAAACCAAACTTCCAAACTAATGCATGCATATATATGTTCATACCTGCACAATTCACAATTGCCAAACCATGGAACCAGTTAAGATGTCCATCAATAGATGAATGGATTACAAAACCATGGGATATATGTACACAATGGAATTTTACTCAGTCATAATAAAGAACAAAATTAGATCATTTACAGGAAAATGGATAGAACGAGAACATTACGCTGAGCTTAGTCAGTCATAAAAAGTAAAAAAAAAATAAATGTTCTTCCTAATATGTGGAAGCTAGGGAGGAAAAGGGTCATAGGAAAACTCTAGATGAAGAGGAAGAAACGAGAGATGAGCAAATAAGGCAATCTAACTGAGGGCAATGGGAGGGGGAAGAGGGGAATTCCCTACTGTATAGGATGTACAGTCATTAATGTATCGAAGTCAATTAGTAAGGCAAACATGAGAAGGAGGGAGAGGGGAAGGAATGGGGGTAATTGAGGAAAAGCTAAATGAGTGATATGTGCATGCATGTCTTCTATCCCATTAAGATGTATGGCTACAATGTACCAATAAAAAATAAAAAAAGAATATGAAGAGATCTCAAGTTATGAGTATAAAGGTCTTTTCTCTAGGAAGATTTACCATTGTAAGTTAGGTTTGAAAATACTGGATCACTAGCATCAGAATAATAAATAGAACTTAGGTTCCGTTATTTATTACTGGGAAGGTGCAATTATCAGAAGCATGCACAGATACACACAGTTACTTTCATAATGAATTCAGGAAAACATAGGCTTTTAATTTTTGTTTTCAACATCTATTTATTCTTTTTATGTTTATACACACACACACACACACACACACACACACACACACCACCTAATATGTGACAGGGCAGGTAAATATCATGCTTTCAGAGTACACACAGGGAAATCATTGAATGTATAGTTTGTGGCAAATGCACTTGGCAGGGTCCATTTTTTTGTTGTTTTATTGATAACTGTGGCTGATAATCCGTGTTCAGGTCATATTCTAATCAGAGTGAGAAGTTCTGGTGGAAGAAAAGACTCATCTATGGATCACAGTGCTAACACCAGCCTTATTTGGAACTAACATTGCTAAAATAGATGTTTATGGGGATTTTGTATGGTACACTGACAAGAATAAATGAGCCAGAAGCCAAGGGCTATATTCAAATCTTGCCAAAGCCAGCTACGAGCAGAGTGCCCATACAGAGCATTTCCTCTCTGGGCCTACGTTCTTTCACCTAAGGAAAAAGGAACTCAAGTTAATAGGTCTCTGGTTCCTTCAATATGATCGAGTTGAAGACTGAATAAAAAACTTCAATAGGGCAGCTTTCTTTGTCTTATTCATAAGTTTATCCCTGGTTCCCAGAACAATTCTTGGCACAGAGAAGGAGCTGGAAAGTACTTAAAGTAAACAAATGGGTAGTAACTCAGGAATACTCCAAAGAGTCACCCAGCAGCACACACTCCCAGGGAAATACCTCAAATTTCTTTGCTATCTTCAGATGGCCATCTATCATTACCCTATTGAAGAACCTGCTCTTTGAGGCAGACTATCTGTCTATCATTACCCTGCTACTTTCTTTGCATCCCTCATCACTATTTATTATAACCTCACAGCATTTATTTATGCCAAAATTTTTGTTTGTCCCTCACTCATCTCTTCAAGACACTATTGCATTCACTGCCTCTGGAGCATTGCTTAAACATAACAGGCACTGAGTAAGTATTTGTTGCAGGAAAAAATGACATTAAATAAACTAACATATAAGGTGTCTTCCAATTCTAGAGTTCTCTGATTCCATTTCAGAGATAATATATTTCTCAAAAATATTAGTACTCCAAATTTCCCTAAGAACACAAGTGATCTGAATTTAATAATGTCACATAGCAAGAAGAGCTATGTTCTCTTTACTTACAGGACTTGTCGACCATGGATAACTGACCCACCCAGGGGAAGATCGAAAACATGAGCTTAAGTGATGATGTTTTCAGTATGGGTATACTTAGTAATGACTGCCTGCCTGCACATTTCAGATCAGAATTAAACCATTATGAATCATCCATTAGAATCAAGATCTGCAAGCAGAGACTAGAAATGTTCCCAATACCATTCTGATCACGTGTTGGTTCTCTTCAGAATTGTCTGAAACTCAGCTCTGCCAAGATGTTTATTTTCTACCTGAATTATGAATTATAATTACTTCCTAAATTATAGCAAGCCACAAGTGGTCTGAGCCAAACAACTAAGGTCATAAAAGGTTTTCCTTGTGCACCTAGGGATGACAGAAAAACTCCTTTAAACCAAACTTCATCTTCTTTCAAAAGAAAGGGAAAACTTGAAGCCTATAACTTCTGGGAGTGGCAAAGAGAACAGCCAGAGGGCCATGAGCTAACTCCAGTTCTCTTGAGATCAGTTGAACAGATTTGGCAATCATTTGGCTTTTGTTGAAAACAAGACCTTCTAATTATACTTCTGCCAATGGAAGACGAAAGCCTGCACTACCGCTTAAAAAGGTCACGATGACACGCCAGTATCATGGCTAGGACTCTATAGTTTTCTTCTGAGTAGGGCAGTGCTGATGTGTATGTCTCATGCCCAGTCTGGAACCCATTCAGGGAGAGAAATCTCATAAAGGGTTCAAAAAGAATCTGGTGGAATTATTTGCTTCTTCCCTTAAATAGTATCTTGGCTGTAATATTTTCTGACACTAGAAATAAAATAATTCCATGTTTTGATTCCTCTTTCTGCACCCCCACCACACCAAAAGTGGTTTAGATTAACTAGGTATGAAAGGCACAGATGAGTACAGGCTTTTCCATTCTGTAACTGCTGAAAGACAAAGGAGACCAGAAAATATACAGATGTTTTCGCCTTGCTGCTGTAAAAAGTGTGGTGGATTAACTCAGTGTCTCTGGAATGCAAATTGTCTTTCACAGTTTAGCAGTCTTTTTTGGATTTCAGCACAGTGAACTAACACTTTCCCAGATTCCAAGACCTCCAAAGAACCAGATGGATGAGAGGAATTGGGAAAAAGAACCCGCACTGCTTGAAAAAGGTATGAATTTCGCACTCTGCATTTAGCCAAAAAGCTCTGAAAATTAGAAGAGCAAAATCACTTTTGGTTTGTTCAAATCATGCCATCCTAGAGTTGTTTGTGGTGGTTAAAAAAAATCCTAAGTGATTCAATGGTTTGGAGTCTGTGTTCAGTTTAAGCTAGGAAGAAAACTTTAACAGAGATGTTATGTTTACTATCAAAGGCAGGAAAGAATGAAGACGGAAGAGATTACTCAAGAGAATCATTCTACATCCCTGTGCTCCTAAGTTCAGACTATATCACAGTGCCAAATGTTTTAAGTAGACACTCAAAAAGCTTCAGAATACTCTTTAACTTTCCCTTTCTAGGTACCTATCTCCCCATCCCATCCCTAATTCAGTTTTTATTCCTGTCAATCCAAACTTTTTAACATTTGTGCTCCGTATTCTTTCATGACTTTGCATCTACTGTTGTCTCTTTATCTGATCAGTTAAATCCCTAAAAAATTAGAGCCCAAGGTGTTTGAATGTTAACCTTCTCCTATATAATTTTCCTACTCTTCTATTCTTTAATATCACTGTTTATACTCCCTTTAGGGCAAGAACCTGCATACAGCATCTTTTATTTATATGCTATGATGAACTGCAGTTTCTAAAAAATGATCATACCAAAATGTACCCCATCCCACAATGTGATAAAATCAGTTCAGCAGCAAGAACTGGGGGCCTGGGAAGACCTTCGGAATTTCCCAGCCAATGAGATGATATAGTAGTGATGTCATATGACTCCCTATGCTAATCAGAAAGTATGATATTTTTATTTTAAAACATATACCTTTGGAGCCCTGAGTTGCTACATAATTATTGGGGCTGTCCCAAAATTGCAATGCTACAGAGATCCTTGAAAAGCCCCACTTTCTCCATATCAGCTGTTTGTGCATTCTCAGCCATGTGTAAGAGATGAAGACTTTGAAAGACCTCAGCCCAGAAACATTTTGAGAACCCTACTAGTGTTATCCAGCTGAGATGCTATCAAACCAAACTTCTGAACTCTGAAGGATAATAAATGATTGTTCTTTTTATTCACTAAGTTTTGGAGTGATTAGTTATGCATCTAGAGTAATAAAAACATAAGTTCAGCTTCAATAAATACTGAATAAATGCTGAATAAATACTTGAATGAATATTAAAGTTTGGACACAGCTGCCAGAAATTAACACACTGCAACTTTATGAAGCTGGTTAGGTTTATTCAAAATGCCAGGGCATACTGAGCAACAATAATGACCAAACCATAAAGGAAAATTGCAAAATAGACCTTTCTCCTCCATATGGGGGGCAATAAGGTTTCCAGATTATGCAAACTGATGTTTGTTCCTAGTAATGACATGAGGAAACAATGGTAAAGTACAGGAATATAGGGATACAATTAATTTTCTTCAAGGGTATCTATTCTTTTTTTTGTGTGCATGGTACTGAAGATTGAACTCAGGGGCATTCTACCTCTGAGATTCAATATACACACAGCCCTTTTATTTTATTTTTATTTAATTTGAAACAAAGTCTAGCTAGGTTGTTGAAAGTCTTGCTAAACTCTAAGACTAGTTCTGAACCTGCGATTCTCCTGCCTCAGCTTCCTATATACTGGGATTACAGGTGTTCATCACCACATCTGGCTTATTCAGGATCTTAATATCTCTAAATATAAAAAGACAACAATTTATTTTGTGTGGTTGTCAATAAAGGTAAAATATTTTCAATGTACAGTTAAATAAATTATGAAGGAGCTAGAATTTTACATAGAATCATGGAGAAATGTCAGAGTAAGGATGATCTCAGGTGTTATCTGTCCCAGTCAATCTAATCCATAGATTGATTCTCTCTGTAACATCCCAGCCACTCAGTCCTTGTCTAGTTACTGAGACTATTGGTATCAAGCCCAGGGATGGCAGACACTCTTGGAAGGTGTCTGTTGTACAGGTCAGCTTAATTGTTAAAGAGTATTATAACTAATCTTTTTCTTGTCCTCTCCAGACAAGCTGCCTTTTTTATGTAACAGCCCTAAAAGCCATTAATGGCTTCTTAGAGTCTTTTCTTAATTGGGCAACCAACTGGGTTCTTTCCATCATTCTTTATGGAAATTTCTGTCATCTTAACCTTCAACCACTCTCCTCTGCACAAGTTCTAGCTTTCCCAGGTTCATCTCAACATATGGGGCCCAGATGAAACACAGAATTGTAGGAACTTGAGCTAGTGTGTGTCTGGTGAACAGTATTTTCAAATTTTTTTATTGGTGCATTGTAGTCATACATCATAATGATGTAAAAAAAAACTTGTGTAGACATACATGCACACATCACCCAGTTAGCCCCTATCCAATCCCTATCCCATTCCCCTCCCCTTCCCTCCTTCCCATGCTTGGCTTAGTGGTTGACTTTGATATGTTTAAGTACATTGTGTGCTTTAGAGAGTTACCTTCCTCTCCCCTCCCATCCCCTCAGTTAGGATTTGCACCTTCTTCTATAGGATCTCCTTTTTCATCTAGAGTTCCTCCATGGCCTGTTATTCCTTAGATTTTGCATATTAGGGAAAGCATACAATTTCTTATTTTCTATGACTGACTAATCTCACTTAGCATAATGTCCTCCAGTTCCATCTATTTCCCTGTAAATAATGTAATTGTGATTTTTTTTTATGGCTGAGTAAAATTACATATGCGTACTCTGTTTTTTAAAAAAGGAGTGTAGGCTAGGACTACATTTACTTTTTGGTAGTCTGATATATTATTTCTACTGACCCTGAGATCAAATGATCTCCCCTAAAAGTTTTTTAGAAAAAAGAAATTCTATCAAATTAAGTGACTTGTGTACCATGCTCTTGTAAAGTTGTTTTAAAAAAATAAGATTTGACTTGTCCTTCTCTTGGATTATCTTGTTGAATTTGGCTCATTTTTCTACATAATTAAGAAATTTCCAAGTATAAACAATATTTTACATATTACAATTCTTTTTGTACTTTACCTCAAATCATTAAGAAGTTCGGGCCAGATAAACAGTTTTGCCACTGTTGAAATACGTTTGACATTGGAGTCAGCATCGACTTTCCTTTTCTTATACCCCATTAAGTACAAAGTCCTATTAATTTTTTCCACTAAATATTTCAATTCTATCCACTACTATCTATCTCTAGCTATTATTCCATCATCTCTTACTTATATAATCACTACAATTCCTAACTGGTTTCTCAGCCTCTCCATTTCTCTTTACTACATATTGACCTGCCTTCAATACAAGAACATATTAGACAAACTGAAATATCTTTAAAAACCAAAGATTTAGTTTAAAAAAACTAGTGATTCCTAGACTTATTTTGTCAAGACCTTTGAGGTTGCAGCATCTGTAATTTTTTTTTAAAAGTTTTTAATTTATATCAGAGCCCCCCAAATTTCAAGATTAGCTGACAGAGTATACAAGTTGGTTATTGTGCTATGTATAAAAAATTTGTCAAGGAGTTAAACTCCTTTAAATTATATTATGGGAAATATATTGTCTTCAGGCTGGAGGAAATCTATCCAAAGGAGGGAGGAGAAAAGAGAAGGTAATGGATATTCACAGTAGTAAATACCTACTTGGTACTATGCATTGGGCTAGGTTCTTTTGTGAAAATTTCCTACTTAATTCTTAAAGTAGCTCTAGGATGACAAATGGTTACTTTTTTTTTTCAGTTCTAGGGATTAAATTCAGGGGCATTATACCTCCGAGCTATACCCCAGGCTGATTTTTATTCTTTATTTTGAAATAAGGTCTCACTGAGTTGCAAAGGGCCTAAGTACCTGAGGTTGTCCGTGAACAGTGATCCTCTGGTCTCAACCTCCTGAATGCTGGGATTACAAGCGTGTGCCACCATTCCTGGCTGGTTACTATTTTAAAGAAGAAACTGAAGCATACATTTTTAAAAATCATATGCATATAAGATAATAAATTGTGGACAGGAAGAAAAGTTTACCTGATCCTAATTACATGATCTAAGGATTAATAAATGCAGATACTTCTTAAGGAAAAGGAAAACATTGCATCTGGTATGGACAGATAAAATGACCAGTGTGTACATATTCAAAGTGTTCTTTGAATATATTCTTAAGATCACATATCTAAGAATTAAAAGTCTATGGGGTAGTAGAAAGAACAATGGGACAGTAGTCTTAGAAATGTCATCAATTTACTAGAGTATGCCTTGATAATTATTTTCTTTTTACTTTAGAACCTCTGAATTGTAGCTAACTACGTAACTCCCCGGAATAATACACACACACATACACACACACACACACACACACACACACACACACACACACACATATATATATATATATAATTTCCTAGCTTTCCATGCAACTATGAGACTCACTGCAGATATATGAAGTGTCCTCATAAGGTGAGGATAGGATCTCAGCCCATTGGAATTCAGACGCAGCCATCTTGCACCACTCAGTGGAAGTCACATGCTGAACAAAGCAGAGGAACCCCACAGGAGATTGGTCCTTGGCGCCCTAGTGTTCTGAATCTTTTGCTTTCTTCAGCAAGAATGAAATGAACATTGTCATGTAGACTTTCTGCTTTTTGTCATTCCTGCTGAACCCAGTCCTAATTAATACATTTATTTTATAATTTGAGTCAGTTTTTCCCCCTCCTCTTGTTTCATTTTTCTTATTTGTGTAACAAAGTTTGGACTAAATGGTATCTAAGTTCCATTTTAGATATTACATTCCCTATGACTGAATGACATGCTGTAAGAAAAACACAGGCATAATATCTCTTCCTCACCTAGAAACATATCTGCTTATGCTCACAAGAGAAATCCCCCTCCCTCCAGTGTTAAGTAAGAACTTTCTCACCTTTCACGCTGTGGGACAAGCAGCCATTTTCCCATGTACTCTGCTTTTAGCCAATCAGAAGACTTGCAGTATTTAAACAGTTCCTGTACATTCTCCACTTTGATACCATTCTGCATATTACTCTTCTCATTTATATTTCTGACTGAACTTCAAACTCTAGTCATCTTTTTTGAAGCTTTTCCTGAACATGTCATGGTTACTCCCTCTTTCTTCACTCATAAAACTTCTGCAAATATACTTTTGTGGTCCTCATTACACTGCTTACATTTTTATCTCCGCTGCATTCCGAGCTCTTTGAGAAGGGACCAAGACTTAGCCCACCTTCTAAGTCCACTACCAAGCACAGTGTGTGGCACAAACTTTAGGCAGGCAGTTTGTGTTTCTTAACTAATGAGTGACTAAATAAAAGTACAAGTGCAAAACAGTTCATTTGTGGAGGTTGACAGCTTGAATTCTCATCTGGTTTGAGTGCAACTAGACTCCATGAAGCAAAGTAGGTTGAAAAGACAAAGGGACAGTCTGGGAGTTAAGACAGCAATTAAAGGCATTTTTCTTAATCAGAGTCAAGCAACAATAATAAGTACTCTGTAGTCATGTGGCATCTCTCTCAGGTGAGTTCTCTGTCCATCATAGATATGATCTCTTTCACCTTGCTGGTGAATTAGCTTACCCCAATGTCACAAGAGTCAGGCTTTGTAGGAACAACAGATGCAAGATCTCCCAATTCTCATGCCAGTAGCATGAGCTCCAGAGCATACTGTCTCTATTAAGAGTGTGCACGCTCTGTCAAGGCTACGCTGTGCATACAGTGGAGAATTACGAAAGATATTGGCTGTGAGACCTGTTTAGAAATGCTTCTCACACAGTCAGATTTGATCAAGGGGAACAAACCACAGACACTAAGTATTACTTGAAGAGGAGCCTGTTCTAAAATTCTAGATAAATGTGTCTCTTAAAGTGAAACCTTTCATTATTGTGTGGACTTTTTGTAACTCGGCAAAACTCCTTCAAGCCCACTGAATTTTTAACCTCTCAAGCTTTTAATCTACCCTTCCCCCATCTAGTGATGGGAGGGATGAATGTTCTATGATTTCCAGATTCTGTACTGTCTGAGCCTTGACTGAAGAATCATGAGACACATCTTCTCATGCAGAAGTTTTTTCTTGCAATACACTAGAGAGTGTGGTCACTTAGCATTCTGATTATGTCCATCTGGATTCTTCATGAAAAAAATGGCATGAGCTGGGGCTTTAAAATATAATTTTCTGTATATAATCACAATTCAATAAAATGTAAGTTAATAGTGAAAAGTCTTAGGCCTTGGAAATGTGAAAATGAAGTTCACACTTTATTTTAGAAGTGCTGAAGTTGGTGTTTAAAGCTTTGCACTTCAGTAAATATTAGAGGGACTAATTTTGATGTTATAACGAGAAGCAGCAGAAATGACAATTTCTAAGCAATTACATTATTATCTTTATTGGTTTCATACTTTATGTGTTGTGAACTTTACATGCATTATTTAAGATCTTCAAAGCAACTTTAAAAATATTATTCCCGGTTTATAGATAAGACTAAAGCTAAGAGGGATTAAATGATTTGCCTAAAGTTACCAAACTAAAATATAGCTGAATGACTATTAAATGCTTAATTTTTGTTATTGTTATAATTTTATGAAATAATAATAATAATAATAATAATAATAATTATTATTATTATTATTATATTTTGCAGTACTGGGGATTGAACCCAGAGGCATTCTACTTCCAAGTTCACCCCAGCTCTATTTTTTATTCTTTATTTTAAAATAGGGTCTCACTAAGTTGTGGAGGGCCTCACTAAGAAGCTGAAGCTGTCCTCAAGTCTGCGATACTCCTGTCTCAGCATTACAAGCATAGGCCACCAAGCCTGGCTCTAATTATATTATTTTTATTTTTTAACTCTATGTCCTTTCCACTCTCTTGTCCTACAAAATGAAAAAAATGTACAAAGATATGGACAGTAAAAATGGTAAATACTTCTCAAATTCAATTTTTGCTTACAGATGTAACTTTGAATTTGCTATTATTTGAGGTAATATGCTAATCTATAAGTTCCTTGATCATTTAAAATAATCAAGCCAGGCATGGTGGTGCATGCTTGTAATCCCCGTGCTTGGGAGGCAGAGACAGGAGGATCGCGCAGGTTCGAAGCCAGCCATGAGCACTGGCTTAGGAGACCCTGTTTCCAAATAAAAATGTAAAAATAGGTCTGGGAGTGTAGCCCAGAGGTAGAAGGGCTTCCAGGAACCCCAGTACCACCAAAAAATAAATAATAATAAAATAAAATAAAATATTCATATTATCGACTTAAGCTATAAAATCATCCTTCACTATTCACCTCCTTCCAGTCTTTTTAAAGGCAAGGAACGGGTACCATTTCTTAAAGTTCTATCAAATTTCCTTTAAAGAAACCATATAAAATATTTCCCATAGGGGAAAGGACTGTGTTTCAAGGGCCTTTTCTCTATGAATTGTCAGGAGAAGAGATATTAAGTAAGTTGAGTCTTAACATAAGAAAGGTACTACCAAGTGAATAATGTTAACTAAAGTCTAGGTGAAATATAGGTCTGGACTACCTGGTACCTAATAATGCAAGGGATACTACAAATCAGAAGAAAAAAGAAAATTTATCAAATATTGTCAATGACAACAATTAAATAAGGGAGACAGAGAATACATTTATAATATAATTTTGGAAGACAATGAAAAGTATGATAACATATGCCATCCAGGATCAGCGTTGCAAATGAATAGTATTCTAAAAACTTGAAAAATATATGCAATTCTAAAACCCAAAGATCAGCTGAGAAAGATGAAATGTTTGGAGCTGAGAGGAGAACTTTCTGAAGGCCCACAAGATGCCACAGATGAAAAAGCTGGGGGACCAGATAATTTCACTGATGAAGAAACTACGGCCTGGAAGCAAAGTAGCCAGTTACACTGCCATGTGAACACAGGTCTTTTGACTCTCAGGCAAGGGCTTTTCCTGTGTCTACATGACACTGGGAGAAACTATAGAGGAATAAATGCCTGAGTCCAGGCTGAGGTCAGGAACCCTTGTGGTAAAGACCCTAGGGCTCTTACTACTGACAGAAGATGGGTTTGACCCAAATATTCACTACTTGTAATCTATGTTTTTCTTTATATAAATGCATGATGAAATAAGAAAGGAGAACGGATAAACTAAGTATGGTATATTTGTGGAATGTAGTATATTCATGGAAAACTCAACAACAAAAAGAAACAGATGGCTGATACAACAACATGGACAAATGGATGAATTTCAGAATCTGCATATTGAATGAAAGAAGCCAGATACGAGAAAAAATATGATTACACACTTATAGGAATTAAAAGGACCATGATGAAAGGAGTCAGGAGGTAGTTGACTTGAAGAGTGGCAATAGGATTGGTCTGTAAAGAGTCATAAGGAAACTTTCTGGAAAGATATATAAAATTGTCAAATCTCATCAAACTGAGTACTCATGAACTGAGTATTTTATTACATGGTACACTATACCATATTAGACTTAGAATAATGCGAGAAGAAAACAAACTACTGAAAGTGACATTACAAGTAAATGTATTATAATACATGATTCCACAAAATATAATAAAATAAATAGAAAAGGCTACATTATTTATATACCGACTTAAAAATATAAATATGGTAGCTAGGAAAGGGGTTCTCTTTTTAACAGAGAAACATGTACTTTTTTTAGAGGGCCATTATTAGAAAGGCTATGATCTATTTTTTTGCCTATCTTTAAGTAATGCCTATTTATTTTTTAAAACAATAATGAAATCTGCAGTCTTTCAACCAATTCTTTACATTAGGTAGTTGAGAAGATGAATTTGAAAGGGGCAGTGACACGTATTAGAAGAGTTTAATACAATTATCTAAGTTTTCAGGATGAGATTTTACTGTCCTATACTGTCCCATGGCTTGAGATGCCTCAGACCTAGTTCATCTTCAGACATCCAAATTTATCAGGCACTATTACTAAGAATACTGAAGGCAGAAAGCTACAAATGATAGGGATTGATTTTCTAAGATGTTTTCCATATGGCCGACAACAAGACTTCATAAAGACCGTGACTCTTATCGATAGGTTGGTCTCAGTGAAAAGTCTACAGGATAACCACATCTCTGGAACTCTCCTGAAATGGCCTGGGGCAATCTGACAACCCACACACCCTTAGCAATCCCTGTGTTGAGACCAGAGAGGAAGAACAGCAAGTCACAAAGAGAGCACCATTTTCCCAAGTGGCTTGGATGCCTGCCACATCAGATGTCTCCATCTGATACAGACTGGGCCTGAGCTTGCTCTGGAGGCCAGAGTGAGCCAGAAACAATGTAGGAGGTGAAGAACAAGTTGCTGGATTTCAATGCTAGGATATTTGCACTGGCCCAGACAATTTCATATCACAGATGAGTCACTTAATCGGTAATTTTATCATCTGAGAAATGAAGGTAATAATGTCCTCTTTTGTGGGGTGGAAAGAATTAAGTGAGATGGTGGAATCTAAGGTCCAGTACTCTATAAATTCAAAGGATTGACTTATGAAGGATGGCATTATACATTCCCATAGTCTGTGGAACCACAATATGGCTTCTTTTTATATTTTTAACATCTGACACTTTAGGTTTGAAAAGAAAATGTAGTTGTATGTAGGTAAAACACAGCTTCCCGTAGTCCCAACTCTTTTCAATTCACAGATACTAGTTCCTGAAGAGACAAAGAGTAGAACGGAGATGTGAACATACCACTCCCTCCCCCTGCCAAAAGCTGGAAAAATAAATAAGGAAATCTTGAGGTTGTTAGAATACATGGGAATAGGAAAACAGGAGACTAGAAAAACCTACCTCTTTCTAGTAACAAGTATTCTAGGAAGTAGGACTAGACTAATACCATTTATTCTACATTAACTTGATGGGTTCATTTTTTCATATCTTCTATGTAAAGCAGAAATTTATAATTTCCAATTTGTTGATAGTGAAACTAAGGTTCAGAAAAATTAAGTAACTTTGATGGGCTGGGTAACATTTAAGCGGTGAAGCTGGTTTTGGTACTCAGGCCTGTCTGACTCAACCCTATGGTCCACACCCTCTCTTCCCCACCCCTGCCTTGCTGTTTACTCAAATAAATAACCCCTTTAGCAGATGTCTTAGCTAGTCTTGCAATGATTACCACATTTGCTGCTGGTCATAGAATTGATGTGAAAAATATTTGCTGGAGCCTTTGGGGCTCTAACTGTAGAGTAAACAACAGTTATCATTCTTGACATCATAAGGGATCTGTGGGCTTTAAAATCTAACCTATAGTAACAATTGAAGCTTACAGTTAGTTTTTAAATATTCAGATAAGATACAACTAAAGCACCGATAAAAACATTTCCCTGTTATGTACTAGACTGGCATCTATCTGGAGTTTCAAGTCATTATGTCCAGCCCAAATGCCTCTCCCTATCTGTAGGTGTAGTTGGGCTTTCTCTTTCTCAGAGAATTTTTGGCAAAAGGAAAAATGCTTTTGGTGATTCTTATCATGAAACAAGGAGACAGAAGTGTAAAAGCTACTGCTGAATACTGTGACTCTTCTCCCCCAACTTCTACTTCCAGAGCTTTAGAAGAAATTTTACTTCAAATTTTCAAATGGGAAGAGAGAAACACTGGTATGAAATAGAACCCATGCCAACTGAAGGTTGCATGGTTTTAGGAACCACAGTTTCTTCTAGATTGTTCTGAGAGAAAGAGAAGACAGTGAAGGGCCAGAGGCTGGATAAACCAAACCCTTTTATATGGCCCACTATGTCAAATGATTAGTACCATTATTGGAGTTTTTAAAATGTGACGCGAATCTCCCCATTATTTAGAAGCTAACTTATGTCACAAAGGCATTTATTCTCCTAGGGGTTCTTTTTTCACCTGTAAAATATAGATCATGATATAGCTGAGAGCCAGTGCTAGGGTTAGAATACTAAAGTTAAAAACTAGAACATTTACTGTTATAATAGAACAATATATTAAATAAAATTATCAATAATATAATCATAAATAGTAAAGTATTCCCCTAGCCATAGAATGCTCAACAACTATTGGCCATCTTTTATAATTGTTATTATTTGGAGGCTACTTGACCAAACACGACTTGGAATAGGAACCACTAGGGTAATGTTTTTACTAACACAAGTTTGTACAGGGCAATCTGTAACCTCAAGGTGTTCTGTACTTTCCCACACCAGACAGAAAGGGAGACAAGGCTTACAGGGCTCTTGAATTGCCTATGGCTAAAAGGACCCACTGCCAGGATTCATATTCAGACCTTGCAAAGCTAAGGCACAGGCTCTTATTTTATTTCCGTCCTGCCTCCCTTTCCTGATGCTGAAGCAATGAGCCCTTTATATTTCCCAACTCATCTCTGGTAACTTTCTTTTTCCCAAAGTAATGATGAGATTCAAAAAGACCTCAAAGGTGGAAATGATCCAGAAATCAATGCTGCCAGCATAGGAAAAGCAAATTGTGGATTCAGTACTAGTCATCAGCCATTGAACTTAAAACAAGAG
Organism: Muscardinus avellanarius; assembly: GCF_963383645.1. Classification (NCBI taxonomy): domain Eukaryota; kingdom Metazoa; phylum Chordata; class Mammalia; order Rodentia; family Gliridae; genus Muscardinus; species Muscardinus avellanarius. The sequence continues at coordinate 84,552,137 of NC_137790.1, forward strand.
TGATTTCAAGTGTCATATCAAAAGATATAAATAATTAGGTCAGCAGAAAAGACAACATTTCTCAGTTCATTTTGAGCATGATTGTTATGATTTCCCCTGAACAAAAGCAATCCAAATTAGGTATGAGTGCAAGGGACAGAGGTCTGTCTTACCAACCAATAAGAACAGTAACTCTAGAAATTAGACAGTTATCCCTAGAATCAGCCAGTTTGTCAACAGTCACAAATCTGCGTATGTAACATTTTATGAAAAAACATTGTGGGTATATCCAATACCTTAATTAAGTAAAGTTCACACCCCTAATTCACTCATTAAGGATAAAGAAGGCTTCCTCATCTGTAAATGATAGAGAAGAGACTGTAAAAGCCTCTATAGCTATGAGAGCTTATAATTTTATGCTACAGAAACAAAAAAATTAGGCAATCAAGCATGAACATGAACATGAAACCAGAATCAAGTCTCATGAACCCAATGCCATTTGTGGGAAGATACTAAAATTATTACTAATTGGAAATACTTTCATTTCTATTTGTTTGAGCTCTGCCAAAAGTAATGTAAAACATTACAGAATATTAGAAAGCAATAGCAAAATTGGTACCAATTAATGTCTTATGAAAACTAGTAGAATTAAGCAGCTCATTGAATCAAAGTGAAAGTTCTTCAATGCATTCATGCATGCATGCACTGAAGCTCCACTGTGTGCAAAGCATAATTCTAGGCCCTGCAGGGATCAGTGCAGATTGAGATCACGGATGCCACCTTGGTCAAGTTGCTCATGTAGAAACAATGAGCAGGATCTCCAGGACTGGAAAGTTGACACAACTGAGAACTCCTAGGACCCCATATGCTTATGATATAATGCAAGAGCAAATATGACAGCTAAGACTGACATCAAGTATTGCCAGAGACATGTGAACACAGGGATGCTTCACGTTTGCCTCCTCAAAGCCTATAGACTAAAGATCATAATCTTTTATTGTATACTTAAAGAGACAACATCAAAGAGTTTAAGGCTCCAGATGAGAGGAAGCCAAAGCTTACACGAAAATAAATCAAAACAGTAGCCTGGCAGCAGATATATTTTCCTTTACCTTTTTCTACTTAAAAGAAAACAAAAACAAACATTTCCTACATGTTTGAAAGAAATCTAACATGATGCTACAGTTCTAGACAGAAGCAATACATGTAGTTTATCTGAAATTAAAGGCAATATTGCCTGACAGTATTTGTTTTAGATCCTGGCAGACAGGTGTTCCTGAGATATGTAATAAAGCCCTTGACTCCTCATTAAAACTACAAAAAAGTACATTGCAAAAAGAAGCACGTGTGAGACAATTCATAATGGCTTCCCTCAGCACAGACTGCTGCATCTTTGCATATTAAGTCTGGGCAGAAGGTCTGTCCTTGATTACAGGCCAGCAACATTACTTATGCACATCCACCCTGGAAGGTAAACGTAAGTACGTTGTTCTGTCCACACCTACTACCACTGATATCAAGGTGGTTCCTTTCCTCATCTTAACCACTACCAATGCCACTGGATGCCAGTTCTGTGCCAACCCCCACATGCATCTTGTCCCATTTCTCACTAGCCACATAGCTTATTCTCTAATAGCGTCACGACTCCGTGAATTATCATCTCTCACACTGGATTAAATCTGCCTTCTGGTGGGCTAGTTTATAGATGGAAACAATTGGTATAGGTGTCTATAATCAAATAACAATAGGCAGTAATGAAAATATACTCAAAACAAGTAGAAGTTAGTTTTGCCACAAACTCTTCCTAGGTCACTTGGCAAGGCAGGTCTTCCTCTCAGGACTTAGTTGCCTTTTCTGTGAAGTGGGAAGTTTACCTAAGTTGTCATTCTCTGTGAACTGCAGTAATCATCCATCTCTGAACTGTGGGGACATGGAATTTGGGAGCTACTGCTACCGTGGATTTGCACTGCTCATCCAAATCTTCCCAGTGGGTGTCCCAGATGCTATGGAACCTAAGTATATTCATGCATTTAGGAAACAAATAGTTATAGAAGATCAACTTTCTGTAAGTCCTGTGCTAGGCACGGAGGTTATGATGATGAACAACAAATAGTTTCCTTGCATTACAAGAGTTCACCACCTAGTGGGGGAAACCAAGGGACTGAATAAATTAAAATTGTCAGTGGTTTGACACAATTGGTTAGTGAAACATCTCTTAGTGTCAATAGATGGGAAAGCAGGCTAACTTTCTAGTCTGACAAACCTAATAGAATTGCATCTGAACCACTAAGAACATGAGCCAATGGAGCTCCAAGAAACCAGATTCAAAAAGTTCACATTAACATTCAAATTAGCACCACACTTCAGGCCTAGTCTGGAAAATCAAAATCAAAACCAAACAAAGCCGCAATTCCTCCAAGAAAAGAAAAAAAAAATAACCAAATCATGGCCCCAAACTAGGTAGAGTGAAAGAAGACACAAGCTACAGCACTGATGGCACCTGTCTGTATTAGATGTTCCTGCCACCTGCTTGATCTCACCAAAACATCAATTATCATACCGACAAGAGAACAGGCTATGAACAGAGAAAGGTAAAAATCCAGACAAGTTGGAGCAAGCAATGTGTGAAACTGAATATAAAAGGCTGTAGCAGCTGGATGACTGTGAAAAAATTCTAATCTAAGTTTATAAAAGGAAGGGTTTGTAGTAGAGTTTGGTTTGGACCTTGGTCATCTTCTTCATGAAAGAGGCAAAATAAGCCAATGAAATAGGGGTGTGTTTAAGCCAGACATGGTGACACATGACAGTAATCCCAGTATTTAGGAGGCTGAGACAAGAGGATCACATGTTTAAGGCTGGTCTCACCTACTTAGTGAAGCTCTAGGTAACTTTGAGAGAGACTTTTCAAAATAAAAATAAAGCCAGGCGTGGTGACGCACACTTGTAATCCCAGCATTCGGGAGGCTGAGACCTGGAGGATCATGGTTCGCAGATAGCCTCAGCTACTTAGTGAGGCCCTTTGCAACTCAGTGAGTCCTGGTTTCAAAATAAAGAATAAAAAATAGGGCAGGGGGTATAACTTGGAGGTAGAATGCCCCTGGGTTCCATCCCCAGACCCACTAAATAAATAAATAAATAAATAATAAATAAAAATAAAATAGCTTAGAGGTAGAACACCCATGGGTTCAGACCTTTATACCTCCCAAATTAAATAATAACAGTAATAATACTTTAAATAGTAATGGGAACTCTGTTATATAAACAAACATATAGAAATATACTTTGAAAAATACATCTACAAAAACACATTTCTTCCTTCAAGTAGGGAGAATCAAGACATGTACGTAGTCTATGCTAAAGGAATGAACAGTTCTTTCTGGGACATCCTTGAATGGATAGAGTAAACATCCTCATACTTTCTTGGGCTCTTGGGGATTCATTTAATTCCTGGTGGTTAGTGGTTGTAGGAAGGACTAGAAAAAAATAAATGAATTTAGGGCTGACTGAGAGGGCAAAGTGGCTGGATTTGTAAGTGAAGACATTTGCTTAGTGAAATCTTTTGTCAGATAAACTGCCAAGTAAGGCTCCAGCAGCCCTCAGAGAAGAGAGAAACATGTTCAAACCAGTTGCCTACAGACAGAGGGATGCTAATTGCTTTACCCAAATTCTCTTGAACCTTCTTGCATGCAGAAGCATAAAAATAGCCAAGTTGTGTGCACTGCCTCTAGGATCCAAACCTGTGGAAAGGAATTCATGTTTCAACTGTCTCTTTGCCGCAGGTTTGCTTTGGAGCCTAATTACCAACTAAGTTTGATGACAACATAACTGGCTCCAGGGGCTTCTTGTTCCTACCAAACAAAACAAAAACAAATTCCTAAAGCAAGACCTGAAATGCACCACTGGGAATATAGCAGCTGTGATGCAATTCTAAACCAGGGCTGGTCTCCTCCTTCTCTTCCCACCCGTAGGTTCCCTGAAGAGTCCATCTCCATCAGTAAAGACCAACTTTGACAAATGACTATTATTTTAATAATTATAATCATTTGCAAGCATTTGTTGAATTGCAGCCAACAAACACGTTTAGAGATGATAGACGTTATCTCACTAGACGGCCACAACTCTGTATGGAAAGTAAACAAAGCCAGGCTCATTAACTGACTTAAGACGGTGAAAGTTTACATTGCTGGCAAGTGGTAAATTTGGGAGCAAGAGAGCAGGTGTTATCGACCTGTCATTCTTCTCCAGTGCACGTGCATTGTGTTCCAGTCCTCCCTTCATGAAGGAGGCAGACTCAAAACTGTTAGAAAGCCACTTGGAATAGTCTAGAGACAAAAGAACAAGATGTCCCTCACCAGATGGCCTGAGAATCCAGGGTATGTCCTGGGCTGCCTCTGGAGGGTGAATTACCCTGGGGGAAGCTGCACTTCAATTTGTAGACCTATCGAAAAAGGAAATGACCATCCTGCGAAACGGTCATTCCCTGCTTCTAAATGTCCACAACCACCCCAGGTGCTTGGAAAACTATCAAGGAGGCTCTTTTGTTGCCCAGAGAGCTTTCCATAATGACATTTGTTTAGAAAACAGTAAAGGGTATATTGTATTAGTTTTTTTTTTTTGTTTCTTTTTTTTTTTTTTTTGTATATGTGGTACTAAGAATTGAACCTAGAGGCATTCTACCTCCAAGCTACACCCCAGCCCAATTTTGTTAATTTGGAAACAAGATCCCACTAGGTTGCTTAGAGCCTTGATAAATTGCCAGCACCGGCTTTGAACCCACAATCCTCCTGTCTCAGCCTCCCAAGGTCTGGGATGACAGGCTTGCACCACCACTTTCAGCTTGTATTAGCTTCTGACTGCTGCTTAAGTATCTCAGTGGCTTAAGATGACACATATTTACCACTTTGAGTTTCTAAGGGCCGACGTGTGGCTAAACGGGGTCCCTGGCTCAGCCTCACAGGTTGTCAACATGTTATCTGAGATGCATTCTCATCTGGAGGACAGAGGAGTCCTGTTTCCAAGCTCATTTAGACTGGTGGGAGAATTCATTTTCTTATGGGGAATATAATCCATGACCCAGACATTTTGTTAGTTGTCAGTTGGAGGCCATCATTTGGTCTGAGAGGCCACTGACATTTCCTTGCTTTTCCCATAAGCCCTCAAGAAGATTCTTTCTCTCTAGTCAGCTGAGATGTGCCCTTATGTAACACAATGTAATCACCACCTTGCTGGTGTGGTGGCCTATGCTTGTAATCCCAGTAATCAGGACATTGAGACAGAAGGATCAAGGTTCAAAGCCTTGCCTTGGAAATTAGTGAGGCTTTCAGCAGCCTCGTAAGACCCTGTTTCCATGTAAAGAAATAAAATCAGGCTGTGGGTATATCTTGGAGTTAGAAAGCCTCTGGGTTCAATCCCCAGTACTCCCCCCAAAAATCTACCCTGATACCATCTCCTGTGGATTAGAAGCAAATTACAGACCCACTTGTCACTGAGGGAAAGGGGATTACACAAAGGTATAAACATCAGGAGGTTGGAATCATTTGAAGTCACCCGAGAGTTGGTTCTCCATAACTATTAATGTAGGGCACTTAAGGCCCTTTCAACAAATACAACACCTTTCCACCAGGAGGCACATATTTAGCACCATCTCCATGAGATCCTTCTTCATCTTCTAGGAGGAAGAGGTAATAATTTATATCCAGATACTGAGTGCTTATTAGCCCTGATGCATACAGGTGACATCTTTATGATATATGTCAAGGTTTATATCTAGCTCGATTCATCACACGATAAAAGGAAGTGCTGCTAATTCATCGTGGACAGAGAGCCTGGACAGTCAGAAGATGTTGGTTCCCATCTGGTTCTTCCACAAACTCATTGTGTGATCTCAGGCAAGCCACACCCAGAACATTAATAATTCTCAAGTTAAATTGAAGAAAAACCCATGAATACTGAGAACTATCTAACTTAGACCCCTAGCACAATCTCTGTAGTATATGCCCAACATTGAGAAGAAGGAAGCTGGGTGGCCAGACCCACAAGGTTATCTTCTGTGATATTCTCTATGTAGAAAGTATATCCTTGTCATATGGGAGAGAAAGGGAAATAGCCATGTACTCAGTATAGAGAACAAACCTTCAAAATGTTTATTTAAATCTGAGCAGGTGGGAATAAAGTAAGATCTGGCTGTTCAGGCATAATAGATTCAGGAATATCCAGCAGATGTTGGGACTATTAGCAGGAAAGTCCCTTGTCTACTGACGGTTGGAAGTGAACTCTTTGAGCACTTTTTTTTTTTTAATTCATAGTTAGGTGTTTAGCTTTGACCAGAATTCTTAGTCTTTAGAGATTGCTGGTCTCACAGCTATAGTGGTGGTACAATTTCTGTGGGAAAGACTGCTTATGTTCTCCTCTGTCTTCGCCAACTCTGATAAACTGGACCAGATTCCATTAAAATATGGAGCTTTTGCCTCCCACAGTCTCCTGGTAAACTCCTTTGCATTCTGGGAGGCATTAGAGAATGATGAGAGGGAAATCTCTATAACTAATCACACATTACTTTTATAATCCAGGGCACATAAATTTGCTACAGATATTTCTCAATTTAATTTTCCATAAGTCTACTGAGTACTGATTATTAAATACCATGGGTTTGCTATTACACAAAAATTCCTATAATATTTACAATTTCCAAAAGATGGTTATTTTGTGAAGCAACAGCCATTTCAACAAAATCCAGGATAACCACAGACTGTGTACAGGTTTCTGGAGTGTGCAATGAACTTCTTGTAATACAACAAAACAAATCTGCCTGTTCTTAGCTTTACTGACTTTTGTAAGTAGGTGTATAGACCTCTGGGGTTTGCTCACTGTAATGGAATTTTCAAGTTTGTTAGAAGGGGAGCTACTTTTTTTGTGTGTTTTGCAGGTCTAGGGATGGAAGCCAGGGGCATTTGACCTCCAAACTATACCCCTTTTTTATTCTTTATTTTGAAACAGGTTCTCACTAACTTGCAGAGGGCCTAAGTTAGCTGAGGCTGTCAGCAAACCACAATCCTCCAGTCTTAGCCTCCCGAATGCTGGGATTACTAGCATGCAGCACCACACCCAGCTCGGGAGCTACTTTATTAAAAATAATATTTGGATGCCAGAGGCTATAAATACTCTTAATTTTTTTGAGTGTGGTACTGGGGTTCCTGGAAACCTTTTTACCTCTGGGTTACACTCCCAGACCTATTTTTACATATTTTTTTAAATTTGAAAACAGGATCTCTTAAGCCAGCATGGCTGGCTTTGAACCAGCGCTATCCTCCTGTCTCCGCCTCCCAAGTGCAGGGATTACAAGCATGCACCACCACACCCAGTTAAATACTCTAATTTTTAATCCGAATATTTATACCACTAAAAACTGAGTTTCTCAGCTGGACATGGTGTCACATGCCTTTAATCCCATTACTTGGAAAGCTGAGACAGGAGGATGGATGGCAAGTTTAAGGCCAGGCTGGGCAACTTAGAAAGACTATCTCAAAGAAAGAAAGAAAAAAAAAAAAGAAAAAAAAAAGAAAAAAATGACTGAGGGTTATAGATGAGAGATAGACCTTCCCTAAGTACTAGAATTATAGGCGTACAATGTCAACACCCAGCTTCCTCATTTACAATCACTATAATATCTTACTTGTACCTAAAGTTTCTAATGAGCTTTGTGTTTTCGTGGTGTGTGCGGAAATCATATAAAATGGCCACTTCTATCTTTCACACAGAGAAGCCATCAGCCATTATTTTTGACAGAACTTATTTATATCGCTTACATTTAAACAAGATGATTTATACTTTCTAATATTTCTTAACAGGTCTTTTAATCATCAAACTATTCTTGTAAGTCAGGGAGGACAAGAGTTACTTTATTTTACACAAGTGACAACTGAAGCTTGAAGGCATTTTCAAGGTCACATGGGGACTAAGTAGCACAGCTGGGGTGAGCATCCAGGTCACCCAACTGCCAAATGTGAGGTTTCTTTTTTTCCAAGTTACTATACTGCTTCAGATTACAGGGGTTCAGGCATTGACACTACCACTTTTAGTGACATATACTTGAAGTTTTAATTTTACCTCTTTGAACTTTGTTTCCTTAGTAGTAACATGCAGCTGGTAATATCCATAATTTAAAACAACCAAGTCAATGTCAGTAGTTAAAAGAGAAAGGGCATGATATTGATTCTTTGACTAGAGAGTGTTAACTGTACAAAGTATTACTAGAGGCATTAGCATACATGGAAGTTTTGGGAGGAAAGTCGGTAAATCTCATCAGAAATGGTTAAGATAGTTGGGTGTGGTGGCACAAGGTTTGTAATCCTAGCATTTGAGCATTTGAGACTGGTAAACCTCAGACTCAGCAGCTTAGCAAGGCCCTCAGCAACTTAAAGATGTATCAATACATAGGAATGCATTAAATTGAAGAGTTTCTATAAAACAAAGGAAACTAAGAAGAACCTCAAAAGAGAGCCTACAGAGTGGGAGAAACTTACTCCAATAGAAGACTAATACATATAATATACAGAGAACTCATGAAACTCAGCACTAAGAAAACAAATAACCCAATCAAAAAGTAAATCAGTGAACTAAATTGATACTTCACAAAAGAAGAAATTCATATTACCAATAAATGTATACAAATTCTTAAAATTATTAGTGATCAGAGAGATGCAAATCAAAAGTACCCTGAGATTTCACCCAACTCCAACTATAACGGCAATCATTTCAAAACACAAACAACAATAAATGCTGGAGAGGATGTAGAGAAGTGTGAAGTCTAATACATTGTTGGTAGAATTGAAAATTAGTGCAACCACTTTGGAAAACAGGATGGAGGATCCTCAGGAGAATGAGAACGAACCTACCATATGATCCAGCAATACCACTTCTGGATATCTACCCAAAAGAAAGGAAACCAAACTGCCAAACTAATGCATGCATATCTATGTTCATAGCTGCACAATTCACAATTTCCAAACTATGGAACCAGCCGAGATGTCCATCGAGAGATGAATGAATTACAAAACTATAGGACATGTACACAATGAAATTTTACTCAGACATAAAGAAGAACAAAATTTCATTTACAGGGAAATGGATGGAACTGGAGAACATAATGCTAAGTGAAATTAGTCAGTCACAAAAAGTAAGAAAACAGATACTCTCCCTAATATATGGAAGCAGGGAGAAAACGAGTCATAGGAGGAACTCTAGATGAAGAAACTATAGATGGGCAAATCAGGTGGCCTAGCTGAGAGTGATGGGAGAGGGTAAGAGGGAAACTCCCTAATGTACATGATGTACATTCATAAACATAAAAAAAATCAATCACTAAGCCAAACATGTGAAGGAGGGAGGGGGAGGGAATGGGTGGGAACTGGAGAAGGGCTAAATAAGTGATGTGTGCATGTATGCCTCTAGCATCTTGTACTCCATTAAGACGTATGACTACAAGGCACCAATAAAATAAAAATAAAATAAAATAGGGCTAGGGGTTTAGCTTAGAGGAGGTAGAATGCCCTTGGGCTCAAACCTTAAGACACACACACACACACACACACACACACACACACACACACACACGTGTGCACACCTGAGCAAAATGGTTATGTTAGTATGAATGTGAAAAGGAGCTCCAGGAATTAACTGGATGGATAGCAAAGAAATCTATGTAAAGCTTCTGTGAAGGGGTGGAGGGGAGCAGGTGAGCCAGCAAGGCAAGGACAAGGAGTGTGGCTTTGTGTCAGATCAGGAGGTGTGGTGATGTGGAAGGAGAGAGGTGAGGTAAAGAGATTTAGATGTGACACGAGAATGATGTAGATTAAAGGAGGGTTCTAAAATCTCGCATCAACTAGAGACAACTAGAACTAGAAGAGGGCTTGAGTTCTCATTTAGAATCTTCAACCTGCTGGATGCTATGAAGAATATACAGACAAGCAGAATGTAGCTCTGGCCTTCAAAAGTTCTATTAGTAGAAGGAGACACAGATGAAAATACAGATACCTTAAGAAAAGGGAATACTAGAGACATAAAGAGATAATAACACCATTTATATTATACTACTATATGTAACATATCACAATTACTAGGTGTCGATAGGAGATAAACCTGGTGTTGAGAATGTGACATGTCCCATCTTGTTTGATCACCACAAGCAGCCAAGGAGACTCCAGTTTCTCTTTGATTACTAACACAGGGATGAGGAAAGTAGGGATCAGTAATTTCTGCTACACTGCCCAAGTCACATGACTTAAAAGGATGGAGTTTAGATTCTAATTCCAGTCCAGGCTGTCTGCCGGTGGAATGAAGGTACTTAGCTTTCCGTCCCCTCACTTCCTCCTCCCTCCTGGCTCATTTCTCTCACATTTTTACCTTTTAATACTCAATACTTACTATTTTGTTTAGTTTCCTGACTAGGATGTAAGCCCCCCAAGGGCAGGGATATTGCCCTGTCTTGTTCACTGCAGTGTCTTCCACAACTAGGCCCTGCCTGGGACACAGTGTGAGCTGACAGACGAACATATATTAAGAGACCACTTATTCCCTTGTGAGTCTCATATCGGGGGAAAATCAAGTCAGATGAAAATATGTAGAAGATGGATAAGATACATCATGAAGAGACAGAGAGGAAGGCAGGTGGATGGAAAAAGTTATGTAGATAAAGACTGGAAAGCAGGTGTTTGGAGAGCAGATGGGCGGAACAGGGGTTGCTTGCAGGTCAGTGAAGAGGATAATAAGAGATTTACAGTCCACATTCCAGGGGGCACCCGGCATAGGTCACGCGGAGAGCTCTGGATTCACTCACGTACTGCTCTCCTACACAGCTAAAGAAAGGACTTTCTCCCCGACCCTGCCATTTGTCTCCAACCACTGTCTCTTCCCTTTGCTGGAGCACAGGGTGCCCAATGTGTCCTCCCACTCTGTGTTGTGGGAATGTTGGCCAGCTTCAAATCCCACTTCTTTTTAAACTGTCAATGACTTGTCATTCTGAACTTCAGCCATTAAGTCTTTTACTGAGCACAAAACTGAGTAGGGCTTCTCTGCTTACCCACATTTCTATTCTGCTGTGCAGAATCAACATATGATGGAAATCATCATGTTTCCTTCTAAAGTTGCTGTTATTTTGTCTGAACTATTTATATGAGCAGAGATATAAATGTATGGGGTCATGTGCTGTGCAGTGGGAAACTGTCTTCCTGAAATGTGTCTGGGCAACAGAATGTGACTGTCACTACCATTCTAGCCTGATTTTGAAAGAACAGACAGCCTCTTCAACAAATGGTGCTGGGAAAACTGGTTATCTACATGGAAAAGATTGAGACTAAATCTCTCTCACCCTCTTCAAAAATCAAATCAACATAGATCAAAAACCTTAATATAAGACCTGAACTTCTAACCTGTTAGAGGAAAACACTTCAAGACAGAGGCTCAGGAAATGATTTCCTGATTAAGACTCTAACAGCTCAGAAAATAATGCCAAGGATGGACAAATGGGATGCCATCAGATCAAAAGGCTTCTGCATGGCAGAAGAAACAACAAAATGAAGAGACAGCTTACAGAATGGTAGAAAGCCTTGCTATCTCTTCATCTGAAAGGATTAATACCCAGAATAAGCTGGGCATGGTGGTACATGTCTGAAAACCCAGTACTAAGGAGGCTGAGATAGGAGGATCGGGGTTCAAGGACAGCCTTAGCAATTTAACGAGGCCCTTTGCAACTCAGTGAGACACTTTTTCAAAATAAAGAATAAAAAATAGGGCTGGGGGTATAGCTTGGAGATAGAATGCCCCTGGGTTCTATCTCTAGTACCAAACACACATGCACAAAAAACCCTAAAAATTTCTCTACCATATGATCCAACTATATTATTCTTGAGTATATAAATAAGGAAATGAGATCAATATGCAGATAAAATACCTGCATATTATCACTTCCTAATAAGAGACAAGTTATAGAATAAGCCTAGGTGTCTATCAACAGAAGAATGGATAAAGAAAATGTAAATATAAAATGGAATACTATTTATTCCTCCAAAAAAAGAGAGAAATCATGTCATTTGCAAAAAAAAAAAAAAAGGATGGAACTAGAGGATATTATATTAAGTGAAATAAGCCAGGTATAGAAAGACAAGTGTCACATGTTTTCTCTCATAGATGGAGAGAGGAAGGAAGGAAGGAAGGAAGGCAGGTAGGCAGGCAGGCAAAGTAGAAGAGGAACTCTATAAAAAGGGTAGGGGATATGGAGGAAGACTGGAGAGAGAAGAGAGGGCAAGATAAGATAGCAGTGTATATATAATTAAAATGTAATGTATGAATGTATGGAAATGTCACAGTGGAACCCATTAACTTTACAATTATTGAGTTTTTTTAATAATGAAAATCAGTTTTAAGACATTTCCATTTATAATATTTTTCGAATATTTTAACTAAAGTCATCTAAAAAATGTTAAAGGAATAAAATGTAATATGAGCTTGGATTCCAGATCTGAGGTATAAGTCTTAGCTTTATTACACAATCACTATATTATCCAAGAGAATAAATTCTAAATATTAGTTTACTCATTTGAAAATGAAGATGAACTTAAAATGAGACCCTCAAAAACTTAGCGGGACTCTGTTTCAAAATTAAAAATAAAATGGCTGAGGGTGCAACTCTGAGGTAGAATGTCCCTTGGGTTCAATTCCCACTATAGTCTAAGTGGGATGTTAGTGACCAGATTGTTTTAAAGTTCATTCTGACTCTGATATTACATTTTATTAATATTAAATTTCCTCAAATCTCTCATAAAGAGTTGTTTTTTCAATAGCCTTAGACAAGGGACCTTATCACACCAACATTCAACATACAGTTTCTATTATTTATTAATTCATAAGTATTTGAACAGACTCTAAATCCAACCAGAAAGGAGGCAGGAAGAGATAAGACAGGATTCTACCATTTTCTTTCTTTCTCTTTCTCTTTCTCCTTTTCCTTTCTTTTCTTTTCTTTTCTTTTCTTCCCAGTACTGGGGATGGAACCCAGGGGAATTCTACCTCCAAGCTATACCCCCAGACTTAATTTTTATTCCTTATTTTGCAACAGGGTCTCACTGAGTTGTAAAGGGCCTCACTAAGTAGCTGAGGCTGTCCATGAACCACGATCTTCCTGTCTCAGCCTCCGAAATGCTGGGATTACAAGTGTGCACCACCACATCAGGCTAGGACCCTACCATTTTAATGGAATTTAATAGCTAATAATAAAGATAAGATATGTTCAATGAAATAGCAACACAAGTCGGAAAGTAATTAAGGCGAGATTAAATGGCACATGAGTATAGTATCAGAGACTTAGAAGACCCAGATAGGAAGAACTGATGTTTAAGTCTATCCTGAGGAACTTAGTGAGAGCCTATCTCAAAATAAAATGAAGGGCTGCAGATGTAGCGCAGTGGCAGAGCACTTTTCTATTATGCTCAAGGCCCTGGGTTCAAATCCCAGTACAACCACACACATAAAAAAAGAAGATTGTGATGATGACTTAAGAGAGAGAAGGCAATGGGAGAGGGTGTGCACAAAACAGTCCTACTATCAACAACTAGAACAATTTGGGCAATGCCTTTTCAGAGGAAGAGGGATTTGAGTTGGGTCTTAAAGAACTGGATACAGCTGGTAGTGATCTTGGGTAAAGGAATTGAATTTCAGAGAATTCCAGGCCTTGTGCAAAAAGACAGAGTAAAAGGAAAACCAATTACTGATGTGAGGGGAGGAGGAAGGGATCCGGGGGTGGGGGGCAGATCATAGTTGGCCTAGTGTACAAATCTACCATATGTAGATGCCACTAGACAGATAACACTATTCTATACCACACACTAAGAAGCTATATGCCTTTGTCTATGGCCATCTGCCTATTAAAATGTCTACCCGAAGACATACTATCCATGTAGTACTAATGATGAAACCTTGAACTAATTTACTGCTGAAAGCTAATAGGATGTGAATCTACAATGAGGATGTCACCTACAAGTAAGTCTGTAGAAACCAAAGAATATTGTGTTGCCCTCTCCTTTCCAAACCAAACATAAATTGGATTCATTTGCAAAAGGTAGAAAAAAGCTTTCATTGTATAAGAAAGCACGGGCTGCTCTCTCTCCAGAGGTAACCTGTTGACTGGAGAGTCTGAAAGTGTTTGCGAGTGTACCGATCTCGCCAGGCAGTCCTCTGGCAGCTGCTCCTAAACCAAAATAAGTGAAAGACTCTGGAGTACGAGCTGTACTCAGTGTAGAGAGGCACATAAAGACCCAGGGGAGGGGAGGGTGAGAGGAGAAGATGAGGGGGTGGAAAGAGGAAAGAAAGGCTAGGTATGATTATGTCACCAGGTATCCTTGGCAACCAGAAAACATCTTGTACATTCTGCTTGAGAGTTCAGCAGCACATGGAAGAAAAACATGCCCTATTTCTATCAACCTCAATAGCATGGGAACAGGACATCTTGGAGTCTCAGTTGAGGTGGGAGCAGAGATTTCCAAGGTCCTTAAACCGTAAGCTTTTGGCAAAAAAGAAACACAATATCTGCCTTGTGTAAATGTGTATGTGTACAAATAGGTACATGCGTTCCTGAGTATATATGGGGAAGGGTCTAGGACTGTAGTGGTACAGAAAGCTCCTATGGCGTGCACGTTCAGGAGGTACTGTGAGGCATTGAGCACTGAGGTTAACTAATCCAGTCAACTCAAGTCTTGAGCTGACACCTTGCAGGAGAAATGCTCAACCCAAGTAGCTCATGCTCTATAATAGGTACATATATCTGAAGTGTGAATCTAATGAAAACATGTCTATCATACTCAGTGTGGTAGGCCACAGGGTTCTGAGAAAAAAAGAATAATGAAGATCATGTCTTGACTGCTAAAGAGGCAATGGGCATCTGGAAAGCCCACCTGCCCAGCCTGGGGTCCACACCAGCCTTAACTGCCTCCTTTGAATGTCCTGGCCTTTGAGACACAGAAAAGGACATATAAAGCTCTCTTCACTGCTGAGCAACTTAATAACCACAATCATGTTTGAATGCCCACTACTCAGCATATCAGTGGCCAAGCAGTTGGAACTAATTTATAGGTAATACTCAAATGTACCAATGAGATAAATATATGTAAACATATGTCTGTATATATTCACATATTTGTGCATATATGCAGATGTGTTAATGAGTATATGTGAATAGGTATATACTTAAATACACACACACTAGAATTCTAATTTAATTCTTATGCCGACTCTGTTACAACTCTTCCTATTCATGTTTTACATAAAAATACTAAAGCACAAAACAGGGAAGTAACTTTGCCAAGACCACCCAACTGGTTTGTAGTAGACTGCAATTTGAAATAGTCATTTCTGTAGAGGCTGAAAAAACCAAGCACAAAGAAAAAAATATACCTTCACACATAAGCATCAATATGAGCATGCATGTATGTGTTCACACACACCTGCATATGTACACACACACACACACACACACACACACACACACACACACACACACTCAGAGAAAGGCTGGAGCTACTGCAAGTATATAGAGATGAAACTCAGACCCCAAAGGCAGCATAACTGGTTAACAGTTACAACTCTATCGTAATATCATTAAAAAACAAATATAATATTATGAGGGAATACTAACTTTGGCATATGACTGTATGTACAGTTAATAAAGAACTTCTAAAATCAACTGTGAACACATTACATGGTAGAGTAGCAAACTATAAGCAGAAGTGATGGATGTTTTCTGCTGAGGATGCAGCTGCTCCTGGTCACTTAAGATGACTTTTTGCCCATTCATAATAGCAACACGATTCTCAGATGTCCTGTCCTCATTCCCAACACCATTACCCTACTCTACTTTAAGCTTCTAAAACCTAGTATGTCATCATCACCTTTGCCTTTGATGGCTAAATTTATAAAGTAGTCTGTGAGGTTTCATTTTGGAACTCAGATGAAGCCAGATAAATGTGTTAATGATGACACTGGACATATGGTACTTAAAAATGATTCTGATGGAATGCAGAATAAGCATGCTCAGTGATTCCACATCTGTGGGAATGCAGCTGACACACTATTGAGTAGAAAATAACACCACTGCCTCCTGCATGCCAGGTTCACAGCCTGGCATGTGGTCCAAGGAAAGCCAGACTGTTCTGAGAACTGGACTATTCCTAGCAACTCACAGCCCAACTCAAAGAAACACTGTCTAAACTCAGAGAACAATCCCCAGATCTCAACGAGGGACTACGTTCAAGGCCAGTACCAGCTAATACAATTCTCTGCAATGATGGAACCACTCTTCTGCAACATCCAGTGTTGATCACTACTAGCAACATATAATCAACATGTGAACTGAAACGTGGCTAGCATGAATAATTTTAATTAGCTTAGAATTACATAAACCATATACAGAGCCAGGCGTGGTGGCACATGCTTGTAATCCCTGCGCTTGGGAGGCTGAGACAGGAGGTTCACGCAGCCTCAGCTGAGGCCGAGACAGGAGGATCACGCAGCCACGCCAGCCTCAGCTAGTTTAAGAGACCCCGTTTCCAAATAAAATATAAAATAGGTCTGGGAGTGTAGCCTAGAGGTAGAAGGCCCCTGGGTTCCATCCCCAGTACCACCACCAAAAAAAAAAATCATATGCAGCTAGTAGCTACCTTATATGATATCCCATTTCTAGATCATTTAAATGAGCACCTACATTTGACTCCCACCAGGAGCAGGAACTGCTTCCTTTAAGAGCAAATGAGTGGATGCACTTTTCAGGCCACAGCACGTGTGCTACAGAGGACAATTTACCTGTCTAAAGTCACATCCCCAACCTCACAGTAGAGTCTGAAGTATAATACAATCCATCTGGTTGTTATTCGGATCTTCTTCCACTTAAATACACATTTCTGAGATGAAAGTGTGATTAAATAGATAACCAAGAGTCAAATCATTAACCTCCTATTTTCTCCTTACAATTAAAGTCTATGGTAGTGGATAATACCCAAGATCTACTTGTTTAAAGAATCAGCAACAGTAACAATTAATAGTAAGCCATAGAGATCAGATAGATACACATGGGAAAGCAAATAAAAGTTCAGGACTGGCAAATAATATAATTGGCAAGCTGAAGACATAATTTGAGAATCTTACGTGAAAATTATTATTATTAGCATAATCTTTTTGAAATAATCAAAGTCATGCTCAAAAATCCCATTAGAACTTTTAACACCTCACTACTAAAATTCTACATCTTACTTTTGTTGTTCTCTGTGTTTATGTAACTTCATCTGTTCTCTGCCTTTTTATTCTAAAGTAGTTATAGATTGTCATAAAATCCAAAAGTATTTTTGGAGTCATGAGAATACAAAAAAGCCTCAGCAAAACAAAACTTTTTAATTTGTTTTACTTGTTCTATTTTATTAACATTTACAACATAGAAGTTGTGTTTGTTTTTTCCTATCTCACCCCCCCAAATCTGTACCCAATAAAAAATGTTTCCAAACTGGGATGCCAAGTTTCCAACCAAAAACCATTTTGTTTAATATCCCTGGGTGAACCCTCCCTGAAACAAAGCTTTGCACTGAAACTCGGATGGACTTACTGTTGAAATACTGAGATACACCATACCATGACCATCTGAGTCTCTAAACCTAGACAGCATTAGGAAGGAATCCTTCAAAAGATGAAGGATCTCTGGCCCAGCTGAAATTTCAGAGATGCTCTTTCTCTAGCACGAGGGGGAAGTTGTTTGAGCCTTAGCACCAAGGGAGAAAAGTTGAGAAATTTCACACCTCTTTGCCTGATCATCCTATTATCTTGTTATCCTGGCTTATTCCTATCTTGCTCACAGATTGGCTGGAATTCTAAATAAGGTTCTTGGAAGGAAGTAATTGAATCATAAAATGTGCAAGTATCTCTACAGAAAAAGCAGTGTCATCCAGCCCATGCCCAGGCTTCTGTACAGGTCTGTTCCCCTCTCCCAAAAGCTACCCTTGTATTAATTTTATAGTTTCCTGTATTAAAACAAAAACAAGAAACTAAAAAAGGGGATTTACTTTGGAGGGATTTCATGCTGACATAAGAAAGAATTTCCTGTGCATATGGTCCCCAATTTTAGACACAATGCATTCCTGGAAATTATATCATAAAGCAGATCACCAGAAGGGAAAGCTGTGATTTTGCCTGCTTCTTTCATTCAACAAACATCTACTGAATGCCCACCGTGTCCCAGGCACAATGACAAGCTTTGCCCTGTTCACATGGTATAAAAAATGATCTATGCATCAGAATGGGCCAGCCATATGAACAGAAATGTGTTTATGAGGCTGTGTCAAATGAGTAGGGCTTCACAATGGAGAAGAGTGGGGAACTTAACTATCTACTACTCTGAACTGTGACAGAGATGTCTTCTGCCTTATGTTTTGCTATGATTTGAATCTTGAGGGTCCCTCAAAAATCTATGTGTTAAAGGTTTAGAGGTGCTTTTGGGAAATGGTAGAACTCTTAAGAGGTGGGGTCTGGTGGGAGGTCTTTAGGTCATTGGGGGTATGTTCCCAAAATGGACTGTGGGACTCTAGCCCCTTCTGGTTCCTCTGTTGATTACCTTGGGTATTTTGTTATAGTGATGGGTAGCTGAGTAACATACCTTCCAAGCAGACTATATTAAGTATCCTGTAAACATGTGTCATGTCACAGGTAGGTGACCCAAAGCCCCATGGAATTTCAGTGCTCTTATCAATGTATGTTGCCAACTCTCAGCCTCCATCCTTTTCTATCATAATTCTTCTCAGATTATTGTGAGGCCTCAAGTCTCCAAATCTAAGTTTGACTCTTACAGGCAAAGTAAATAGTCTCAGTTTCCATCTGCAAAGACAGTGTTCATATGCCACATTCCCCCGCATTTTCAACTTCACCTCAGTAAGTCCTGTGTGTTCCTCCTATCTCAGAAGAAGTGGACCCAATAATTTCAAAGATAACTTAGCAATGGCCATTTCAATGCCAAAACTCAATGATTACAAAACCTCTGAGAGTTAATTATTATATTCTGTGACTCTGGAAGAACAGAGAACAGTTATTCTTCATATGTCAGAGGGCAATTAGAGATCAAGGGACAAATGTCACTTGTAGGGGGCTAATACTCTCCTTCTTATAGATAAAATTTAAACTACATAAAAAACCAATAGGCCACAATATATTCTCAAAGCAAGAAGGTGATTAGTGCAAGGCTGGGGATATAGCTCATGGTAGAGCACTTGCCTCTCATGTGTGAGGCTCTTTATATGATGCCTAGAACTAAGGGAAAGTGGATTTGTGACCTCAATATTGTTTAAAAATATTTGCTTAAACTTTAATGTGTAAGAGAAGAGGAAATGGCAAATAATAGTGTTACCAGTATTAAAAGCTAGGTTCTCAGAGAATATATGGGAAAATATCTCTTGAAACAAAATAGATTTGTACTTAAAATCTACATTTGTATAATAAAGTTATAGACATATATATAGATAGATAGATAGATATGTATAATATATACAAATATAAATATTTAAGTCTTATATAATAACAAACACACATTTAGTGTACACTAATATATATGACTACAATTCTATTTAAACCTAAAAAATAAAAAAAAACTAACAGATTAGCTATTTAAAAATGTAGTGATTAATAGTAAATGGGAGGATTAGGTTACAGGTAATATGTAATTTCTTTATCCTTGCAGAAGTAAATTGATGTAAAAATTCTAAAACAACGATTTTTGATGTTTGAATCATCTGTAGGCTTTAACAATCACGGGGACCTAGGACTCACCTAGATATTCTGAATTAAGTGGTCAGAGTATCAGATGGTATCCATTTTACAAGTACTCAGATAATTCCATTTAGCTACAAATAATATTGTTTTAAATATGTATTTATTTTCAATTATGAGTCTTATTTAAGTGTCTACATTCAAGAGAATATGAATTGCATTGTAACTGAAAATTATACTTAGGATTGTCACAACTATAATCTGAAAGGAAAAAAAACAAAAAAACTAATAATAAAAATAACAGCAACAGAACAGATACTGCAGAGGAGAATGAGAGAGTGCTTACTAGAAACCAAAAGAAATAGTTATTGTAGCGGAGTATTAAATTTAGACTTGTGCATCTAACAGGACAATGATAGAAATAATGTGAAACTGAAAATGATAAATTATTAAAGATGCCTACAACTAAATTCTAATAGAAAATTATCCTGTATATTTTAAAGATGACATTGATCTGGTGAAAAATATCTTTAATAAAACAGTTATTTTTAAATGTAGAAACATTTCCTAAATTTTTCTTCTTGTGTCTTTTTTTGCTGCTGTTGTTGCTGAGGATTCAACACAGGGCTTTTGGCATGTATTCTACCACTGAGCTACAAACCCAGTTACCCAGACATCTTTCCTTATAGAAAATTTTAATATACTGACTTCTTATAAAAAGCAATGGGGAAAATGCTAAATTTTAGTTTTGGGAAAACATTTTGGTTTGCAATCAGGTAAGTGGCCAGAGCGTAGCGTAGGTGACACTTTTTAAATGTATAATTAAAAGGATTATTCAAGATCACTGGAAACAAAAACATACACGTTTTTCACTGAATGTTCATGTATCTGTAATGTGAAATTTTAATTTCTTAGCTTAGCACTTTCTGACATGTACATAGGATAGTTTCAGGAAAGTAAGTCAGGGATGTGCTGATAGTAGAGTGTATTGAGGAGACGTGAACACAAATAAAAGAGTCGTAACTCACATCTGCAAATATGAATGAAGGCTTCCAAAGGGGAAATGTATTTTTTGACCCTTGACACATAGGCAATGATTTACTGCTAACAGAACTTAATGTGATAGATTTAGAAATGTGATTACCACACTTCCTTGGGAGACTCTGCTCAAAACAAAACCAACCCTATTACACAACAGTGAAAATAATTCCAGAGCCTTGTGGACTATGAGTGTATATTTGAAATCACAGACACTGTGAAACTTCTGAAATCTGGTCTGCTTTGAACAGGACACAAAGCTTCCCTTTCAGGTGACATGCCCAAAGATTTTGTTTGTCCAATATGATCACTTTAGGCTTTTTCATTGATGACTCACAGAGAGGTTGCTTCACATGCAGGTTGGTCACTCTACTCCAAGGTCACACTCGTAGACCTTTCCATTGATGCCAGGGCTGGGCCTCCCACTCAGAATACTGTATGAACTAGTCCTCAATGATCTTTCTACCTTTATTTCCAACTTCTGTCTTCTGCATTTCTACCCCACTGGCTGAATCATCATCATCTATGTGTTTATCTTTGCCTCTTAACCCTTGATTCAGACTCTATTCTCTCTCCTCCTTCCCACTTGACACCATCTCTTAAATATTCTACTCAGTTTTTATGACAAAGCTCCCACTTCCTCCACAAAATATATCTCTTATAATATCCTTCAAAATCAACTTTTATTTTTTTTTTTAACCTATTTAATTTTTTTCTTTTCTTTTATAAACTTTCAGAGAACAGGGCCTTGTGTGTCTTCTGTAGTCCCTACAGCAACGTATGATAGGACTTCTGGTATTTTTAAAAAGTCCTTAGAATTTTAAGACCTAATTAACAAATACAGTCATATAGGAACAACGGAGATGGCAAAACTTCCTATGTTTTACACACACACACACACACACACACACACACACACACACACATGCCCCAATACTTTAAAGATTAAAAAAAACTTAATATCAACTGAATTCTCGTGACCAATTCATGAGAGTGGTATCAAACCATTATCTTTGTCACTAGTTATTTTCTCCCCTTCCGACAACCTGGGATGAATTGAACACCAAAAGCTTAAAAGAAAGCTAGCACATATTACATATTTACAAGAAATTATGTGGTTCAAGTTTAATCTAATAGTAAAAATTTTGCAAGGGAAAAAACTACTCCATTTTTTAATCTGAATGAATTGAGCCTCAGAGATGCCACACAGTTTGCACAAGGCTACATTGCTCAAGACAATAAAGTAGGGATTTAAATCCTGGGCTACAGAACTACAAAATCTTAACCATTTCCATCCTGCTAAGCTGACTCTCACATGTACACAGTTAAGAATTTAGCTGAACATTAATAAAAGCTTATTTATCATGCTACTTTATATTTCTGCAGGGCTTTAAAGTAACCCCTTTGAAGCTGACATGGAATTATGAAATCCTAGAAATCACTAGGAGCCTTAAGGAAGGAAATAGCTTGAGAGAAAATACTATTATACCACACCGAAGAGCTTAAAAATCATTAAAATGAAGATATATATGACTACCAACATTTAAATAGTTCTGATAAATTGATTGTATGCCTTGTATATTATTTATAAAAGCATTACCATTTATGCTAGAATATTAAAGAGCACTAATTAGAAGTTTATGTGAAATTCAGTCCAGAAAGCAATGAACTTACTATGGTGCCTTGAGCAAGTCATATCTCTCAGTGGGGGTCATTTGTGCTTGTTTGCTCATAATCAGTTACATGAGTTGTAAGGTTCCTCTTCTAACATTCTCTTAAGTCTGAGGCTAACTGGTAGACCTACAGAATCTCACTAGTTACAAAGAGAGATTCTGCTCATGCCTGTACTCTAGACATTATTTGATGGAAATCAAATGACAATACATTCCATTTTTATAAAAATATTGATAGCTCATTGGCGATACTAAAACTCAGAAAGAACAAACATGGAAACTATTAAATAGGTGTCTGAAAGCAATTCCCTGGCTGTTTTCTTTTGAAATGAGCTCAGATTTTGTCTTACACTGGAATAAGTTTCTTCAGATTAGGTTTTGGAATTTTACTTTTTTTATTTTTATTTTTAATTTATTTTATTGGTGCACTGTATTCATACATCATAGTGGGATACAAACTTTTGTAGACATACATGCACACATCGCCCAGTCAGCCCCCACCCGATCCCCACCCCATTCCCTCCCCATCCCTCCTTCCCATGCTTGGCTTAGTGGTTGACATCTAGTATTATAGCAATTTATCCAAAATAAAAAATGATAATCTCACATAACAGTTTCATTTGTCTGATACCAAGCTTTTGATGACTTAAAGATAACATTTCAATATTTCTTTTTGCTTTCTTTCTTACCAGAGAATATTTTTTTTCTATTTTTTTAGGTGAAACCATCATATATTTATGTATTTTTCAGAAAAAAATCTATCCTAATATGGAATATGGATTCTAGATATCCAAAACGATCTTGAAAAAGAACAAAGCTAGAAGATATATATTTTCTGATTTCAAACCATATAAAGCTACAATAATTGAAACAGTGTAGTACTATTCTAAAGGCAGATATATAAACCATTGCAGTTAAATACAAGCCTAGAGCTAAATTCTTCCCTATATTGTCAAGTTATTTTTGACAAGGTTTCCACAAAAATTTGGTAGTGGAAATAATAATCTTTTAAGTAAATATTGTTGAAAAATAACAATTACAAGGAAAATAATAAAATTGGACCCTTACCTAATCCCATATACAAGTATTAACTCAAAATAGATAAAAGACCTAAATATAAATCTTAAGACTATAAACTTTTAGAAGAAAATCTAGGTCATAAAACCTCACAACATTGAAATTGGCAGTGATTTCTTGGATATGATTTCAATGGCACAGGCAACAGAAGAGTATACAAACTCCCTAAAAAATAAAAAAATATTGTATATCCAAAGACAATGTAAACTGAGTTAAAAGTTACTAATAGAATTGGATAAAATATTTCCAAATGCTATATCTGAAGGTATATTAATATTCCAACTAGAATTCCTAAAAATTAACAACAATAAAGGTGAACAATACAATTTAGAGATAGGTAAAAGACTAACATAAATAATGAATCTCCACAGATAACCAATCTTAGTTGTCTGTTGGATGGAAAATCTTGTTTCTCTGGTTCTGGTGTGTGTTACCTATTTCTTCTTTGTAGTTAATCTCTTTGAGTATTTTCTCTAGTGCTGGTTTTGAAGACATAAATTCCTTCAGTTTCTGTTTGTCATGGAAGCTTCTTATTTCTCCATCTAATTTGATAGAAAGTTTTGCTGGGTAGGAAATTTTTGGCTGGAAGTTGTTTTCTTTCAGAGTTTGGAATATGTTACTCCAAGCCCTTCTGGCTCTCATGATTTGGTTTGGGAAGTCTGGAGTGATTCTAATTGGTTTGCCTCTGAATGTCACTTGGCCCTTTGTTTTTGTTGCTTTTAAGATTCTCTGCTTGGCTTCCACATTGGTCATTTTGACAATTATGTGGCGTGGGGATCCTCTTCTCCGATCCTGTCTAAAGGGAGTTCTATAAGATTCCTGGACCTGTGTATCAACCTCTTGCTCTATGTTTGGAAAATTTTCTGCTATTACTTCCTTGAAGAGATTGTTGATCCCTTTGGTATCACTTTCTTTTCCCTCCTCTATTCCAATTATTCTTAGCTTAGCTCTCTTAAAATGGGCCCATATTTCTTCAATGTCATATTCCTGCTGTCGGATATTTTTTTCTAGATTAGAAACTATGTGTTCATTTTTTGAATGATCATCTTCTAAGAGTGAGATTCTGTTCTCCATGTGGTCTAATTGGTTGTTTGTGCTTTGAATTGAGGCCTTTACTTCATTAATTGCATCCTTTATCTCTTTTTGGCTCTCTCTGAGTTCTTTTCGAAGCACCTCTATTATTTCTACAGTTATTTTCCTGACTTGATCTTCTAGAAATCTCTGATTTTCTGTTTTATCGGGTTCTGACGTTGTGGCGTTGTGGGCATTCATTGCTCTAGTGTTATTCTTCTTTCCTATGATTTCGGAACTTTGTGCCTTCTCTGGGTTCTTCCCTTGGGTCACTATGACTTCACTTAAGGTGCTCGGGATCTCGAGTCTGTAGTATCTCAGACCCCACTACTCCTTTATTGGATTGTATCACAGAGTCTCCGACCCAGGGAGTCGATAGAGGCTGCTTTAAACTATGGGGGGGTGCCAGGTTGCACGTTCTCCTATGGTGTGATATCTCTGCCACCGCCATTCCCCCACTGGGTCAAGTCCCAGGAAGTACAGTACTGGGATTTCTCCTCTGGGGCCCGCAATTTGACTCACTGTTCTTGAGTTCACAGATGTAGCTGTACTGGACTCGTTGAATTCGCTGCTGCTGCTGCCGGTGGCAATATGGGGCTGTTGCTTTGCCCTTGGCTGTGAGGCTGGCTTATTTCTTCTTGGTTTTGAATTCCACTCTGAGTTCTTGCAGCGTGTGCTGAGCTCAGCCACCGGGAGCTTTAGATGTTCCCTGCGCTGAAAAATCCCACCTGCCTGTTCCGCAGCGGTTCACCTCTGCTTGCTGTAGCTGTCCGGTGAACTCGCTGCTGCCGCCGGCAGTATGGCGCTGCTGCTGCGTACTCGGGCGTGAGGCCGGTGTATCTCCTCTGTGGCTCTGAGCTCTGTTCTCAGACTGCTTTCTCTTGGAGCCTGGTGATTTTTTTGTTTCTCTGGTGATGGTGTTTTCTGGCTATGAAAGGCGCTGATTTTGTGGTAATGGAGATTGGTTGTTAGCGGGGCTCTTAAGCCCCGCTTTTCTCGGTCGCCATCTTCCCGGAAGTCTCCGGAATTTTACTTTTTGAGGCATACACCGGGTTTGGTTTTCCATTTTTGTTTTGTATATAAAGCAAAGTTGCAACCATTTCAAATTCAAGCAGAACTGTTCCCCATACCACAGCCCACAAGAATTCTAAGTGGGCTAGGTTTTGTTTTGGGGTGGGTAGTGGCAGTAGCAACAAAAATACTTGTAAAATGGAAGAAGTTGTGATTTGCTTCAAAGAAGGAATGAGTTGCCAAGAGCAGGAAGAATGGGAAACTGTTTCCTAATGGAAACTGCTGCAGAAGAGGCATCCAGTGTGTTGTATTAATTTGTGCATCTCTGTGCTACATAGCTAGGAGCTTTAACAGCCCTTTTGAAATATGAAGGTGGATTTTACATTCATTCACAGCAATGTGTTGGCTCAAACTCATTCTTCTTCAGAGAGGCCATCCAGCAGGTCACTGTCTATTGTACATTGGAGTCTGCAGCAAGCTTTGACAAGGCTTTTTCAAAGATCCAGTGGAGTGCTGCTGGAGATCTGTAGAAAAATGGTCTGTAGCTGGGCGTGGTGGCCCACGCTTGTAATCCCCGCTCTTGGGAGGCGGAGACAGGAGGATCGTGCAGGATTGAAGCCAGCCTCACTGGCTTAAGAGACCCTGTTTCCAAAAATAAAAAAAAGTATAAAATAGGTCTGGGAGTGTAGCCTGGAGTTAGAAGGGCTTACAGGAAACCCCAGTACCACCAAAAAAAAAAAAAAAAAAAAAAAAAGAAAAAAAAGAAAAAAAAGAAAGAAAGAAAGAAAGAAAGAAAGAAAGAAAGAAAGAGAGAAAAAATGTTCTCTAAGCTTCTTCTCCAACCCACTGCTTTGGCTGTCAGTGTCCTTAACATAGGGAATGCTTATAAGCTAAGAAAAAAAATGACAGAATATGAATCCATTTACCGGAAAACTTTGTATTGGCTTCTGTATACATTCATCTCAAACTTAAATTTTAAAAGAGTCCCACCCATGCCTTTTCAAGAAAACAAATTATCCCTCTTCATTATTTTCAAATAATTGTTTCCTTGCAACAATCAAAAAGACAAAGGAACACCAGAGTACTGCTTCTCATGACTTAGTCTGGAGAGAAAAGACGAAAAGAATAAAAGTAGATTTTCCTTTACCAATTGTGATCAATGCCTTAGATATAACTCAGGTTGTAATATTTTGCAGTTCTATTATGTATTTGGCATTCTGATAAATGTTGGGGCTTATAATAGATGGTAAACAGCATATGGGAAGACAAGAGCAGTTGTTTAATACAACTGGGTCTTGGTTTCCCAAATACTTGCAAGTTCTGTACACTCCCTAGCAAGTAAATAAAAATATTAATTTTTTTTTTGATGCTGAATCTAGATGACAGGAGAAGGGGGAGAGCAAAAAGATCTCAGGAAATGATTTTTTAACAGAATGGATTTGACTGTAATGTATATGGAGGAAGACATTAACTGTGCCCTATTTAGGGAGTGAAATCAAGATAGTCAGAAAAACTTTCTAGAAGATCTGGAGGTGGCAACTGAGCTTAGGTTTAGATAAGGAGAATAAAAGCAATGACCATGAGATGGAAAAAGTATCTACAGAGAATTTTATAGCATGTTGATTATACTTTCTCATTTCCTAGCAAACATTTCATTTGAAAATAAGTTCAAAAGTGGCCAGAAACTTATGAAAAAAAAAAAAAACTAAACAAAGGGGGTGGGGTTGTAGTTCAGTGGTAGAACATTTGCCTACATTTATGAGGCTATGGGGTTGATCCCCAGTATCACAAAAATAAAATGAAAACAAAACAAAAACTAAGATGCAAAAAAATCACATAATCATGATGTACACTGATTTTCTTCTTATAAAAATTACCTTTGAGTTATCTCTGAATAGAATAAAAATGAGACAAGAAGGGATTTGTTGACCCAAACACCTTCTGTAATGAAATCTGCTTTCCTGTGTCCTACAGGAACCTGCCTGCAGCCCAACATGGCTTGAGGTAGAGAAAGCAGCTAGTCTACTCTGAAGAGTTGCCAAGGGAACAGCCAGCGCTTTATGACATTATGGTCTGATGAGGGGGAAATTGAATGACCCTGTAACAATGCCAGGAGAAGCCAGCTGCCTGGAAAATCACAGTGATTATCCAAAGTCTTCTTTCAAAACACATGTACAACAACAGAAATTCCAAATGAGCACACACAACTATGAAAACAATTGCTTTTCTCAACACATCTACTATTGAGTTCTGGCCTGGTCCTAAAAGTCAATTACCGCATCTTGTTGTTGTTTCTTTTTAATAGTCAGTTGGAATTCCTTGTTATTTGTTCCCATTTGGATATATAAACTCAAACCTAGACTTATATCATTTTAACCAACAGCATCCTAAAAGGAAATGAGTCTAAGTTGAAGTGCTTAAAAAAAAAAGAAGAAAGAAAGAAAAAAAGAAAGCAATCATATACTTGGTTCTATAGTCCTTAAACATTTTGGTTCACTTCACAAAATACTGTGGGGAGTAGATACAAAATTTAAAACATAAAAAAAATCTGGAACATCTAATTATGCCTGTATTATATTAGTGTGTGCAATGCCAGGAAGTTATCCAGGTGGCCTAGGAGCTGGCTTTGACAGAAGAGGAGAGGGTTGGCTTTAGAACTAAATCCAAATAGCATAATAAAGCTTTGTCATCCATATGGTAAATATCAGAATGAACTGTGAGGGGCAATAAATCCTAGTCAGTTCCAATGAATAAGTACTTATTTAGTGCCTGGGTCTTAACAGATGTTCAATACATGTTAGCTGAAGAGAATAATTAGTGTTTATTAAGGTGTTGTGTTGTGTGAGGCACTCAGTGAGTGAGTGACACATGTTTTCTCATTTGCTCAACAATTTCCCACAGGAAGAGGATATTTATTATTTTATAGATAAGAACACTGAGACTTTCAGAGGGTGAAGTAAACTTGCTTAATGTTCTGCCTGTGCAGGAATATCTACTGGACCCTGCCTCTAACCACTGGGATATACTGTCTCTCAAGGCTAAGACACAGAAATAACACAAAGCCCTCCTTCTCACAGCAAGTGATGGATGAACCAAATATGGTTTCTATCTTCTCAGAGTGTTTACAGCAGACTGAATTTAAGTGTGTGCATGCATGTGTGGAGAGGGACAAGGGTAAAGAGTAGACACATATACAAAGAGAGCACCCAACCCAGCATAGATCAGGTATTACAAAAGAGGAGAAAATACTTTGGGGAACAACAAAGATATTTTAATTGCACTTGACCTGGAAGAAGCCACTTAATATATTTGAAAAGGGAAAATATGGAATCCAAGTAAGGTAGCATTTGGATAAAATTTCAACTGTTAAAAATAAATAGAAAGCCAGGGAGACTTCCGGGAAGATGGCAACCGAGAAAAGCGGGGCTTAAGAGCCCCACTAACAACTAATCTCCAGTACCACAAAATCCGCGCCTTTCATAGCCAGAAAACACCATCACCAGAGAAACAAAAAATCACCAGGCTCCAGAGAGAAAGCGGACTGAGAACAGAGCTCAGAGCCACAGAGGAGATACACCGGCCTCACGCCCGAGGACGCGGCAGCAGCTCCATACTGCTGCCGGCAGCGGTGACTTCACCCGTCGGCTACAGCAAGCCGAGGTGAGCTGCTGCGGAACAGCCAGGCGGGATTTCTTGCCGCAGGTAAAATCTAAAGCTCCCAGTGGCTGAGCTCAGCAACGCTGCAGGGATTCAGAATGGATATCAAAACCAAGAAGAAATACGCTAGCCTCACGGCCAAGAGCGTAGCAGCGGTGCCATACTGCCACCGGCGGCAGCAGCAGAGAATTCACCGAATCCAGTACAGCTACATCTGCGTACTCAAGAACAGTGAGTCAAATTGCGGGCCACAGAGGAGAAATCCCAGTACTGTACTTCCTGGGACTTGACCCAGTGGGGGAATGGCGGTGGCAGAGATATCACACCATAGGAGAACGTGCAACCTGGCACCCCCCACAGTCTAAAGCAGCCTCTATCGACTCTCTGGGTCGGAGATTCTGTGATACAACCCAGTAAAGGAGTAGTGGGGTCTGAGATACTACTGACTCGAGATCCAGAACACCTTAAGTGAAGTCATAGCGACCCAAGGAAAGAACCCAGAGAAGGCACAAACTTCCAAAATCATGGGAAAGAGGAATAATACTGGAGCAATGAATGCCCACAACCCCACAACATCAGAACCCGATAAAACAGAAAATCAGAGATTTCTAGAAGATCAAGTCAGGAAAATAACTGTAGAAATAATAGAGGTGCTTCGAAAAGAACTCAGAGAGAGCCAAAAAGAGATAAAGGATGCAATTAATGAAGTAAAGGCCTCAATTCAAAGCACAAACAACCAATTAGACCACATGGAGAACAGAATCTCACTCTTAGAAGATGATCATTCAAAAAATGAACGCATAGTTTCTAATCTAGGAAAAAATATCCGACAGCAGGAATCTGATATTGAAGAAATATGGGCCCATTTTAAGAGAGCTAAGCTAAGAATAATTGGAATAGAGGAGGGAAAAGAAAGTGATACCAAAGGGATCAACAATCTCTTCAAGGAAGTAATAGCAGAAAATTTTCCAAACATAGAGCAAGAGGTTGATACACAGGTCCAGGAATCTTATAGAACTCCCTTTAGACAGGATCGGAGAAGAGGATCCCCACGCCACATACTTGTCAAAATGACCAATGTGGAAGCCAAGCAGAGAATCTTAAAAGCAACAAAAGCAAAGGGCCAAGTGACATTCAGAGGCAAACCAATTAGAATCACTCCAGACTTCCCAAACCAAGTCATGAGAGCCAGAAGGGCTTGGAGTAACATATTCCAAACTCTGAAAGAAAACAACTTCCAGCCAAAAATTTCCTACCCAGCAAAACTTTCTATCAAATTAGATGGAGAAATAAGAAGCTTCCATGACAAACAGAAACTGAAGGAATTTATGTCTTCAAAACCAGTACTAGAGAAAATACTCAAAGAGATTAACTACAAAGAAGAAATAGGTAACACACACCAGAACCAGAGAAACAAGATTTTCCATCCAACAGACAACTAAGATTGGTTATCTGTGGAGATTCATTATTTATGTTAGTCTTTTACCTATCTCTAAATGGTATTGTTCGCCTTTATTGTTGTTAATTTTTAGGATTTCTAGTTGGAATATTAATATACCTTCAGATATAGCATTTGGAAATATTTTATCCAATTCTATTAGTAACTTTTAACTCGGTTTACATTGTCTTTGGATATACAATTTTTTTTTTATTTTTTAGGGAGTTTGTATACTCTTCTGTTGCCTGTGCCATTGAAATCATATCCAAGAAATCACTGCCAATTTCAATGTTGTGAGGTTTTATGACCCAGATTTTCTTCTAAAAGTTTATAGTCTTAAGATTTATATTTAGGTCTTTTATCTATTTTGAGTTAATATTTGTATATGGGATTAGGTAAGGGTCCAACTTTATTCTTTTCCATGTAATTATTATGTTTCAATAATATTTAGTTAAAAGATTATTATTTCCACCACCAAATGTTCGTGAAAACCTTGTCAAAAATAACTTGACAATACAGGGAAGAATTTAGCTCTAGGCTTTTATTTAACTTCAGTGGTTTATATATCTGCCTTTAGAACAGTACTACACTGTTTCAATTATTGTAGCTTTATATGGTTTGAAATCAGAAAATATATATCATCTAGCTTTGTTCTTTTTCAAGATCGTTTTGGGTATCTAGAGTCCATTTTCCATATTAGGATAGATTTTTTTTTCTGAAAAATAAATATATAAATATATGATAGTTTCACCTAAAAAAATAGAAAAAAATATTCTCTGGTAAGAAAGAAAGCAAAAAGAAATATTGAAATGTTATCTTTAAGTCATCAAAAGCTTGGTATCAGACAAATGAAACTGTTATGTGAGATTATCATTTTTTATTTTGGATAAATTGCTATAATACTAGATGTCAACCACTAAGCCAAGCATGGGAGGGAGGGATGGGGAGAGAATGGGGTGGGGATCGGGTGGGGGCTGACTGGGCGATGTGTACATGTATGTCTACAAAAGTTTGTATCCCACTATGATGTATGAATACAGTGCACCAATAAAAAAAACAAACAAAAAAACAAACAAAAAAAATAAATAAATAGAAAGCCAGGCATGGCAGCACATGCCTGTAATCCAGTACTCGGGAGGCTGAGACAGGAGGATTGCAGGTTGGAGGATAAACTCAGTAATTTAGTGAGACTCTCAATAACCTAGCCAGATCATGTTTCAAAACAAAAAATAAAATATAAATAAAATATAGCTCAGAGACAGAACAGCACTGGGTTCAATCTTCAGTAAAACACACACACACACACACACACACACACACACACACACACACGTAAATAGCAAAGCTTACTAATCTAACCCAGATCCATTTCCATATAGGAGTAGACTATAACAACTACAAGGAGGTAAAAAGGGAGAAGCAAAATTTATCCTTGGGATACTAATTATCATAGGATTTAAAAGTTAAATAGAATTTCTCTCAACATGCCTAATCTTATTATTATTATTATTATTATTATTATTATTAGGTTTCAAATACTATCTTAATGTCTTAAATCAGCCTTCTCATCTACTAAATGAGAGAGATGAACCAGGTGCTATCTTAGCTATAGGCCCTTTAGTATCTCTTAAAATAATATTGGGATGCACTGCCCAGGACAGATATTAAATGAGTGCTTTGCTAGCCATATTATCCTAGGCAAGAAGTTCCTTTGAAACAAACTACATTTGCTCAAATGGGTTCCTGAACTCAGCAATAGCATTCACCTTGTAAAGTCTGGCAATTTAAGAGAGCAGAGTGTATCCTTTGTTAACTAGCCCCCAAACATAATAATGTATATGTAAGAGGGTCTAGAACTCTGTCTACCACATAGTGGATATCCTGTGATTGCTTAAACATGAATGAATGAATGAATACTTAAGTACTGGTTGAGAATGTGGGATCTGGAGACACTGCCTGCTGTGAAATTTTATTGTTACTTATTAGCCTTTTAATTTTATGGTAACCAAATTTTCTATTTTCATAACTAAACAGTAATAAAGGTACCGATTTATCATATGATTAAATAAGATCATACATGCAAAATTTTTAACATAATGACTAGCACAGAGTCAAGCAGGCATTAAATGATATTACTAAGGAACCCAGATGGAACTCAGATGTGTGATTAAAAAAATGGATGTTACTGCAATTAAATAGTCATCATATTTGTTAATCTCTTTTAAGATTAATAGATTCATGCATAAGATAGTATATGTAAGGTACTCTTTCTATTATTCAATAGAATATGGTGCTGGGGGTTGACCAAGGAAGGGCCTTCTGCATGCTAGGTGAGTACTCGAACACTCAGCTATACTTTAACCAAAAAGACCATTTTCTTACTCAGTATGTGAATCCCACAGGGATATGTGTGGCATAAATTTGTAAGTTTTAAATGCTATCTTTGTTTCTAGGACTAGTCCCAGAATTTGGGGGAAAACAACAGAAAACTTCATTCTGCAAGGCTGGTAGATTTGGAAGCTATGTTTTGTTCATGATTATTTCTCAATTCCCTTATTAATTTGGGTCCATCTCCTCCTCTTTCCCTGCTTGATACTTTTCATTTTTATTTATTTATTGCTAATTATTTTGTTTTTTTCTCTTTTTAAAATTTTTATTGATGCATTATAGTCATACATCGTAATAGGGTCCAAGATGGTGGGGACATACATGCACAGATCACCCAATTAGCCCTTACCCAGTTCCCACCCATTCCCTCCCCCTCCCTCCTTCTCATGTTTGGCTTAGTGATTGACTTGATATGTGTGTGAAAGTACATCATGTGCATTATAGAATTTCCCTCTTCCCCCTCCCATCCCCTCAGTTAGGTCATCTTATTTACTTGTCTATAGTATCTCCTTTTCACCTAGAGTTTCTCCTATGACCCATTTTATCCCTAGCTTCCAAATATTAGGGAGAGCATTTGATTTATTTTTTGTTACTAACTAATATCACTTAGCATAATTGTGTTTTTCTTTATGGCTGAGTAAAATTCCATTGTGCACATATCCCATAGTTTTGTTTTTCATTCATCTGTTGATGGACAGTTTGGCTGGTTTTTAAAGAGTGAGGCTAAAGGATACTATAAGCAGTACAGAAGCCAGGCAGAGTCACAGGCCTATAATTCCAGTTACTTAAGAGGCTGAGGCAAAAGGAGAGTTAAGTTTGAGGCCACCCTGGGTAATGTAGCAAGACTCTGTCTCAAAATAAAATAAAAAAGGGCTCAATGATTAAAGCCTGCCCAGCAAGCACAAGGCCCCGGATTCAATCCCCAGTACTACAAAAACAACCAAACAAAAAGTATAAACTTTCTCAAAGCAAACCTATACCTGAAATATTAAAAACAAATTGATTAAAATTTATTAGATAGAATACAGCAAAAAAAGAAGAGAAAATAAAATTAGCTTCTGGGTATGAGGGAGAATCTTAAAAATTACCCATAAATAAGGGTAAAAGTGTTACTTTGAGGTCAGTCCTTTGAATTGTTTAATAGTCATAACTACAAAAAGCACAGTAATCTAGCCCATCAGTGAAGATTTTGGAAAGTATTTGGTTTTTGAAGTATAATCTTTAGAAAATCCTCAATATGCACAAGAGGAGGGGAAAAATAAACACAGATGCAGAAGAAACAAACTGAATTGTGCTTTTTTTGGGTCCTTAGTCATTTTTGCAAATTCCTTCAAAGTATGCATTTAGATCTTTTAATGTTCTGATTACATTTATCATTAAAACATTGGGCAAAATCCACCACTGCAACCATTGTGGAATTGGAGGTTTATGCTAGCTGCAAGAAGTATGTGTTCATAATTCTCTGGTTGCAGGAAGAATGGAATTCGCCCATTGGCATTACAAGCACCACACAGAACAAAAACGGAGTAACCAGGATTCTCCATGTTTCTGTTCTATAACTTATCAATTCTACTAATTACATAAATATTTCATATATGAGCACCAGAAGACATGTGCTCAAAGACACTTTCCTTACAGTCATGGACCCACAACCCTTAATTTTCTAAATGTCTCTCAACAATAGAAAAGTTATGGGAAACTGTACAAAAGGCAAAATGAATATGGCTTTTGTGTAAGATGGAGAAAGTTGGAATGAACATTGCTTGCATACATACATAACAACAAATATCATGCAATGCCAGACAGTATTGCAAATATACAACTTTATTCAATTATATCAAATAATTGAGGCTGCAGCAAAATCAACTAACTTGGTACCTAAGGAAAGATCAATGTATCCAAGGATAGGCAGGTTGTGAGCACTTGCTTATGTGAGACATATGTCTTTGAATGCCATACTATCAGGAAGAAAAATAACGTGCCCTTAAGTTAGTAATACATTACAAATAGTTGACCGTGCCTTAGTCTAAGAACACAGAATCCCTAGGTAGTGCAGATAGGAGGATATTTCAATCCATACTTTTCTTCACAGATCTCCTCAGATGTTCACAGGAAATTTTGGGAAGGGTTAGAGTCCTGATAAGGTGTGTGATGTGGTATAGGCTGTGGATCTGGGAGGCAGCAGCTCTAGGGGAGACTTAATGCCACAAAGAGATCCTTCTCCCATATCTCAGTTCAGAACAAAAGTCTTAAGCCTTGGAAAAGAGCAGTTAACCCTGTTCCACTTAGAGCATAAGCAAAGACCTATTGTGACCAGGAAGAGGAAACAAAAACTGTTATTAATCTTCAGGAAGTAGAGGATCATCTGAAAAGAGACATGATGCCATGGAAAAGGAAGCTCGAACAGAACAGAGAACATTCTCCTGGCCCATAAACATCAAGTAAAAAGTAACAGCGGTACAGTGTTGGGAGAGAGATGAGAGAAAGGCTGTCTGTGAGGCACAGGCACAAAGAGAAGATCTAAATCTGAGAGTGGAGCAGATACCAAGATAATCCTTTACTTTTGGATAACTATTCCCTACCTCAAAGACATTAGAGGCATTTGAAATCTGCAGTATGCTGAGAGTAACTATAGCAACAAAAAACTCTTCCTCAAGCTAAGGTCAGTTCCTTAGTAGACAGAGACAAACACTAAAGGCCTAACAGCAGAAAACACATGTCCATTTCCAGGTATAAAATGTATTTGCCTATGTCTCTACCATTGTACTTAAGATGTTTGGCCTTTGAAAATAAAAATTGCAATCCACATAAAGAAGCAAAACCAACAGACAAGGCAACCAAAAGAAACAGACTCAGAATGAAGGCAGATGTTGTAACTATTGGATAGGAATTAAAAATAACTATGATTAATGTTAAAGGCTCTAGTGAAAAAGGAAGAAAATGTGCATGATCAGCAGAGACAGAGCTGAGACCATATCATGTGAGAGCATGCCTCATTTTGTCTTATGAGAATAGAAAGAAAATGCTAGAAATGAAAACCACAGCAACAGAGAAGAAGAATACTTTCAATAGCCTCATGACTTGACTCAACAGCTAAGGAAACAATCAGTATATCTGAAGATGGCTCAATTATTATCAAGTAAACTTGAAGATAAAGCAAACACAAGAATGACTACACACACAAAACACATAAATGAGTAAATAAACACGGAAAGAAAGAAGAAAGGAAGGATAAAAGGAAGGAAGGAAAAATGGAAGGAAGGGAGGAAGGAAGGAAGGAAGGAAGGAAGGAAGGAAGGAAGGAGAGGCAAAAAGATTATCTAAGAACTTTGGTCAGTACCAAGAATTCATGTACTTAGAGTCTCAGAATGAGAAGGAATGAGGCAACAATAAAAATGTAAAAGCTGGGAATGGTGGTGCACACTTGTAATCACAGCATTCGGGAGGCCAAGACAGAAGGATCACGGTTCATGGGCAGCCGCAGGTACTTAGGCCCTTTGCAGCTCAGTGAGACCCTGTTTCAATTTGAATATGTATAAAAGTATGAATGTAGCATGGTTAGCCTGGATACTCATTGTTGGGAGGGGGAAGGGGAAGTGGGGGGAAGAATGTACTAAGCACAGTCTGAATGTGTGCCATTTTCAATATGATCCACATAAAAATAAAAAATAAATAAACAAACAGGGCTGGGGGTATAGCTCGGAGGTAGAATGCTCCTGGGTTCCAACCCAATACTGGAAAAAAAAAAAAGTAAAGAGAGAATGGCTGATTGTCTTCTCAAAGCAATTAAGAAAACAAACTGAAGATATAAGATACAAGAAAT
Organism: Muscardinus avellanarius; assembly: GCF_963383645.1. NCBI lineage: Eukaryota > Metazoa > Chordata > Mammalia > Rodentia > Gliridae > Muscardinus > Muscardinus avellanarius. The sequence goes on from NC_137790.1 coordinate 84,589,077, forward strand.
TAAGAAACTGACAAGGAGGGAACATAAAACAAAACAAAAACTAGATCTAGAAACCAAAATTACAAAATCAAAATCCTAATAAAGCAATTTTAAACTGTTGAAAAACAGATATACAAGAAAAACCTTGAAGTCATAGGTTTTCCTTAGGGAAGATGAATATGTACCGCATACAAAGCAACTGGCAGCAAGCCACTGGCAAGTGCCTTTAGTCTCAGTTATTCAGGAAGTTGAAGCAAGAGGATCACGTGAGCCCAGGATGTTGAGGCCAGGCAGGCTCATCTCAAACTAAAGAGAGAGAGAGAGAGAGAGAGAGAGAGAGAGAGAGAGAGAGAGAGAGAGAACAGCAGACATTTGTCAGAATCATACAAATAAGAAAACAAAATAGTGACATTTTCAAAGTGATGAAAAGAAAGAAACCTATCTCCACAAATTTCAACCCTGCAAAAATATATTTCAAAATGAAAGTGAATTAAAAAACTATTTTATGCAAACAAAATTGAGTGGGAATGTATCTCAACAAACTTAAACAACAAAAATATTTGAAGAAGTTCTTCCAGCAAAAGGAATATAATACTAAACTGAAATTATTAGTTACACAGAAAAGAAGAGTGCTTGTCTAGGTATGCTTTGACTGTGACCCTTAGAGGTTCATGTCCTAGAAGTTTGGCCCCCACTGTGGAAATGTTGAAAGGTGATGAAACCTTTAAGGGGTTGGGACTAGAGGAAGTTGAATAGATCTTTAAGAGGAATAATGCTTTTATCTCTGGAGTACATTCTATTTTTTGTGGAAAGTCTCAAGGTTACAGGTTCTACGAGTGAGGCTGGCACTTTCCTGATTCCCCTTGTTTCCTCCTTTGTCAGGTGCTTTCTTCTTTCTTTCTTGCATATTTTCCCATTATGATACCATCAGTCATGAGGTCTTATGAGAGCTAAACAAATGTCATTACCATGCTATTAACCTCCACAACAATGAGCTAAATAAATATGTTTTTCTTTTTAAAGTACTGAGCTTCAGGTGTTGTACTATAGCAACAAAAAACAGACTAAGATAGTGCTTAAAAAGCCTCAATAAATAAATAAATATTCATTTTCCTTATTGTATGGCTTTACAATTTACTTATTGTATGTTTTTTCCTTATTTGTATGGTTTTCTTATTTGTATGGTTCCTTATTTTTTAATCTATAACATAATAGTCTAAAGTTAAATCAACATTATGCTGTTCACAGACTTATATGATAGGAAATGTTTGAGGAAGACCTACACTACAAGAAATGTTAAAAGAATGACAACAAAAGTATAAGGATGGCCAAAAAGTTGGGAGCTTACAATGGTCAGGTCCCGAGACTGCTCAGAACCTGGCATCATATTATTTGAGGTTAATTCTCACTAATTGTAAATAAATAAAGTGAAAATAAGGTGCGGTTGTGAAAAACATAAATCTAAAGAAAGGCAGAAAGCAAAAAAATAGAACAGATGGAAAATGAAAAAAAAAAGCGCTAGCAAGTTGGGGAATTGTAATTTAACTGTTTCAACAGTTATATCAAATATAGTCTAAATACAAAAATAAAATTATAAAGATCATCAAATTGAATAAAGAAGCAGAACATAGCCGGGTGTGGTGGCGCACGCTTGTAATCCTCGTGCTTGGAAGGTGGAGACAGGAGGATCATGCAGGTTCGAAGCCAGCCATGCTGGCTTAAGAGAACCTGTTTCCAAATAAAAAACTATAAAATAGGTCTGGGAGTGTAGCCCAGAGGTAGAAGGGCTTCCAGGAACCCCAGTACCACCACCAAAAAAAAAAAAAAAAAAAAAAGAAGTAAAACATACATCTTTTGTCTAAAAGTAACCAATTAAAACAGACATTAACTGGGTACGGTGCTGCATGCTTGTAATCTCAGTACTTGAGAGGCTGAGAAAAGAGGTTCACAGCTTCTTCTTCAGCCTCAGCTACTTAGTGAGGCTCTCCGCAACTTAGTGAAACTCTATTTCAAAGTAAAGAATAAAAAAAATAGGGCTGGGCTATAGCTTTGAGGTAGAATGCCTCTGGGTTCCATCCCTAGTACTGCAAAAATAATTAAAAAACAAAAACAAAAAAAAATACAGACATTGATAGAATACAAACAAAACAGGGGAAAAGAAAGCTATATTAATATTATACGGCGATAAAGGCATCAATTTGTAGGGCTCATGAAAACATTACTAATATATATGTACTTAGTATCAAGGCTTTGAAAAAATTAGCAGAAACAAAACAAAATCCATACAACTTAAAGGTAAAATAAATCTATAGTTATACTATGGATTCTGTACCCTTCTCTTAGTAACTGACATAAAAAGTAGATAAAAAGTAAAGTTGGAGAAAATGTGCACAATACTATCATCTCATTTAATATAACTGACACTTATAGAACATTCCATCCTTTACAGGAGAATGCAAAGTCTTTTGAAATGCACTGTTCACCAACATAAATGACATTCTGAGATATAGAAGAAACCTTAATAAATTTAAATGAATCGAAGCTACACAAAGTATGTTCAAAACCACAGGAAATATGCTAGAACAGTAACAGAAAGTCACAAAAATATCCAAATATTTGGAAATTAAGCAATAAAATTTTAAAGAATCTATGGATCTGCCGGGCATGGTGGCGCACGCTTGTAATCCACACGCTTGGGAGGCGGAGACAGGAGGATCCTGCAGGTTTGAAGCCAGCCTCGCTGGCTTAAGGGACCCTGCTTCCAAATAAAATATAAAATAGGTCTGGGAGTGTAGCCCGGAGGTTGAAGGATTCCATCCTCAGTACCACCCCCCCCAAAAAAAAATTCATGGGTCAAAAGAGAAATCAGAAAAATACCTCAAATAAAAATAAAAGTATTACATGTAAAAATGTGTAGTATGGCCGGGCATGGTGGCCCATGCTTGCAATCCCCATGCTTGGGATGCAGAGACAGGAGGATTGTGCAGGTTGGAAGCCAGCCTATCTGGCTTAAGAGACCCTGTTTCCAAATAAAAATATAAAAAAATAGGTGTCTGGGAGTGTAGCCTGGAGATAGAAGGGTTTCCAGGAACCCCAGTACCACACACACACACACACACACACACACACACACACACACACACACAAATGTGTAGAATACAGATTACTCAGAACTTATTAAATGCTTAGAGCATAAAAAAGATCTCAAATCAGCCACTGAATATTTAAGACCATATAAGGTGAAAAGCAAACTAAACCTATGGATAGCAAAAGGAATGAGATAATAAAAGCAGAAATTAATAGTTGAGAGCAGAAAACAATAGAAAAAAATCAGTGGAACCAAAGCTGATCTTTTAGAGAAATAAATAAATAAAATTGAAAGTCCATTCAGACTGACCAAGGAGAAAAAAGAGAGATAAGCACAAATTGTAAATATCACAAATGAGCAAGAAAACACTTTCAAACTACTTACAAACATTAAAACGATAATAAGAGACTGTTGTAAATGACTATTGAGACTGTAAATTCAGTTACTTGGATGGAATAAGCCAACTTCATGAAAGAGAATCAATTTCATGAAATTGCTTCACTTAAGAATAAATTAAATTTATATATAAGCCTTATGACCCCCCCCCCCAGTGCAGGCCCAGGTGGCTTCACAAACAAATTCTACCAAATATTTAAGTCAAACTGCTAGTTTCATATCAATTCTTCCAGAACAATAAGAAAAGTATATGTTAACTCCTTTTATTAATGTTCTAATACCAAATCTAGCCAAACACATTACAAAACCAGAAAATTATCAATATTCCTTAGGATGTAGGAACAAAAGCCATTAGCAAATGAGTAGACATTAAACCCAACAATACTGAAAACAGTTACTATGACATAACCAAGTAGGGTTTATCTTGGGAATGCAAGGCTGAAACTATATTAAAAAGTAGTGAATGTCTTCCACCATATTATTAGGCTACAGAAGAGAAAAGTTTTAGACAAAATCCTATTCTCTTTCATGATGCAAATTATCAGAAAAACAGAAAGAGAAGAGGACTTCCTCAAGTAGATAAAGAACCTTTGTGATAATTTTACATCTAACATTACACTTAATATGAAATGACTCAATGTTTTCCTCTAAGATTGGAAATGATACGAAAATATCAACTCACAGCTCTTTTAGTCAACATCTAACTGGGAGTGCTATCTAGTCTAAATGAACAAGGAACAGAAAAGGTATAGATTAAAAAGAAAAGAAACTGACTCAATTCACAGAAATTTCTTTTTTATTAAACATTGCTGGGACTTCCAGGAAGATGGCGACCGAGAAAAGCAGCTTTTATGAGTCCCGCTAACACTCTATCTCTACTGCCACAAATTCAGCACTTTTCATAGCCATAAAACACTATCAGCAGAGAAATAAAAACTAAATACAAGGGACAGAGAAAAAGAAGACTAGAAGAACAACCAGAGACCAGAAAAGAAACCAACCCGCATTGCGACGGCGAATGGCTCACCGGTGCCATCTTCCCTCATAGCACCGGGCTCCAGAGAAGAAAGGTAAACAAGGAGCTGAAGTGAGCAGCTGCTGAAGTGAGCAGCTGCGGATCATTTGGGTGTTATTCAGAAGTTTTTTCAGTGCAAAGAATGTCTAAAACTCCCAGTGGCCAAGCTCATCATGCCCTCCAGGGACTCAGAACGGAGCTCACAACCAGAAAAGATATACGCCAGCCTCACAGCTGAGGGTGTGGCAGTGGCGCCATATCACCAAACTAATGCATGTGTATCTATGTTCATAGCTGCACAATTCACCATAGCCAAACTATGGAACCAGCCAAGATGTCCATCAACAGGTGAATGGATTACAAAACTGTGGGATATGTACACAATGGAATTTTACTCAGCCATTAAAAAAACCTCAATTACATAATTTTCAGTGAGATGGATGGAACTGGAGGACATTATGCTAAGTGAGATTAGTCAGTCACAAAAAATAAGAAATCAGATGCTTTCTCTAATATGTGAAAGCTAAGGAGAAATGGGTCATAGGAGGAACTCTAGATGAAAAAGGAAATCCTATAGAGGAGCAAACATGACAACCTAAATGAGGGGATGGGAGGAAGGAAAAAGGAAATTCTCTAAAACATGCAATGTACTTAAACATATTGAAGTCAACCACTAAGCCAAGCAAGGGAAGAAGGGATGGGGAGGGAATGGGGTGGGAATTGGGTAGGGGCTAAATGGGTGATGTGTACATGTATATACACACAAGTTTTTTACCCCAATATGATGTATGAATATAATGCACCAATAAAAAATTAAGAAAAATTTCTTACATTCTTTCAGAAAAGCTACTGGAATAAATGAGTGTATTAAGTTCATAAAATATAGATTTACTAAAAAGCTTTAGTTGTCATCCAAGACAAAGTAGGGATTGGAGAATGGACAGATACATAGATTGATGGAACAGGAAAGAAAACCCAGAAATAGACCCATATATGGTTCATATGATTTATAGTGCTCCTATGCTTAATTAATTTAAATATATGGTGCTGGAACAATTAGACATCCATTTAAACAAAAAGTATTTAAAAACATAAAGTATGGAACCTTGATCCATTCATTGATTACCTTTATTATGGTCAGATAGCAAATGTCTCCTGAAGAGCTTTTTCAGTGTTTAGAGTTGATGCAGTTAAGTCTTAAGGGTTGTAACCTCATCAGTGGATAAACCCATTGTGATGGATTTACTGGGTGGTGTTACCTAGGTGGGTGGTGTGTGTGGCTGGAGAAGGTGGATCCCTGGGGTGTGGCCTTGGGAACTGTGCTTTTGTCTTTGAATCCCCTTGCTTGTTCCCTCTGTCTTTCTCTTTCAGAGGCTTCCAGCCTCTGTGATATGAGAGTAGGGCCATTGCTCTCCACTGCTGTCTGCTTCCTACCACCATGCTCTGAGATCCACAGACCTGGCCTGAAGTGGACAGAACCTTGAAATCTCCAAAAACTATGAGTAAATAAATGTACCTTTTTCTAAGTTGTATGGTCATTTGTTTTGGATTACAACAGTTTCAATGTTGACCAAGGCAGCCTTATACAAAAATTAGTTTGAAATGAATGAAGAAGAAAAAATAATTTTATGTGTGTGTGGTACTGGGTTTAGTATCCAGGGGCATTCTGTCTCTGATAAAAACCTAAGTTCTTTTTATTTCTTATTAAGAAAGAGGCTCTTGCTAAGTGACCATGTTGGCCTTGAACCTGAAATCCTCTTGTCTGGGCCTCCCAAGTACTGGAATTATAGGTATCTGCTATTGCACCTGGCAAGACCAAAAAATAAAACCTAAAATTTTAATCTTCTAGATGAAAATGAACTAAAAACCTCACAATATAAGACAAAACAAAAGAAACCTCCACAAAAGCATATACAATGAAAATAGCTAAAATTAATATGCGGCATAATGAGGAAGGATAGTGTTCTTGGTGAAGTTGGGCTGGCATGAATGTGGTCCGAAGCCCACTCATGGGAATGGCTACTGTCCCTACTCTGCACAGGGTGGTGGTACTGAGAGTATGCTCACTTCTATGATATGTAGCCAAGTATAGATTAAAATGCAAATCTGTCTTTCCACATCAAGAAACTGTTATCTTAAAACATATCCATTGGGCATCATTTGATAGTCTTTTTTTTATCTTCAGAGATTAGGTTCTTCATATATAAGCTGTAGGGTTTCAGCTAGGACATCCTAGTTCCTTGAGCAAAGTAGCAGCTTATTGGATATTTCTTAAGTTGAATTTAGTTGGTCTACCATTTTATACTTAAATTAATTTGCATATCTAATTTGCAACTTAGGATAAAGAATTAAACTTATGTTAATATTTTCCCCAAAGGGGTCCTTAATAGTGTCTCTGAGGTTCTAAGAGATCAGTGCTCTTCTTTCCCCAGGTTATTTCTCTGATCTCATCTCCTGCTTCTCCCCAGCTGACTTACTTCTCCCAGTCACTCTGGAGCCTTCAATATCTCTCCAAAACTGAAAGTGAACTCCCTCATGGCTTTCAAGTCATTGCACAAAGATGGTCTTCTCAAAGAAAGTCTACCCTGTCTGTTCTGTTGAAAAGACTGCTTCTTCTTCTTTCTATAGAATATGACACCTTCTAACATGTTACACCATTTACTTCTGCATTATCTTTTTTATTATATGTTTTATCCTACTAAAGTGTGACTACCCCAAAGCCAGGGATTTCTGCCTGTATTGTTCTCTGTTGCACCTGAAGACCTTGGAATACACCTTGGAATAGCTGCAAAAAGAGCTGAATGGGTAATTGTGACATAAATCTAGATAATTTTTTTTTTTTTTTTGGTGGTACTGGGGTTCCTGGAAGCCTTTCTACCTCGGGTATACACTCCCACGGGCTACACTCCCAGACCTATTTTTTAACATTTTTATGTGGAAACAGAGTCTCTTAAGCCAGCGAGGCTGGCTCCGAACCAGCGCGATCCTCCTGTCTCCGCCTCCCAAGTGCGGGGATTAAAAGTGTGCGCCACCACACCTGGCTAGATAATTAAAATTTTAAAGGAAATAGAGATATCTGAGTACGCAAGGATCTTATATAAATAGCCATCACTTTCCCATTTAAAAATTCTGTTTTGAATAAGTCTTTGAAAAAATCTATCATAGTAAGTCTTATTTAATAATTAAGCGAGTATAAAAGAGGCCTGTGGATGAGTGTAGAAATGAGGTCCTTAAAAGAAGGAGCACAGAAAGAAGCATTGAAAAAATGTCCTAAGCTACTACCTTGACCATTTACAGTCATTACTTTGCTCTCATTTCAGAAAGAATGAAAGAATGAGAGCCATAGCTATGTCTTTTTCCATCCTTTACTGATCTAAAATATGAAACTGGGAAAAAGTAAGCCCATTTCAGAAGGGCCTAGAGACCAAATGTCAACACTATTCTACATGATATAATAAGATTCTAAAAACAAAACATAATTACTTATTGCAGTTATTGTTGAAACCAGCATTTCTACTTGTAGCACCATAATGAAGAACAATAGATACTTCGATAATTCCTCACATATTTTTGTAAGATCCTATTCTATTCACAAAAGGTAAGAACAGGTGAGAACAGTCATTATTCATCTATATCCATCCTAGTCAAGATGTCAAAGCATGTGTTATTATTCTCATTGAAAAAGAAACTGAGCGTTGTGGTGCAAGTTGTAATCCCAGTACTTGGGAGGCTGAGATGGGAGGACTGTGGTTCATGGACAGTCTCAGCTACTTAGGGAGGTCCTTTACAACTCAGACCCTGTTCCAAAATCAATAATACAAAATAGGGCTGGGGGTATAGCTCCAAGGTAGAATGCTCCTGAGTTCCATCCCCAGTACTGCAAAGAGAAAGGGTGGGGAGAGAGGGGGGAAGTAGTGAGGGAGGGAGGGAGGGAGGGAAGGAGAGAGAGAGAGAGAGAAAGAGAGAGAGAGAGAGAGAGAGAGAGAGAGAGAGAGAGAAAAGAGAAGAGCTGGGTGTTGTGGAGGTACATTCCTGTAATTCCAGTACATGGGAGGCTGACACAGGAGAACTAAGGGTTCAAAGCCAGCCTCAGCAATTTAGTGAGGCCCTCTACAATTTTGTGAGACCCTGTTTCTAAATAAAAAATAAAATAGGGCTAAGGGTGGAGTTTCAAGGTAGACTGCTCCTGGGTTCAATTCCTAGTACCACACATAAACACACATACAGAGAGAGGGAGGGAGGGAGGGAGGGAGGGGGAGAGAGAGAGAGAGAGAGAGAGAGAGAGAGAGAGAGAGAGAGAGAAAGAGAGAGGAAAAAAGAAGGGAAGGAAAGAGGAGAGGAGGGGAAAAAGAAGCAAGAGGAGAGAGTTGAAGCTTAGAAATTAAAATGATCTGTGCCAGATTATCCAGAAAAGAATGGTAAAGTGGATAAACCTGTACTGAATTAAAAGTCAAGCCTCTAAAGATTTGGGTTGCACTCTGGTATTAACTGGATGGATAGACAAAAAGATCCATTCTTGCCTTATGGAATCAAAAGTTTGGCTCAAGGACTTCCGGGAAGATGGCGACCAAGAAAAGCGGGGCTTAGAGCCCCGCTAACAACCAATCTCCATTACCACAAAATAAGCGCCTTTCATAGCCAGAAAACACCATCACCAGAGAAACAAAGAAATCACCAGGCTCCAGAGAGAAAGCGGACTGAGAACAGAGCTCAGAGCCACAGAGGAGATACACCGGCCTCATGCCCGAGGACGCGGCAGCAGCACCATACTGCCACCGGCAGCGGCAAATTCACCGGACGGCTACAGCAAGCCGAGGTGAGCCGCTGCGGAACTGACAGGTGGGATTTCTCGCCGCAGGTAAAATCTAAAGCTCCCAGTGGCTGAGCTCAGCACACGCCGCAGGGATTCAGAGTGGAAATCAAAACCAAGAAGAAATACGCCAGCCTCACGGCTGAGGGCGTAGCAGCGGTGCCATATTGCCACCGGCGGCAGCAGCAGAGAATTCACCAAATCCAGTACAGCTACATCTGCGTACTCAAGAACAGTGAGTCAAACTGCGGGCCCCAGAGGAGAAATCCCAGTACTGTACTCCCTGGGACTTGACCCAGTGGGGGAATGGCGGTGGCAGAGATATCACACCATAGGAGAACGTGCACCCTGGCACCCCCCACAGTCTAAAGCAGCCTCTATCGACTCCCTGGGTCGGAGACTCTGTGATACAACCCAGTAAAGGAGTAGTGGGGTCTGAGATACTACTGACTCGAGATGCAGAACAAGTTAAGTAAAGTCATAGTGACCCAAGGGAAGAACCCAGAGAAGGCACAAACTTCCGAAATCATAGGAAAGAGGAATAACACTGGAGCAATGAATGCCCACAACCCCACAACATCAGAACCCGATAAAACAGAAAATCAGAGATTTCTAGAAGATCAAATCAGGAAAATAACTGTAGAAATAATAGAGGTGCTTCGAAAAGAACTCAGAGAGAGCCAAAAAGAGATAAAGGATGCGATTAATGAAGCAAAGGCCTCAATTCAAAGCACAAACAACCAATTAGACCACATGGAGAACAGAATCTTGCTCTTAGAAGAGGATCATTCCAAAAATGAACGCATAGTTTCTAATCTAGAAAAAAATATCCAACAGCAGGAATATGACATTGAAGAAATATGGGCCCATTTTAAGAGAGCTAACCTAAGAATAATTGGAATTGAGGAGGGAAAAGAAAGTGAAACCAAAGGGATCAACAATCTCTTCAAGGAAGTAATAGCAGAAAATTTTCCAAACATAGAGCAAGAGGTTGATATACAGGTCCAGGAAACTTATAGAACTCCCTTTAGACAGGATCGAAGAAGAGGATCCCCACGCCACATAATTGTCAAAATGACCAATGTGGAAGCCAAGCAGAGAATCTTAAAGGCAACAAAAACAAAGGGCCAAGTGACATTCAGAGGCAAACCAATTAGAATCACTCCAGACTTCCCAAACCAAGTCATGAGAGCCAGAAGGGCTTGGAGTAACATATTCCAAACTCTGAAAGAAAACAACTTCCAGCCAAAAATTTCCTACCCAGCAAAACTTTCTATCAAATTAGATGGAAAAATGAGAAGCTTCCATGACAAACAGAAACTGAAGGAATTTATGTCTTCAAAACCAGTGCTAGAGAAAATACTTAAAGAGATTAACTACAAAGAAGAAATAGGTAACACACACCAGAACCAGAGAAACAAGATTTTCCATCCAACAGTCAACTAAGATTGGTTATCTGTGGAGATTCATTATTTATGTTAGTCTTTTACCTATCTCTAAATGGTATTGTTTGCTTTTATTGTTGTTAATTTTTAGGAATTCTAGTTGGAATATTAATATACCTTCAGATATAGCATTTAGAAATATTTTATCCCATTCAATCATTAACTTTTAACTCTGTTTACATTGTCTTTGGATATACAATTTTTTTTAGGGAGTTTGTATACTCTTCTGTTGCCTGTGCCATTGAAATCATATCTAAGAAATCACTGCCAATTTCAATGTTGTGAGGTTTTATGACCCAGATTTTCTTCTAAAAGTTTATAGTCTTAAGATTTATATTTAGCTTTTTTATCTATTTTGAGTTAATATTTGTATATGGTGTTAGGTAAGGGTCCAATTTTATTCTTTTCATGTAATTATTCTTTTTCAACACTATTTAGTTAAAAGATTATTATTTCCCCCACCAAATGTTTGTGGAAACCTTGTCAAAAATAACTTGACAACATATGAAAGAATTTAGCTCTAGGCTTTTATTTAACTCCAATGGTTTATATATCTTCCTTTAGAACAGTACTATACTGTTTCAATTATTGTAGCTTTATATGGTTTGAAATCAGAAAATATATACCTTCTAGCTTTGTTCTTTTTGGAGATCATTTTGGGTATCTAGAGTCCATATTCTATATTAGGATAGATTTTATTTTCTGAAAAATAAATATATAAATATATGATAGTTTCACCTGAAAAAAAAAGAAAAGAAAAAAAATATTTTCTGGTAAGAAAGAAAGCAAAAAGAAATATTGAAATGTTATCTTTAAGTCATCAAAAGCTTGGTATCAGACAAATGAAACTGTTATGTGAGATTATCATTTTTAATTTAGGATAAATTGCTATAATACTAGATGTCAACCACTAAGCCAAGCATGGGAGGGAGGGATGGGGAGAGAATGGGGTGGTGATCAGGTGGAGGCTGACTGGGCAATGTGTGCATGTATGTCTACAAAAGTTTGTATCCCACTATGATGTACAAATACAGTGCACCAATTAAAAAAAAGCACACATTGAAATGTTCCATATATTATTTATGGGTATAAATATATATGAAAAAGTATACAAACAAAGTAAAATAAATACCAAATTCAAAAAAAAAAAAAAGTTTGGCTCAAATCAACTGCTCACAAACTGTGGGCAGCAGATTCTTGTTTGGACTTGAGTTAGCAGTGTCCTTAGATGAATTCATCATCTATGGACTAAAGAAAGTAGCAGCTAATGCATAAATATATAAATAAATAAATAAATAAATAAATAAATAAATACATCCATATGTACTATAATAAGAAGTCAGTAAGCCCTGAGCATTGCTAAGAGGTATACGAGTAGCTCTAATTTTCAAATATATGTTGAAACTACTATAAAGAGTAAAATACATATTAAGGTATTATAAAAATCATAGCAGATTTATTGGTATTTAAGCCATATCAATATATATGAACCGTATGGATTATATTATGTGGATGTTTGTAATAAAATGGAAACTTCACATTTAATCTCTAACAGCTCTTCTAATTTTAAAATGCTAAGGTGCACAGCCTGGGTCACATCCCTTTAAAGGAAATCTAGGATTTTTTCTACCACAGCAATGTATTTTAGACATCTATTAAGTTTCAGGAGCCATTGCTTAATTTCAAATGCGAAGCCTAACATATTATGCAGGCAAAAGTTGAGCTGGTCTCTTTGATTGATGTTTGTGGTAGAGGAAAAGGACTCAGTGCCATAAACAGCCTGCAAGCGAGGCTTCTCACTACCCAGGCCATGCTCCAAGGAACTAACAGGGCTCTGCAGAACAGTTTCAAAATAACCATCGACAAAGGGTTAAATCTCAATAATCCCAAAATGGACAAAAATACAATGGACAAAGAATGTGAATTAGGTTAAGTGGCTACTAAACATAGGAGATGATGCCAAACCCACTAAAAATCATAAAAATGCAAATTAAAACATCAAGACCCCATTTTTAGACAACCTTATTTGGAAAACACTTAAAAGATGGAACATGTTCAAGGTTAGTGGGACTATGGGGACTCAGATATTTTTACATTTCCTTGAGAAGAACAAATTGGAGGCTTCAGTTTAGAGAGCCTCCAGTATCCATCGATATCAAAAAGGAAATGCACATATAATTTTGACTCAGCAAGCCCATTCTAGAGACCTGTCCTGCGGGAAGTCTCAGAATTTCATGGTGATGATTACATAAGGACGGTCACTTTACTAGCAATAAATGGAGATGTGAAAATTCTCATCAGTAGGAAACGACTAAGGGAATTGTAGTATGTGCATCCTACAGAATTCTGTGATGTGATTGAAAAGACTAATACCCATATGCAATATCATTCTGAGAGAGATACCAAACATACATCGTTAAAGAAAAAAGCAACAGCAAGATGTAAAACAATATGTATAGTGCACTGTGTATATAAATATGCACATATTTTATTGTATATAAAAATTCTGTGAGTAGACACACAAATCCTTCTCAGTGGCTTATTCTATAAAGGAGAGGCAAGAAGAATTCACCCTTTATTTTAGGTATTTTCCTATACTTTTTTTTTGTATTGGGCAATTGAACTCAGTGGTGTTCTAATTCTGATCTAAACTCCCATTTTTTTGTGTGGTATTGGGGATTGATCCCAGGGGAATTCTATCTCTGAGCGACACCCTTGGCCCTTCTGTTTTGAAATAGGATTTTGCTGAGTTGCTGAGAGTGAGCCTGTCCTCGAACCTGTGATTCTCCTGTCTCAGCCTCCCAAGTACTGGGATTATAGGTATGTACCACCATGCCCAGCATACTTTGGTTTGTAACAGAAAGACGAATCACTTTTTTGAAAATTAAAAGAATAAGAATGTTAGTGTGCTGCATACTCTCTTTCTACATGTAAGTTGCTCGAATGAGGAAACCTAAGCCTAAATTACCCACTAAACTCAAGACACTATTCTGATCCACACTTACGTACCTTTTTGCTGGTAAAGCTTATAAAATGAATATAGCCAGGCACACTTTGTAGGAAGTTAAGCACTTATACATTCTAAAGGCGGAAAGTATAAAATACTTCTAATAATGGAAAGAAGAATTTCCACTATAAAAAAGGGATTTAGTGGCAATAATAAAGAACTTCCTTAAAATAGCAAGTCACTGTTAAAATAATTAATAGAGCAAAGAGGATATGAGAATGGAAAGCAGTCAATGGCGAGGCCTGAAGTTTGCAGTGACCTACATGTCATGCTTCAACAACTCCTGCAAAAAATATCTCTGTGAAAAAGTGGATCGGCATATGAGTCCATAAAAAAAAAGAGCTTTAAATTTTAAGTGGTTTTGTATCCGCTGTGAATATAAAGGTTAAATGAGTACTAAAAGAGCAATAATTCTTTCTGATTAAATTTTTATCCAATGAGAGAGTAAAACGTTCATAGTATAGTACAGACTTTGCTAACAGTTACCGGAGATGCTGTGGGGGTTAAAATATAACTGGCTGCGGGGGAACTTTTATTTATTTATTATTTTCAAAAAAAGGTGATGCTGTAAAATTGGAACCTTCTTGCTGTGGCAGACTGAATGGAAACCTGTTAAAAGGCAGTTGACTAATTCTAGATTATTTTTATTATTGAGAAGACTTGGCTTACACTGAGGGGAGAAGAAGCAAAACAACCACACACACGTAGCTGAACCGGCAATTAAATAATTATTCATCCCAAACAGTTAATCACCCTTTTAAGTGAAGAGGGCGGAACCCATGCTGCAGCTGTATTTTAAGATACTGAGCAAGAAAATGCACCAGAAAGTGACAGAGTTCATAAAATCAAAACATAAAATCGAGACGGAAGCTTCACAGAATTTGAAACCTCCCTTCTCTTAGGCATTCATTCCCATATTTCTATTTGACATCTTCTCAGCTTGGGCTTCCCAAGTTGTTATGAGAGTCTGACCAAGTCGGCATGTGGCTACATTAAGGTCTTACTAAAGTGTTCACTGACAAAAGGTTATATACATCATCAACTTCTCCCACCTCCCGGAATGGTATCTAAAAGCAACCAAAGAGCAGAGCAGCTTATATACACTTCAGATGCACATAAGAATATTGGGTCCTGTCCAGGGCAAAGCAATGAAGACAAACAGAGAACTGAAAAGCTGACCTGTGAGGAAAGATAAAATAGACTTGGATGTTTAGCCTGGAGTGAAGGCAGTTTACGGGAGAACAGAGATTTATCTTCAAATGTCTGGGAAAGTGAACAGACATTATTATGTTCCTGGCAAGGGTGAGATTTATGAGTTGTATTGTCTACTGTCTTGGGAAAGTGTGAGAAGGCTGTATCACAAGTCCCAGTCCTATAGTCTAACTAAACTTAAGTATGAGTGCCCTTTTATTCCAAATGAACAATTTACCATATCGTTCTAGGTCTCAGCTTTCCTCTTTTTTGAATGGGATGGATCAGAATACTCATCTCAAAGGATGAAACATAACTCATAAGTATTCACTGACTATTAAGGTTATCATTGTTACTTATATTTTATATGTGATGCAATCATTAAATGCCAACCATAGACACAAACATATATAAAGGAAATCAGGCATGCGCTACATCAGGATTTCTCCTAAAATTTTTCTAATTTATTTCTTAACAATGAGCTATTCCCATTCTCCTGGCAAAGGTCCTAGAAAGTTCAGGATGTTGAAAATCTTGTCCAAATTCACAAATTTTTCACCATCGAGTTCAGTTTGAGCTTAATACTTCCTGACCTCAAAGCATTTCTTCTCCCACTAGAAGGAGCTCTAGGAAACAAAAATCAAGATAACTTATAGACCTTTATCTCAAAAGCTGTTCTTATAGAAAATTTAACACACACACACACACACACACACACACACACACACACACATAAATGCATAAGTATATAAATTAAGATAACCTATGTCATAAAATGAGCTGGGGAAAGAGTGATTACTTCAAACTTGGGAGACAAAGGGAACTTTCAGGGACAAGTTGGCAAATGAATTGGCAAAGTCAGGTTAAGAAAAATAGATATAAAAGGGCATTTCAATGCTGGGCACAGAAGAGAAAAGCAGAGATCAGAAAAAGATAAGACCTTCTTGGGAGATACAAAGCAAGTCAGGATGGTTTGAGTGTATGAAGTGTGAACTGAGAATGAGATTTAATAATTCGGATCAGATGCAAGGCTATCTCTCTACAACATGTCTATAACTAGAGGTCTAAAAGATCCCATGATTTTAATATGTAGACAACATTTAATCTACAAGAACACTGACTCTTCAGGCTTCATGGGCAGAGTGGACTGGATTAACTTCAAAGTGCCTTAACACCACATTTATTAACTCAACTTTCCTGTATGATATGCTCAGCCTATGAATTAAGTGGCGGAAGGACACACTGATAGCCTGCCCATGCTTTCTAACAAACCTACCACAAAGACAGACTTCATGCTCTGTAGGTTTCTGTCCTCCCTGCTTTGTCAAGTCACCAAAGTCCACAGGGACTAGCCCAGAGTCCATTGTTGTGTTGTGTTTCTAAGACAACTAGTTGTAGACAATTTCTCAAACAGCTCTTCTATTCATTGGGGGGGAAATAAAATCAACAAATTTGTTGTCAGGGAAGAATTTGTGGAGTTGGGAGTTTTGAGCTTTGGCTTTAAAATTAGTTCAAGTTTTAGAGGAGGAACAAAAAGGCCATCTCCATGGGGAGAGAAATAGAGGGAGAATGAGAGAATAGGTTCAATTATAAAATGATTATAAGATTATAAGGAACAGAGAACTATGAGATCCTTGTAGAAAATTGGAAATCACCCAGGCCTATGAATTAGAAGGCTGTAATCTAGACCTATTTCTCAAAAAATTGTTGGAAAAAACTTAAAAAAAATTTGTAGTCCTGGGGGTCAAACCCAAGGTCTTGCATATTCAAGGCAAGTGCACTACCACTGAGCTACATCCAGAGCCCCGGAAGTTGTTGCTAAGATGAAACTGGTTAGCAGAGAAAAGGACTAGAGATATGGCTCCAAATACAAGGTGCCTTTTTACTAAGTCATGTGGTAGAAAATGCATCTGGTTCATTTGTGGGGCAGGGAAAACCCTTCACTCCTCAGGTTGTGTTCTGAACTAAGCCACATTTGGTTTAAAGCTCCTCTTCCTTTAGCTCTAAGAAACAATGAGGGGAGTTGGAGAGACATGGAAAACAGGGTGTGTGGCTAAAACCACAACACTTAGGGAGCAGTTTCTGCCATTAACTTACTCACAAAGTTACTTCTCTATCTCCCTATTGCCAAAAACCTTTCAGAAGAAGCCTGTAATGGATGAGTGGTGTAAGAAGTAATAAAATGGCTAGGCTTTCTTTTACTTTTGGCAGAAGGGCAATGTCCTTAGCAAGGTCTGAGTTCTTCATGGTCCATCTCTGAAAACTCATCTTGCATCACGCTTTTCCCTCAATCTCTGAGATCTAACCACACTAGCTTTCTTTCAGTTCCTCAGGTCGGCATGCTCCACTGTCTGAGATGTCTAAACTCCAGCTCATTGCTCACAGCTCAGTGGGGTATCACTTCCTCAGCAATGCCTGCCTCGACCCCTCCGTCTAGGTTAAGTTCCTTTGTTCTAATTCTCTTGGACAATATCCCCGTATTTTTCCCCACAACACTCTGTCCTTCTTCCTTGTTTGAACAGAAACACCCAGAGGTCCGGCACTAGTTTGATTTTGCTGAATAGCCAGCATTTCATGTATAATAGACTTTCAGCTGAGGGCCTTTTTTTTTTTTTTTTTTTTTTTGTATAACTAAATACACATTTTTTTTCTTCCTCAAAAATAGGGTAACTACCCAACTGTCAATGGGAAGAAGTTAGAGGTTAAATTATCCAGTTGGGGCAAACTGAATCTATTTATTAATTCAAATTGGATCATTATAGAAAACACACAATGAAGCAAAAATAAATTACAATGTGTAGGGAAAGCTAAATAAACCACAAATTTTGATTTAAAAATTACCAGGAAGGTATATGGACTCAAATCGAGCTATGATGATGACAGAGATGATGGCTATGAAAGTGTGGCAGATGAGACCGATGTGCATCAAACTACTTCCTCCTCTTTTTGGCACATAGTGTGACCACATTCCCAACCCTTCCTTGCAATTGCAGCCAAGTGACTGAGTCTCAGTGAATGAAATATGAGTAAAGGACTATGACTGCATTTCCAAGTCTGGCCTGTAGTCATCCCACCGCCACCACCACCACTTCACGAGGTCCTGGGTGCTCTTCTCTACCTTTGCCTGCCAAGTGTAGAGAAGGTGGCACTGGACACTTAGGCACTAGGAAATGGTGGAGCCAGTGGATGAAGTGAGCCCAAGTCTCTGAATCCCCATGTAGAAAATGCTGCTAAACACCTGATGGGATACCATTAAATGGAAATAAGCTTTTTTATGTTAAAGAACTGAGACATGAGGTTTGTCTGCTACAGAAGATAACATTATTTACCCAAACGAATACACAAGGTATTAAAATAATTCAATAAGCACACATACATACATATTCATGCATGTATTTAAATAGATTTAATATATGTATCTAAATATATATTTTAGTTACCTTTCCTGTTAATACTTTAGGTGGATGTACAAGGGTATATTTGATGAATCAAATTTGCATCTACATAGCTAACTACCCAGTTCTACCGCTTCATTTTTTCTTTGGTCATGGATGCACAGCTCTGGACATGGTTTATGGCCACTTTGTCTAGCTGCTTTCTAATGCAGAAGGCAATCCTGTCATGGCCAGGTCATCAGAAGCATCAGCCTAGGACCATCACTAGTAAATGTGCAGGAGGAACCCTTAAGCAACCCTTTCAGGCTATATTAATTACGATCAAATTCCCTATAGCTTTTCCCAGTGAATAACTTTTCTAACAAATAATTATCACTTTCTTCTATTGTCCCCCCCTTACCCTATGAGTCCACATAAAAATAAAATGGAGTGGTGGTATATTGTGGTATTCCTAGCACTTTGGAGGGTGAGACACGAGAATCAGGTTTGAGGACAGCTTCAGCAACATAGTAAGACCAACAACTTAGTGAGACCGCTTCAAAAAATAAAAAATAAAAAGTAATCTGGGTAGGGTGGCACACGCTTGTAATCCCAGCATTCAGGAGACGGAGACCAGAGGATCACAGTTTGTGGTCAGACCCAGCTACTTAGTGAGGCCTTTCACAACTCAGTTAGACCCCTTTTAAAATAATAATAATAATAATAATAATAATAATAATAATAATAATTAATAATAATAACAACTAAAAAATAGTACTGGGAATGTAGCTCAGAGGTAGAAAGCCCCTGGGTTCCACAAAATAAATAAATAGATAAATAAATAAATAAGAAAGTAAGTAAGGGCTTGGGGATATAGCTCAGAAGTAGAATGCCCCTGGGTTCATTCCTCAGTATGTAAATAAGTAAATGAATCAATAAATTGGAAACATAACAGAGTGGTGGGACATTACAACAGAGTAACTTAATCTGCAGTTGCAGAAAACACCAAAAAACTTGTTAGAACTCACCTATTATGTTAGTGATACTTAGGAACTAAAGAGTTATCATCTTCATAAATGAGCCATACAAAGCCAGCCTTTATGTGATATTTGATTATTACATTATTTGAAGTAATAATAAACTGCCAATGCTGGGCCTCACTTTTAAAGCTTCTGATTTTATTGTTATAGATGGAGATTTGGGTTACAGAATTAGAGGAAGAAAAGGGAGAGTTGAGACACAGCGAGACTTAACCTCTGTGTAACTATCTACTGTAAATATAAATTACCCATGTATGAATGATGTGCTCCAGGCAAGAAAATGTAATATGCATACAAAAATTGGGCTGAGTTCATTGCCTCAAGAAAACCACCGTTTTTGTGATTTTTGCTCATTATGATAGTACTCTTAAGCTAGAGGCTCATAAAGAGTCTTGGTGAGAAAGTCCTGGCTGGAGTTCAGCTAAGACGAGGGCCCACATGAGCTCCATGAGGGTAGGAGCAAGTCTCCTGTTTCCAGATCTATCCCCGCACCTCCCATACTGCCCCCAGTGTCTAAGGGGACAATTTTCTAAAAGGTTTCTTCATCAACAATAAAGTCAATTGGGCAGGATGCTAGAGAATCTACTCACTTACCTATTTGGGAAGAGGCCAGCTTCTAAGAGACCATGAGTATCCTTTTGCTAATGAACAAAACACCTATGGCCCCATGCAAGCAGGCTTCACTTCAAAAGCAGGCTGAACAGGGTGCGGTGGCACACGCTTGTAATCCTAGCGCTTGGGAGGCTGAGACAGGAGGAGCACACAGGTTCAAAGCCAGCCTCAACTACTTAGTGAGGCTCTCAGCAACTTAGTGAGACCCTGTTTCCAAATAAAATATAAAATAGGTTTGGGGGTATAACGCAGAGGTAGAAAAGCCCCTGGGTTCCACCCCCAGTACCACACACACACACACACACACACACACACACACACACGCAGGCTGGCTTTACTCATATAAGAACATTAGTGAATGATTGGCTAGATCACTATTGTGGGCCTCAATTTCACTTTCAGCAGAATGGGAGAAGGATGTTCCTTATAGCTGGTTATCTTCATAAACTCCTTGTTCCATCAAAAGAAACTTCTCTGTGCCTCTAATGCTGCCTGCAAGCTGCTCTGAAGCTAGCAGACACACAGCTGGACTTCTGTGATGTGGACCAGTGCCCAGCAGGGGGACTAGAGGCACATGCACTCACTCCCAGTCTTCTGCCTTGACATACCCTCTAATGGAAATTTCAGACTCTTGTCACTTCTATACATCTTTATAAAAATCTCTCCCCAGAAAGCCTACAGCTAAGCGTAGCGTCATCTTTCCCTTATGCTACCCACAGAGCTGATACTCTGGGATCTAGTGTTCCTGGAACCTCAGAGGTCTGGCTGTCAGGGTAGGGTAACTGAGCCCAGGAAACCACTCTGATTTTACTTCTTTCACTTCTGATTTTAGTACATAGTATTCATGAGATGGGAAGAGAAGGAATACATTAAGTGAATGTATTCTTGCTTGTTTTTTGCTGTTTCTCATTTGCCTCACAATCAGCCAGGTTTATTACTCCTAGAAGAAATCTCTGAGCTTTTCGATGGTTTCCAAGGCACTGCATTGTATCTGAAAAGGTGGGGGTACCACCTGAAGTGCAGCTCTGTGAAAGAAGAAGGAAGTAATGATTCTAAAATACGATCAGCTCAGACTTGACTTACTGTATCAAGACTTTAAGAAGAGGTGGGCTGCAACTCTAAGTAGAAAGGTAGGATTTGAGTCTCCACTGCTCACCATCAGCCAAACACATAGTGCCCAGTACATGTGAGCTGCAAATAGTATGCTGAGGTTACTTGGAAGAAGGAGGAGGCTAGTATAGCTCTCCTCCCAGCAGCTTCACCCATCTGACTGTGGCTGAAACTAAAAGTGATGCAAAAAAGAAAGAAATAAAGAAATAAAGAAAGAAAGAGAAAAAGAAATCTCAAAGTGAGAGCCATTCCAGTCTTCTTACCTAAATTTTCCTGTGAAATAAAATTTTGAAAGGCATTAGATTGTTATGCTATGTTCTCTAAAAAAAAAACCCTCTGAGAATAAGATATGCATTACGAGGCTGATACAGAACATAACTGGAAAGAAGACAGTGGAAAGAGAGCATGGAATAGTTGAAAAAGAGGGCACTCCATTGGTGCCAAAGAGAGGTCTGTCTTATCTTGGGCTCCAAGTTCCTGGAGTTCATCCTGTACACTCTAAAAAGCATCTATGTGCCAGATTATGGTAGGGGATGCTGTAGTGTTCTCAACACAATAGGAGGGTATAAACTTTCCCTGTCATTAAGGAATGGGATGCAAACAAGCAAAACCAAAACAGGTACTATGGAGAGAGACATGCACAGCATTAGGAGCAGTCCACATGAGCAGGTCAAACAGCCTTGAAAAGTTTGACAGGGCCCCACAAAGGAAAGACAATCAGCAGAGAACCGAAGGTTGAGAATGTGTAGGCAGGTAAAAGACCAAGCGTGTCCTGCGAAGAGGAAGATCATGCACAAAGGGCTATGCGTAGACCAACCAGGCTGCAGATGGCGGACTGAACAGAGCTCAGTGTGGTGAGAGAGAATGAAGAGGGCAAGAGGCAGGCCGGAGAGATACAGTGTCTTTTGCCAGACACTGGACTGCTGAAGTTCCTGCACCTGGAGCCCAGAGTGCTAACCACTACACAGTGGAACTAAGATTATTCATTCAGAACACCAATACCAGCTCAAGGCCAGTGGCAAAAAGTCACACAAACAAGGGAGATTAAAATGTTAAGAAGCTCAGTTTTTATTTACAGAACATCCGGGAAAAGGGAACACTGGGAAAAAGAACCAACCCATCCAAGGGCTTTAAATAGGGCACCAGCCTGGTAAGAGTAAATTTCAGAAAGACCATTCACTCTTCCTTGAGGAGGCTATTTTGGAGAAGGAGGCAAATGTGGTAATCTAGGAGGAGGAAGGATGACTGAGCACAGAGCGGGTGTGCACTCATTTCTCCCAGTGCAACAAGTGTGCTATCCTGTGATGACGGGAGTCCTCCAGGGCTAGTCCTCTCTGGGGCCCACATTTCACGATGCGGACAGATCACTGATTGCAAGGTGCAGGAAGGGATGAAGCTAAGTCACAATGTGCTCCTTATGTTTCGGGGCTGAGGGTGAGGATTCTTATCAAATAGATTTTTTAGGGTACTGGGGATGGAACCCAGAGGCATACTACTTCCGGGCTACAGCTCCAGCCCTATTTTTTTTTTAATAATTTATTTGGAAACAGGGTCTCACTAAGTTGCTGAGAGACTCACTAAGTAGCTAAGACTGGCTTCGAACCTGTGGAATCCTCCTGTCTCAGTCTCCCAAGTGCTAGGATTATAAGCATGAGCCCAGCTCAAATGGATTTTTTAAAATATTAAAAGTTGCATAAATTTAATGCTTCTGAAGTGGTTTAGGTTGGGCTAACCAATGAAAAGCACTGTGGTTAACTGAAATAGAAAAAACTGAATTTTAAATTTTAAATACTAACACATGCATATACATATTTACTTATTTAAAATTTCAATTGACATAGGAAAAATAAAACTTCTTTGCAGAGGTAGTCAGCAGAAAGTTAGGTATTCCTAAAGTTGTTTGATACACAAACACACATTTACACATAAAAGCTTTTTTTCATAGCTTTTCTCTTTTTTTTAAACCAGAGCCTCCTGCATGATATGCAAATGCTTAACCATTGAGCAATAGCCTCAGCCCTGGTTTTTAGATGCATACCAGTTAAATTATTTACTGTATTACTACTTTTTTAAAAATGGTGTTTTTCTTTTATCTATTATTATCCATGTAAATTTACTTTGTTTTCCTCAGTGTCCCTGCTACTATTATATAAATTTGTCATACTCTCTTTATTTTATAACTTTAACTAGTCCCTTTATGCTATCACAATGTTGCAATGTATATCTCTGATCAGACATCAAATATACAAATACCTCTGTAGTGTATTTAACGTATCTCATGTGTTTAAAACTGAATTTCAATCATAATATGTCTATACTTAAAAATTTGAAAGATAGCACTAAATTTTATTTCCGAAAGGTTGTATGTGTATTCCAATAAAAACACCTGAGAATATATGAATTCTCATTGCTTAGCCAACACCAGATACCAAACATGTACATCTTAGCCAATTTGAAAAGTGACATATTCATTGTACTTTTTTTTTAAAAAAAGTTGAATATCATTTCATAGGTGCATTAGCTATTTTTTATTTCTTTTTTATGAATTGCCTGTCGATCTTCCCATTTTAAGACATGATTCTTTTTACGTTGACTTTTGGAAGACACCTTTATACATAATCAAAATTACTGACTCCACTGTTTATTATTTATGTTGGCAGGAAGAAATCACAGAGCCTCGGTTTCTAAATGGGTGAGGATTAAGTGAGATAATGGCTATGAAAGCACAATGAAAACTATAAAGCACTGTAGACTTGTATTTTACAAATCTTTCTTCACCTGTGTGCTCTGAATCGTTGCACATGCATAATCTGGCCAGATAGTAGAAAGGAGTAAATGCATACTGTCATAAAATAAAAAGCCCTGCACAGGAAGCCAGGGTAACTGCTTGAGGATTAAGTGGACAGGTGTGGCCAACTGCATCAGGCCAGTGCCCCAGGCAGTGGCTCAGCCAGGAGGGCACAGCTTTCCTGGTTTCTAGTTCAACCTATTTTCTACTAAATCAGACTTGTTACAGTACCTGTTACAAAACTCCCTGAGCACTCTGGTTGAGTTAACACATTAGGTTAAGAAGCAACAGAGGTTAAAGTGGCCACAGACATGAGGGACCAGCAGGGTCTACGGGGATGGAATCAGAAAAGATAACAGCAGTCACAGAAACTGCGAATGGGCTCTAAGGGCTGGTGACGCCACACATGCCGGGAGTGCAGGCCACATCCTCATCATTCCAGTCTATATGGTGGAGGAGAGGAAAAGATAACTGGAAAGAAAACTACAAATAGTACTGGAAAGCTTCAGCAGAGTGACTTAAAGGCTTGGAAATGAGGGGCCACACAGCAGGGTGGTAGAAAGTGGAGTCATGTGGCCAGTATATGATCCGTTGCCCCACAGCCACCCCAGCAGCTTATGCACAGGGCTTCATAGTTAACGCTGTCATCTTTGTTCAGTTCAATCCCTTGGTCAAGAAATATTTATCGGGTGCTTACTGTATAGGATGCAAGGAGGAACAGGATCTCAGCCCTGCTCTTCAAGAGAATCTGCTCCTAATAGGGTACATAATAAATAGGTTGGTTATTTATTCATTGGGGTACTGAGGATTGAACCCAGGGGCATTTTACCTCTGAGATATGCTCCTAGCCCTATTTTTAATTTTTTTTTTATTTTGAAACAGGGTCTAAGTTGCAGAGGGCTTCACTAAGTTGTTGAGGCTGGCTACAAACCTGCAATCCTCCTGTCTCAGCCTTTCAAGTACTGGGATTATAAGTGCATATGCACCACCACATCTAGCTATAAAAAGGCAATTTTTATCTTCTAAGTTCTGTGATGGGGAAAAGTAGAAGATTCTCACAGATGCTGGGTAGGGTACAAGAAACCCATTCACAGTGGAGGAAAAAGTGATATCTGCAAAGTTACGTATTCCATAGAGAAGATATTTGCCTAGAGGGAGAGTGCAGTTTGTGTGTGTGGGAGTCGGGGGGTAGAGGACAGGTCAGTCTCCCTGATTCAGAAATGTTAGTGTGTGTGTGTGTGTGTGTGTGTGTGTGTGTGTGTGTGTGTGTGTGTCTATAGACTTTTACATGCTAGACTGAGAAATATAATCTTTCTCTTCCAGGTAATGAAGAGGCACTAAAGAACCCGGAAAGAACTGCCCACATAGATGAAGAAAGATAGAAGGAAGCCAAAGTATAATATCAGAAGTTGAATAATGAGTGGATAAGAAGAGGGACTGAAAGGAGGACAGGAATACAAAGAAACTTCCATACTTCTAATTAGAACAACTAGGCAGTGTCCTTGGCTGAGCAGGAACACGGGGGGCAGGTGTAGAAGGGGAAACACATGTGGAAGTGATGGGCCTCAGGCCTGGGAGCTTGTTTATGAAGAGTGTCTGGGAAGCTGATAGATACTGAGTCTGGAGCTCAGAGAACGAGAAAGAGATCTGGGCTGCAGATCTTGGCCACAGAGCTTTCAGCACAGGCTATATTTGTAGTCATGGGAGCAGATGAAATCACTCAGGAGTGTAGAATGAGACCAGATGAGGGATTAGGGCTGAATGCAGTAAAACACTGAATTTAAGGAATGAAAATCTATTAAAACGAGTGGGAAGTTGTGAATGTAGTGCTAGGAAGAAAACCTGGAGTGCCTGGCATGACAGAAGACAAATGAAGAAAGTACTTCAAGATAGTGTCAACATCTTTAAAGGCTGCAGAGGACTGAAGAATGATCGGGACTGAGAAGGCTTGTGTATTTAGAACCCAAAGAGCTCACTGGAGAGCCTGAGGAGTGGGGTGCAAGTGCAGACATGGGGACAGAAAACAGACGGCAAGGAGCTGAACTGTTAAGTGGGAGGTGAGCAAGCCGAGAAAGCAAAGCGGGGTGTGTGTGTGTGTGTGTGTGTGTGTGTGTGTGTGTGTCTACAGAGGGAGGCAAAGTTGTGGAAGAGTTTTTAATTTTCATTTATAGTTCACTGATTCCTTATTTACAGTTAATACAAGCAATTTATTTTAAAACAAAACTTTTTTTTTTTTTTTGGTATTGGAGATTGAACCCAGAGGCATTCTACCTCCAAGTTACACCCTGACATTTTTATTTGAAAACAGTCTTGCTAGGCTGCCAAGGGCCTAGCTAAGTTACCTAGGCTAGTCTCAAACCTAAGATCCTCCTGTCTCAATTTCCCAAGTACTGGGATTACAGTGTTAGCCATCATGTCCAGCTAAAACAAGCATTTCATTATTAATATGCAAATGTCATTTTTTAAATAAATGTTAAGTTTTCTGGTAATGGTAGATTCACATTCATATGAATTATCCAGTTTTCCTAAATGATAAAAATCTTAAGTCTACAGCACAATATTTTGGTTGGTGTATTAAGGTGATACAATCCAGTGTTATTGCTGAACAGTATTCCAGGGTTGGAATGTACCAAAGTATAATATTGATTGATAAGTATGATGGATACAATCCACTGACCTTATTTATCTTTCCCTTATTTTACTTCTGCTCATTTGTCTGTGGGTTAAATTTTATGTAAAATATATGTGTGGGTTTAATTTTAATACCTGTATAGATTGACATATCTATTATCACAGCTAGTACAGAACAGCTGCTTAACCACATAATCCATTCTATTGCTGTTTTATGACCATATCTACACCTTATCCATAATCCCTAAATCATAACTCCATTTCCCACTCCCTTTTACGCATGACAATCACCAATCTGTTTCTATTATGTCATTTTTAGAATACTATATAGAGTCATATAGTATGTAACCTCTGAGAATGATCTTTCTAGCCAGAGTCCTCAATGGAGAATGTGTTGCTGAACAGTATTCCAGGGTTGGAATGTACCAAAGTATAATCATTCACCTGTTGAAGGACATCTGAATTGTTTTCAGGTGGAGGCTATTACAAATATAACTTTTATGAGCATATTTTTGAGCAAACAGAAGCCTTCTTCCCTTTGGGATAAATGCCTAGGAGTGCAACTGCTGAGTCATATGGTGGGTTCAGGTTTAGCTTTAAAAGAAATTTCCAAACTATTCTTTCAAGTAGTTTATATTCCACCAGAAAAGTAGGAGTGAGCCAATATCTTTAAATCCTATCTAGTGTTAATGATTAAAACTATTAACTATATAAATTAAAAGTATACTAAGATATTACTATATATCTATCAAAATGACTAAGATAAAAAATACTAACAATACTGGGAGAGTGCCTATTTGAGTTACAGCTGCTACTGGTAGTATTTAAAAGCTTGGGGGGAAATGAGAGTGATTAAAGAAAGGATTGAAGGACAAAGAAAGTCCAAAAACACTAGATAATTTAAGCATCATAAAAAAAGAATACAAGACTACAAAAAAAAACTGAGCAGACAAACAGAAAGTCAGGAGTCTAAGAGGTGCCAAGGAAGCTGAAAGGACAGCTTTTAAGGATGAGATGACTGTCCACTAAGAATCCATGTTAAATGAACACTGATAGAGACTTATGGTTTCAGCAATGCACTGTTAAAAGTTTCAGTATGTCATGAGGCGCTCTGCCGGTTTGATACAGGTAGAACTGGTGAAGATAGAAGCTGAGAAGGAGGGAAGACAGAATACTAGGTAAAAAAAAAAATAGGGCAGCATTTCTAATAAACAGCTTTCTGGTGGAAAAAATAGAGGAAAATATGGGTCATGCTAGAATACAAATGGATGCTACTGAAAAGAATCCAATTCAAAGGGAAGAGCAAAAAAAAAAAAAGGTAGGATAAAGAATGAATAATTTATGGAATGAGGGTCCTGAGAAGAAGATGAGGGAATGAGATCAAAGCATACTTGTTGACCAATTGGCATTTGATAATCTTATAAGTACTAAAGCATACAGTTTTGACAGCAGAATTTGAGAGCATTTCTTCTGGAAACTCTCATTTCTACTATGAAGAGAGAGAAAAGGCCATCTCTTGAGAAGGAGTGAGGACAGATGGGGGCAGTTAGGTATTAGGGTAAAGGAGAGAGTTGATGAAGCAGTTAAGAGCAGAGTGACTTAGATCCAGTCTGGTTACATGTTTTTTTTTTTTTTTTTTTTTTTTTGTTCCCTTCTTTCTTTTCTTTTTTTAAATTTTCTTTCTTTTTTTATTTATTTTTTTATTGGTGCACTGTATTCATACATCATAGTGGGATACAAACTTTTGTAGACATACATGCACACATCACCCAGTCAGCCCCTACCCGATCCCCACCCCATTCCCTCCACATCCCTCCTTCCCATGCTTAGCTTAGTGGTTGACATCTAGTATTATAGCAATTTATCCAAAATAAAAAATGATAATCTCACATAACAGTTTCATTTGTCTGATACCAAGCTTTTGATGACTTAAAGATAATAATTCAATATTTCTTTTTGCTTTCTTTCTTACCAGAGAATTTTTTTTCTATTATTTTAGGTGAAACTATCATATATTTATATATTTATTTTTCAGAAAAAAATCTATCCTAATATAGAATATGGACTCTAGATACCCAAAATGATCTCCAAAAAGAACAAAGCTAGAAGATATATATTTTCTGATTTCAAACCATATAAAGCTATAATAATTGAAACAGTGTAGTACTGTTCTAAAGACAGATATATAAACCATTGGAGTTAAATAAAAGCCTAGAGCTAAATTCTTCCATATATTGTCAAGTTATTTTTGACAAGGTTTCCACGAACATTTGGTGGTAGAAATAATAATCTTTTAACTAAATATTGTTGAAAAATAATAATTACATGGAAAATAATAAAATTGGACCCTTACCTAATCCCATATACAAGTATTAACTCAAAATAGATAAAAGACCTAAATATAAATCTTAAGACTATAAACTTTTAGAAGAAAATCTGGGTCATAAAACCTCACAACATTGAAATTGGCAGTGATTTCTTGGATATGATTTCAATGGCACAGGCAACGTAAGAGTATACAAACTCCCTAAAAAATAAAAAAATATTGTATATCCAAAGACAATGTAAACAGAGTTAAAAGTTACTAATAGAATTGGATAAAATATTTCCAAATGCTATATCTGAAGGTATATTAATATTCCAACTAGAATTCCTAAAAATTAACAACAATAAAAGCAAACAATACCATTTAGAGATAGGTAAAAGACTAACATAAATAATGAATCTCCACAGATAACCAATCTTAGTTGTCTGTTGGATGGAAAATCTTGTTTCTCTAGTTCTGGTGTATGTTACCTATTTCTTCTTTGTAGTTAATCTCTTTGAGTATTTTCTCTAGTGCTGGTTTTGAAGACATAAATTCCTTCAGTTTGTTTGTCATGGAAGCTTCTTTTTTTTCCATTTAATTTGATAGAAAGTTTTGCTGGGTAGGAAATTTTTGGCTGGAAGTTGTTTTCTTTCAGAGTTTGGAATATGTTACTCCAAGCCCTTCTGGCTCTCATGACTTGGTTTGGGAAGTCTGGAGTGATTCTAATTGGTTTGCCTCTGAATGTCACTTGGCCCTTTGCTTTTGTTGCCTTTAAGATTCTCTGCTTGGCTTCCACAGTGGTCATTTTGACAATTATGTGGCGTGGGGATCCTCTTCTTCGATCCTGTCTAAAGGGAGTTCTATAAGTTTCCTGAATCGGTATATCAACCTCTTGGTCTATATTTGGAAAATTTTCTGCTATTACTTCCTTGAAGAGATTGTTGATCCCTTTGGTATCACTTTCTTTTCCCTCCTCTATTCCAATTATTCTTAGGTTAGCTCTCTTAAAATGGGCCCATATTTCTTCAATGTCATATTCCTGCTGTTGGATATTTTTTTCTAGATTAGAAACTATGCGTTCATTTTTGGAATGATCATCTTCTAAGAGCGAGATTCTGTTCTCCATGTGGTCTAACTGTTTGTTTGTGCTTTGAATTGAGGCCTTTACTTCATTAATTGCATCCTTTATCTCTTTTTGGCTTTCTCTGAGTTCTTTTTGAAGCACCTCTATTATTTCTACAGTTATTTTCCTGATTTGATCTTCTAGAAATCTCTGATTTTCTGTTTTATCGGGTTCTGACGTTGTGGGGTTGTGGGCATCATTGCTCCAGTGTTAT
This sequence comes from Muscardinus avellanarius, assembly GCF_963383645.1. NCBI lineage: Eukaryota > Metazoa > Chordata > Mammalia > Rodentia > Gliridae > Muscardinus > Muscardinus avellanarius. The sequence continues at coordinate 84,619,208 of NC_137790.1, forward strand.
TCCTCTTTCCCATGATTTCGGAGGTTTGTGCCTTCTCTGGGTTCTTCCCTGGGTCACTACGGCCTCACTTAAGGTGCTCTGAATTTCGAGTCAGTAGTATCTCAGACCCCACTACTCCTTTACTGGGTTGTATCACAGAGTCTCAGACCCAGGGAGTCGATAGAGGCTGCTTTAAACTGTGGGGGGTGCCAGGGTGCACGTTCTCCTATGGTGTGATATCTCTGCCACCGCCCCTCCCCCACTGGGTCAAGTCCCAGGGAGTACAGTACTGGGATTTCTCTTCTGGGCCCGCAATTTGACTCACTGTTCTTTAGTATGCAGATGTAGCTGTACTGGACTCGGTGAATTCACTGCTGCTGCCTCTGGTGGCAATATGGCGCCGATGCCATGCCCTCAGCCGTGAGGCTGGCGTATTTTTTCTTCTCTGGTTTTGAATTCCACTCTGAGTCCCTGCAGCGTGTGCTGAGCTCAGCCACTGGGAGCTTTAGATGCTCCCTGTGCCGAAAGATCCCGCCTGGCTGTTCCGCAGCAGCTCACCTCGGCTTGCTGTAGCCGTCTGGTGAACTCGCAGCTGCTGCCGGCAGTATGGCGCTGCTGCCGCGTCCTCAGGCGTGAGGCCGGTGTATCTCCTCTGTGGCTCTGAGCTCTGTTCTCAGTCCGCTTTCTCTCTGGAGCCTGGTGATTTTTTTGTTTCTCTGGTGATGGTGTTTTCTGGCTATGAAAGGCACTGGTTTTGTGGTAATGGAGATTGGTTGTTAGCGGGGCTCTTAAGCCCTGTTTTTCTCGGTCGCCATCTTCCCTGGTTACGTTTTTAATGATACCATAATGCCTGGCTACATGTCTTTCTCTACCAACATTTTGTTGTGTTGCAAGCAAAGGACAGTGGGTGGGTTCATTCAGATTGGAGTATCGCCAAGAGTGTGTAACAGGAGAGGAAAAGGATTGAGAGAAAACATTAAAATACACACTCATGCAGTGAGTTTATAGTCTGTTTGCCAGGGAAGTGATGATATGATCACTGTCTCTAGAGTGAACCTCAGTAACAGTCAGCATTTGTCAGACATCCATTAGGACACAGGCACTGTGTCAGGCACTTAACCCAAATGAACTCATTTGGTCTTTCTGTGAGTCCAACATAACAACTACCTCCTTTTATCAGACTACTGCTTCTCTAAGAGAGACTTCAATGCTCCAAAGAAATGCTATCCTTACAGCTCCTATAATTCCATATAGTTGGTTTCAAATATACCTTCTTGAATCTGATAAGTACCTCTGAAAGGGGTCCAGAAATCAGAAGTATCCATTCTCCCAACACATTTACAAATATGTCCTATCCAGGCAGAAACTAAGAAATAACAGGAAACTGACAAATACGTGGTTTGGTCTAAACAGCAATGTCTTGCATTCAAATCTTCTGGCTAGCTCAGTGTTTTTTGTTGTGTTTTTGGGACAGGATTGACACCAAAGGCATTCTACCTTTAAGCTACACCTCCAGCCCTTTCTATTTGTTATTTTGAAACAGGGTCTCAGTAGCTACAGAATGTCTAAGCTGCTGAGACTATTCAAGAAACTATGATCTTCCTGTCTCAGCCTCCCAAGTACTGAGATTACAGGCATGCATCACCACAATCAACTAGCTCTGTGTTCTTGAGAAAGCACTCTGAGTCTTGATTTCATCATATTTTATATAAACATGGTATCTGTTCACCAAATTTAAATTTATTTTGGAAACATTTTATAATCTGGAAAGTATTTAATAGTTATTACTGTTCTTTAACTCAATAATTAGTGAACACCACCTACACCAAAAGTGCTAAAGGTGTAAAAAATGAGTAAGTTACCCCTGAAAGGAGATGAAACATATACTTTAATGTAAGTTAGAAAATGACAAATGTCATACATTTCACTTCTGCTTAAAATAGATTGGGTAGAACAAGACCTAATATGCAACCTCATTTTACTCCATTTGAATAAGATGTTGTAAAAATTTCCTTCAACTTTAAAACATATCATGTAACTCAAACCGGGCGTGCTTGTAATCCCCGTACTTGGAAGGCGGACACGGGAGGATCGTGCAGTTTCGAAGCCAGCTGTGCTGGCTTAAGAGACCCCATTTCCAAATAAAAATATAAAAAAATAGGTCTGGGAGTAGCCCGGAGGTAGAAGGGCTTCCAGGAACCCCAGTACCACCAATAAATAAATAAATAAATAAATAAATAAATAAATATATACACACACACACACACACACACACACACACATATAACTCAACATCTTCTTTCTTTGTTGTTGCTATCATTTGTTTCTTTTTAAAATGATGTTTTATCCAGGTGTGGGGGTGCACACTTGTAACCCCTATACTTAGAAGGCTGAGAAAAGAGGATCAGATTAGAGGATAGTCTCAGCAATATAGTAAGACTCTCAGAAACCTAGTGAGACTCTGTTTTGAAAAAATAAAAATAAAAAAGGATCTGGGGGTATAGATCATAGGTAGAATGCCCCTGAGTTTAATCCCCAATACCATACACCACACACACACACACACACACACACACACACCTCTACATGTCCCATTATGTCTGTTTCTTTTTTAAGCCAATGGAAATTCTACATGCTACACTAGAATTATATTGACATGCCGGACCAATCCAGAATAAAGTTGTCAGGATCATGAGAGGCTTTGATATCAGTATAGAAGTGAAATGGATAGAAGAACTAGAACTTAGCCAGCATAGGAGAAGAATCAAATGAACAGGGGATGTTTAGGCTGTCGAGTGGAAGATGTATTAGCTATATGCTCTGAGGACTCTGAGTAGATGTTGCAAGGAAACGGACTTTTGTTCAAAACGGAGAAGCGTAACTTCTAGAGAATTCACCAAAGAAAAAAGCTGTGGGAGAGCCAGTAAACTTACCATCACTTGGAACTATACTTGTTTTAGAAACTGTAATGGCAAATCCATTGCAAAATCACGTGGCAAAATCCATTGCAAAATGACTTCTGAAAAATGAGCAAGCACCCCTGGTTTTTAGTACAGTGTTCTACTGGCACACTGACACCAAATGAAAGTAAACCTCTGTATCCCAAGACCCACCCAGAGGAAGGAAACAAAGCGGCACATGCAATGAGTTGATGAGCTTGGAGGAGTCTTTCTCAAAGCACTTAGGAGCCTGTGCCCGCATCTCATCTGCATTTCAACCTCACACTGATCCAAAATGACCCCGATCCCCATATCCCTTCCTGATTCTTTGTTGTCAAGTGAAGCAAATGCAATACCACATTGTCCATAACATGTTCTTTATAATAATCCAATTTAACTCATCAAAGGAATGTATCTTCAGCATGCAGCTTCTCCAACATCCCTACCTCTTAGGCACATTATCCTGAGGTACTCCTCAGAGGAGAGGTGTCAGTACTTCAAATTGGATGAATTTCTATAAGTGCACTAACATTCCTCAGTATTTAAAGGGCATTCTTTTCTTTCTTTTTTTCTTCCTTTATTCTTTCTTTCTTTCTTTTGGGTAAAGTTGTCATTTGAATTCAAACTCTTTGGAAAACATGTATAATAATCTTAATGATCCTATTGAGTAGTTTAAATTCAAATTGTGTAGCATTTGAAATACCATGCTGGCAGCACTTTCCATAAATTACTCTCAAATTCAATACATCCCTACTCACACACACACACACACACACACACACACACACACACACGCAATTACAAGTACCACACATAAAATATTTAAAGTACAGTTTCTTTTTCTTGTCCCACTTAAATTGTTATGTGGTTGATAAATTAGGGCTATAGTATCTGTTTATACACTTCTGTATAATTTTACTAAAAAGAAATTTTGTGGCAGGTATATTTTTTACATACCCTAAGAGTAAATGGAACTTTGCTTTGTTGTAGTATTCCTGGGGTTGGCACGAGTATGTGCATGTGTTTGTATGTGCACATGCATATGTGTCATTGACATTCAGTAAATCTAGCCTGACTCACTGTTTACACTAGCACTTTAAAATTTACCTACTTGCCTTCTAATTCATTATATACACTGGCACTTTAGAAAATGCTGGGAGACCGGATCAAAAGGGGACTCCTAGAGAGACTGCCCTTGTACCAGTCTTTATGATGAGTCCGGTCCACAGCAGAACTGGATTGATTATAACTCAGGAATTTAATGATTAAAGGAAGGAGAGCTCTTTTAGACATAAAAGAGAAAAGTCCCCATTTTCACTCTTTCTAGTATGTTTGAGAATAATATTTGTTCACAAAGCTTGCTACTAAGATTTTGGAAACTGGGGAATATGTGTGTATGTGTATATATGTCTATCTATCTATCTATCTATCTATCTATCTATCTATGAGCTATGAGAAATTCCAGTTGTAATATATGACCAAAAAAAAGTAATACAGAATTCCTGCAAAAGAATCCAATGTTGTGTAGTTCACAAACTTAATCACAACTTTAGTATGAGAAAAAAAGTCCCTATAAACTTGAAAATATGGATGGATTTTGCCACTGAATTATACTGAAATTATTGAAATATACTGAAAATAATTGGAATATTTTATACCAGTTTAAGCATCACTGAAATAATAATGATACAAATAATTAAAAATTTTTAGATTGATTAAGGACTTTTTTGTTTTAACAGCTTTTATTGAAAGTAAAAGTTCACTGACTAAAAAAAAGTTTCTAGAAGTAAAATCTTCTAAACTGCAAATCGTGATTGAGCATTAGTTGGTCAATATAGAATATTATTATCTGAGTAAGTTAATATTTAGAAACTACCTCATCGCATATTTATTTTCCTTAAAATTATTTTTAAGGACTAACTAAAAACCATACATTAAAATTGAATATGCCTAATGCCAACATAAAATCTCTCCAGTGTTGTGGAAGTCAGAGGGCATAATCACTAGCATCATGAACAAATATTAATTGAATACCAGTGGAGTTTATGGCCTGTATAAGGAGTCCCAGGGAATGCGTAAAAAAGATACAGTAAGACACTTGTTATCTGGCTAAAAAAAAAAAAAAAAAAAAAAAAAAAAAAAAAAAAAAAAAAGGACCCAGGCATTGCTTAGATAACATGCAATAAAACTAGTCCTACATTCTTTCATACCCTATCCCCAACTTCTAAAGATAGTTTATACTCACAAAGGCACTTACTCTAAATTTCCCTTTATCTGTTTAGCTATTTCATTCAAACAATGATTTTTCCAGAGACTGATGACTCTTTTAATATTTTCCTCCATGCCCATTAAAATATTTAAAAAATAAAGGATGCTTGGACTTCAGTGGACAGGACCATTTAGGCAAGCAATTGAAATGAAGAGGTCAGAAAACTAGACTCAGTTAGAAAATGCATGTCAGAGGCCTGTTTTGCTCACTCACATGTAACATAAAAATAACACCTGCTTTGTGAGAATGTTATGAACATCAAATGAAAAACTATAACAGTACTTTGGGCACATGCACTTAAGTATAAGATATTATTATGTTAAGCATTCAGTACAGGTGTTAAATGCTAACAGATACCTAATTACATAGCTGAAAAATAGATTACTAAGTAAAGCTGCCAATGCTGGGGCTCAGAAAATGATACCCCAAAGTATGGCACTTTGATACCCTGATTATTTTGCACTTAAAATGGTTGGAAGGTTCAGAACCAATGTCCACTCTGACCTTCTGCTCCAGGAGGCTTTCTCTGACCTTCCCTCTTCAGAGCACAGGAAGGCTTTCTCTGGTTTTCTAATCTGACTAAATATAGAAGGAAAACAACAGTCACTTCCTGGAGAATCTCATAATCTAGGAAGATTAAATTGCAAGCATCTCTTCCCTGAGAATCTGATAACCAGGGAAGATTAACTATCATATGGGGATAGACCGGAGTTTAACACAAGTCTTGACAGACTTTAGGCCCATTCATTTTTCCCAAAATAATTTATTCTCCACTAAGTTGACTACATCTCCCTCCATCTTCCCTTAACAGGATCTCACCAGGTACTAATTTTTCTCTCTTGTGACACCCCCATGCACTTAATAAATGTGTATACCTTTTCTCCTGTTAATCCATCTACGTCACTTTATTTCATAGACTCAATTATCAATCCTTCAGGGGGTAGAGAGCAATTGATACTTTTGAACAGTAAATGAGAGACAAGTTAGTTTTTTCCTGAAAATATAAAAAAAATTGGCTGTTATGCGGTTTAGGAAATTTACACAGCTCTTCTACCTGAAATAACTATACTTTCACTGGGCTTCAATTACTAATCTGCAAAAAACGTTTTGGGTTAGACACTCAAGGGTTTTTCTAGCTTCAATGACTTGAAGTTTGACTTTTTCTCAATTCTACCAACATAATTTTAAACAAACTAGTTTATGTTTTCCATAACTTTTAAGTATCTACCCTATTAACAAAGGAATGAGTGGACCCAAATAGCTCTTGTTTTCTTGTGGTTATAGGACAAAGAAATTTGGCCTTTATATTGAATTCCATTAACATCATCAGAGGAAAATGATGGGTGTAAGACTCTCACTAAAGCAAAAACTCTGTGAACCAGAATTAGATATATATATAATATATATCTTCTATTCCCAAATTTTCTGCAGAATAATTTACATATAATGAATGCTCAATAAATCTCTGCAGACCAACAGGCTCATTTATTTTCCTTTGATCTTGGAAGTAATAATGAACTACAACATGGAAAACAATCATTTAGAATTCAGAATTATTCTCATTCATTCTTTTCCTTCTATTAAATGTAAGTCCACTTTTGAAGTCCTGCTCAGATGTTGCCTGCCTTGGGCGGTAGGTCTTCCTTGATGCTGATCCTCTGTCCCCGACCCCCAGAGCGCAACATGCCCTTTTTTTCCTCCACGTTTTCACCATTGAGTGTATCACTCACAAATAAATCATATGACTTTGCCTTGTATTGCATTTGTCTGTAGTTTGGACCCTGCCCACTCATGTAAGGGCTCAGGGAGAGCACAGCCCAAGCCTCATGCTGTCCCATGTCCCCCACAGCATTGAGCACAGTCCTGTGCACCTGGAAGGAAAGTGCTCATTCAGTACTCTTACAACTTGCAGATAGTTCACTCTTATATTAAAAAAAGGAACAATGACAACAATAACAACAAAACAGAACAAGTCCTATGTTCGGATGCGTACTCTTGCCACAGTAGTAGAAATAGTAACTCTCACCCTTCCCTGGATTCTCCTCAATAACATTCAGAGACACCCATGAGAAAAATCTGCTGGCATAGTTTCTCAAAAACAACCTTCTCCACTTTATTTTACTTTCAACTTGATTAATATTAATGCTTCAGAATATCAAGGGCTGTATGTTAATGTGCCACCTCTTAATAACATTGGCACATCGGTTAGATTTATTGACCATGCATGAGGAGTTAATTCCAAAAAAGACATTGACAGGAATGTTATGGGAGAACACACGATACTGCAGCACCTCGGCTGGCGTGACCTGCAGACCCAGGCCAGGCTAGCTTAATATCACCTGTGCCAACTGCCTAACCACTAAATAATGTGCAATAACTCTCTTAAAAACAAGCCTTTCTATTCTTAAAAATAAAATGTTATCTAGCAGGTAAAATGTATCCTTACAAGAAAATGCACCAGGCCTATACAATGTTTTAAATGTTAATAGGACATTATGCTTGCAGAATATTTAGCAAAATTCTTAAAGGCAACAGGATACTTAAAAAAACCTGTTAAAAAACTACATATCTTATGTACCTAGAAACATAGGATATTCTAATTTATAGCCCATCAAACAATGCTAAGTATACATTTATAGACCTATAGTCAGAAGATTTATTTAATCATTATAGACTGAATTGTATGTCTTCTAAATTCATAAGTGGAAGCCCTAACCCCCTATATGACAGTATTTGGAAATGCGGTCTTAAAGAGATATTTGGGTTTAGATAAGGCCACAAAAATGGGGCCTTCATGGTAGTTGTTAGCATCTTTAACAGGAAGAGACATCAAAGAATTTGCTTTATACCACCCATTCCACCATGTGAGGATACAGTGAGAAAGTGGCCATCTGGAACTAGGAAAAGAGGCTCTACTAAAACCTTATAATACTGGCTTCTTGATTTTGGACTGTCAGCCCTCAGAACTATGAAAAAATAACCTTCTATTGTTCAAGCTACCAGGTCTCTGCTATTTTGTTATGGTAGTTAAAGCTAACTAATATATTCGTTACAAGAAAAAACACAACAACTGTACTAAAATACTCCCTAGGAAGATAAGTATTGCTTTGGATACTATTTTAAGAAATGCAGAGTAAGGTTTGGGGGTAAAAAAGAAGAAGAAAAAAAAAATAGTAATGCTTCAGAAAGTCAAGGGTTATATGTTAGTCTGCCACTTCTTAATTACATTTGGAAGTTTGTGAGCTATTCCTAAGAAGCTTATAGTCTATCCATGCCAGGATAAAGATGAGATTATCTACCAATATATATTAAGAGGAGATAGTAAAGGATTAAAACATTAAAGGATAGTGAAAGATTAACAAAAAATATTGATAAAAGAGAAGAGAGTATATTCATTTAGGTAGAAGGGGGTACAAAATGATTCTTAAAGCAGAGATAACCAAACTTAAATTGGGAACTCTAAAGAGGAGCCTTTCAGATGACAAAACCCCACAAACAACAATATCAACAACAACAACAACAACAACAACAACAACAACAAGAGAGCACTATCTGATGACATACCATCTGTCAGCATGAATTCATTTAAGAGCAAGGTAGAAAGCTGGGCGCGGTGGTGCACACTTGTAATCCTAGTATTTGGGAGCCTGAGACAGAAGGATGGCAGTTTACAGTTTCAGTTACTTAGTGAGGCTCTTTGCAAATTAGTGAGACCCTGTTTCAATATAAAGAGTAAAAAATAGGGCTGGAGTATACTTGGAGGTAGAATGCCCCTGTGTTCCATCCCCAGTACTGAGAGAGAGGGAGAGAGAGAGAGGCAGAGAGAGGAGAGAGAGAGAGAGAGAGAGAGAGAGAGAGAGAGAGAGAGAGAGAGAGAAAGAAGAAGAAGAAGAAGAAGAAGAAGAAGAAGAAGAAGAAGAAGAAGAAGAAGAAGAAGAAGAAGAGGAGGAGGAGGAGGAGAAGGGGAGGGGAGGGGAGGGGAGGGGAGGGGAGAGGAGAGGAGAGGAGAGGAGAGAAGAGAAGAGAAGAGAAGAGAAGAGAAGAGAAGAGAAGAAAAGAGAAGAGAAGAGAAGAGAAGAGAAGAGAAGAGAAGAGAAGAGAAGAGAAGAGAAGAGAAGAGAGGAGAGAGAGGAGAGAGCAAGAGCGAGTTCAAGGTAGAAGCTAAAGTTTAGTGTCCAGAAGCTCACAGTTCTGCCCTAATCTGTATTATCCAAAGCCCTTGGGTTTCTTAGCCTTAATTTTGTTAGTTTATAAAAAATAGTAATAGTTCCTACTTGTCTCTGAGGTGTGGGAAAGATGAACATGTGGCATTAGAAGAAAGTAAGATGGATCATGATGTCCCAGTATGGGTCTCTTCCTCTAGGGAGATCTTCTGGCTTTATTCCTCATTTCCCTTGATGCTCCTGGATTTTCTACCCCATTTCTTGCCTCAGAGCCCCAACACATTTAGTATGTTCTACTTCATGTAAAAACTATTTGTATCTGGCCATGGTGGCCCAAGCTTGTAATCCTAGCATTTGGGAGGCTGAGACACAAGGATCATGGTTCGCAGACAGCCTCAGTTACATAGTGAGGCCCTTTGCAACTCAGTGAGACCCTGTTTCAAAATAAAGGAATAAAAAATAGGGCTGGGACTACAAAGCACCAATAAAAAAAAAAAAATAGGGCTGGGAATGTAGCTAGTAGGTAGAATGCCTCTGGTTTCATTCCCAGTACCGCAAAACAACAAGAACAAGAACAAAAAATGACAACAACAACAAAAACAATTTGTATATGTGTTATACTTCGTAATAAAATTTACTTGAGTCATTTGCCTAAACTAGAATAAAAATATAAAAGTTCACTTTTTAAAGAAATATATTTTAGAAGGTATGTGTTCCATGAGCTGCACTAATTAAATTGCTTCGAATGTCTTTAAGCATTATTAAAAAGCTCATAAAGTAAAAATAACCTTTGTGAAAGATGTTTATTATCTTCCAAAAGAAGTTGACACAATTTAAAAATCTCATCACATTTGTGTTTGTGATTTTCAGGTTGTTTAAAGAGTTCTCAGTGTATCTGCCCAAATGGAACATTCCAAACAGGATCCCTCCTCCCATTGGCATCTTATTTCCTATACTTTAAAAGTGGGAAACTGAATTATTAAATTGTGTCTCTCAGTTAAAACAATTATTTTAAGACAGACAATGTAGTACTCCCTTCAGATGGGAGGTGATCAGAAAGAGAATTGCATTTCTGGAATGATGACATCATCCTTGGCTGCCGCCCCTATGCTGCAGGAAGGTGGGCTAAAGAAGAGATCTTGGAAGTAGATTTATTTATTTGTTTTCGTATTTAAGACTGTCTGTGGGAGGAATTAGCATGTCACATTCAAAGTCATCAGAACGACAGAGGACTTCTACCCAAACTCCTTGGCAACTCTCTGCACAAGGTACCTCTAGCTGTTTGACCTTGAGTGCTGCAGCTCTTATGATAATTCTGTGGCTGGAAGCTAGACAGCTGGCTCCATTCTCACATCTTTCCCTTCCATCTTTTACATTTACATTTCAGCAACGACTCTGCTCATAGGCTCCTGGAGCCAAGTTTTCTCTTCCTCTCTTATGCGCACATAGAATTTCAAATTCAAGGTATACCAAAGGACAAGTAAAGGGTTGTCAACCATACACTATGAGGAGACACTGGCATCAAGAGTAGAAGCAGGTCACCTTCTAAACTCTTATAACCTTGAAAGCAATGACAGGTTTATATACTCTGATGAGCATGGCAGAAGAGACAAAGATGAATAAGTGATAACCCTCTTCCCCACTCTTTACGGGATTCAGGTCAGTAGAGAAATGTGTCCAAGACTCCAAAGACTGTAACACCCGTGGTAGTCAGATTAAGTCCTAATAGAAAAGTGGAAGAGACAGACTTGTGGGCTCAGAAAAGGCCACATCTAGTTGGGGAAGTTCCAAGAAAACTTTTTAAGGCTACTGATTCTGATTTTTAAAGGAGGGAAGAAAGGAAAAGACAAGAGGGGGAGTAAAGCCTGGGCATAGATGGAGAAGCCTCAGGTATCTATATGCAGAAAAGAGTTCATAGGAAGAAAGTATAGAATGTAAAAACAGGTTCCATAAAAAAAGAAGTATAGGAAAGAGATGGGAGATAAGAGTGGAGAAGTATTTGGGGCCTCTGCTTTTATGAGCTGAGCTAGAAGTACAGAACACATTTAAATGTGCCTAAGAATTTCACTTTACTCCTACCCCAGATCCTTGAAAAGGTGCAAAGTTCCCTGTCCCCTCTTGCAGAAATTATGGAGAAGTTCTCTTTTTATAGTTTAAAAAAATATCTCCCAGAGTCTTGTGACCTGCCATCCCATGGACTCCATGAGCTCCAAACTCCAGCAACATGCAAGGAATGGTCCAGACAGCCCAGAAATGCTATTTTGTTTGATGAGTCAAGTTAGGAAAAATTCTCCTTTGCAGGTTTTGTGTGTACGTTCTGAGTCCTAATGTAGTTATTGCTCAAAGCTCTCACTGTAATTTTGACTCAGTCCTGTCCTCTTTCATTTACTCATAAAACCCTGTGAAGGACAGTATTCTCATTCTATATGTGGGGAACCTGAAGGTGAAAGAAATGGGTGGATCCAGAATAGTCAGTAGCTGTTCAAACTGAGTGTGCTTTTAATGTCTATATTCTATATTTAAAACAAATGAGCAAATGGAAGGAAGAAGGAAATTCTCTAAAACACACAATGTACTTAAACATATGGAAGTCAACTCTTAAGCCAAGCAGGGGAAGGAGGGATGGGGAGGGAGTGGGGTGGGAATTGGGTAGGGGTTAAATTGGTGATGTGTACATGTATGTCCACACACGATTACCACCCCAATATGATGTATGAATATAACACACCAATAAAAAATTAAAATAAATAAATAAATAATTTGTTGCTTTACATTAAACACCTAGGATCTTACCTAGGATCCTTGAACTTCTTTTCAGGTATATTTTTAAGATTAATTTTATGGCATATTACACACACACACACACACACACACACACACACACACACACTCTGCCCTTTACTTTTTTTCTTCTAATAGAAAATATAAGGCTATAGGCATTTCTTTCTTTCTTCTGGAGGTGCAAAGCAGCCCAGATGCATGGATGCTAAGCTATCACCCACTAATTATCATTTGTTTTTCCAATGAGATATAAGATAAATGTGAAAGAAAATAAGGAATAGGCTCCTTCCCTATTTTTTTCCATCCTTTTATCTCTAAAGTAGGAAGTTTACTGAATCACTGCCAACAATTCACTCAGCCTAATGAAGTGTATAAGTAATGGGATTAAATAATCTTAAACCATTATTACAGTGGCTTGATGTTGACATTGATCCAAACTTTGGCAAACATCGAGTGGTGAGTTCATGCTTCATTTAAAAATAAACAAACGGGGGCAGTGGAAAGGTGCTAGCATGAAGTTTCCAAAGCATTTAACCTGGAAATCTGAGAACCTTCATTCTGGTTAGGGCTGAAGCAAACACTTATTTCCTCACACTCCAACCAAAATCTACCAAAGCCAACATTTTCTAGGGATGTCTCTCTGGACCTGTAGCCACACATGGTTAAAATTCTTCATGTCAGTACCAAAGAAAGCAGTTCTTTGAAGCCATCACCAAGGCTCTTGGTTTCTATTCCTGCCTCTAACATTAATAAACCATAGAACCTCAGGCAAATCAGTCAGCTTTCTTGGGCTTTAGCTTTCTCAGCTATAAAATGACGTTATTGAATTTCTTTCTAAGGTTCCTTCTGGCCCTTAAAATGCATTCTCTGTCTATGGCCACAGAAGTTAATGGAGCTTGGGACAGAAACTAGGAGGAAAATGCTGTGTTCAGCTAGGCCTCTTGCTTGTTCTGGGCAAACTACTCAGGGCGCTGTGTCTCACTTCTCTTACCAGCAAGTTCTGTGTGGAGCCTGTAGCAATGTGGTGAGCAGCAGAGAGATCAGTGAAGGGCTGGGGGATGTTGGGGGGAAAGGCCTGAAAAATTTGGTTAACAAAGGATGGGGCAGTAGCTATTCATTTTCTCATTAGAAATAGTTGTTAATGTTGTAGAATAATAATAGAAAGTTAACATGATACCTCTGAAAATGAGAGGAACCTCCCAATTCAAACTTGAAATTATCCTGTGCATGAGTTAATTACTCTTGCAAAGATTTTTGGCATTCTTAGGTCATTTATGACGTTTAGAGTTTTACCTAGATAGTTTATATTTTCTGTTGTTTCTGTGTAAGAATTTCTTCTGTTATATTTTCTCAGCTGAAACTTGTAATTATTATTTTGTCAGATATTAAATTTCCCTTTCTATAATGTTTTATTTTTTTTCAAGTGTTCTAGAAAATAGTCATATCATCTGTAGACATCTATACATCCTAATCTTAAAATTTTGAGTGAAAAGTCTCAGAACACTGGAAAATAGTGCTATTTATTTAAAATTAAGAGACATTTATACAGTACTCTTTATTTAAAATGAAAGAACATGGATACAATGCTATTTATTTAAAATTAAGAAGCACTATATGTAAACTGCTATATATTGTTTAGAGATATGTATTGAAAATATAAAAATGCATGGTATGATAAAAACAAATTTAGAGTAGTGTTTACTTTTAAATAGAAGTATGAAAGTTTTAGAAATATTCAGACAGATTCCAATTAATTTCAGCTGAATTTTAATGTTTTATTTCTTCAATTGGATTATAGGCATGTGAACCTTCATCATATTATTTTATAACTTTATATATATTAGAAATCCTGAATAACAATCTGAAATATATACTCACATGTATTTCACCTTTTCTTTGTTTCCCAGTGTCCATCACAAAGACTAGACCTTTTAAGAACAAAATGAATTTAATAGAGGTGATAAGGAGAAGGAAGGCTGGCCATGGCTTCTTTTTATCCTAATAAACACGTATGTTAATTTTCCTTCTTTTTACTTATCTGTGTTATCATAGTTTTTTGTTTTAAATAAAAATTGTGATAAATTTTATAAAATGCACTTTCAGTGAAATGCATCTGCAGATATGACTACTGTTTTTCTAATTTGGTATATCAATATTCTCACTTATAATAAAAGATTTTTAATATTGTCCTAACATCATGCAATCATGGATAACTCTGAATATCTTATTATGTGGCATTCAGTTTACTAAGAGTTCATTTAGGATTTCTGCATTTGTGAATGTTAGATTAACACGGAATTTTCTTTTGGAGGCAGCCTAAGTTAGGTATTACGACCAGGATCATGCTAGCTTTATAAAATGTTTTGGGAAGCTTCTCTCTTAGTAGGTTCTGAAAGCTGACATAGCATAAAAATCATTTGTTCTTTGAAGATGAAAAATCCTGTTAGTGAAATTTCCTGGAACTTTCTCAGGTAGCAAGTCTGACTTTCATCCATGTTTATGAGGTTTTATGAGGTTATATAGTTTTTTCCCCCTGCATATTTTAGATTTGCAGAGAAAATAACCTCTTTTCTATAAAATTGTAAGTACAATCATTTACAAATATTTTCTCTGTTAAGAGAAAGCTCTTAACCTCTGTTAAGAGCTTATTTTTATTTGTATTTTTACCTTTTGTTTCTTTCCTTTTAAATTCATTTTCTATCATGTTTATTTTATTGAATTCTAGAACTGTTCAATTCTTTTTTTTTTTTTTTTTTTTTTTGTGGTACTGGGGTTCCTAGAAACCCTTTACCTCCGGGCTACACTCCCAGACCTATTTATATATTTTTTTATTTGGAAACAGGGTATCTTAAGCCAGCGCGGCTGGCTTCACGCCTGCGTGATCCTCCTGTCTCTGCCTCCCAAGCGTGGTGAATACAAGCGTGCACCACCATGCCCGGCATTCAATTTTTTTTTTTTTATTTTAACAAATTTCTTCTTCCTTTAGGGAGCTTTAAATGTAATCCTCTTGCTTAAGTTAGTCTATGTGTACTCCTTCTGGTTCAAACTAATGCCATTAGCAGTTTTTGGAATTCAACTTTGCTGAGTCTTATTCACTTGACCATTCAGTCTTACCCTCATATCACTACTTTTTCTTTTTCTTCTTTTTATTTTGGTACTGAGGATTGAACCAAGAGGCATTCTATCTCCAAGCTACATCCCCCGCCTGGGTATATTTTTTATTTGGAAACAGTGTCTCACTAGGTTGCTGAGAGTCTCACTAAGTTGCCAAGGCTGGCTTTATTTTTCTTTTTTTTAATATTTTTTAATTTTTTTATTGGTGCATTGTAATCATATATCACATTGGAATACAAGACTTGAGAGGATATACAAGCACACATCATCCAATTAGCCCTCATCCAGCCCCCATCCCATTCCCTCCCCCTCCCTCGATCCCATGCTTGTTTGGTGATTAACTTTGATACGTTTGTTTATGTACCTCCTGCATTTTAAAGAGGCTCCATCCTCCCCTATTCCATACCCTCTGATTGGTCACCTTAGTTGCTTCACTATAGGGCCCTTTCTATAACTCGACCTCTTCCTGTTGCCCCTTTCCTCCTAGTTTTTGCTGATTAGGGGAAGCATCTGATCTTTATTTTCTGCGATATTTCTCTGTGCATGCCGCGTTGCAAGTACTGATCCCACGCTTGATGGCCCCATTAGTGGCCTGGCTACCTGGTGGACTGATCCAGACCTTGCTGGCTCAAGCAGCGGCCTTGCCTCATGGGAGGCCCCGATTCTGGTCTCTCTGGCCCCGACACCAGCCTAACCCATCAGCTGGCTCTGATCCCGGCCTCAGAGGCCCCAGTAGTGGCCTTGCCTCACGGCAGGCTCCGATGCCAGCCATTGGCCCCGGCACCGGCCTAACCCCTCGGCAGGCTCCGATCCTGGCCTCGGAGGCCTCAGTAGCAGCCTTGCCTCACGAAAGGCTTCGATGCTGGCCGCTGGCCCTGGCACCGGCCTAACCCCTCAGCAGGCTCCGATCCAAGCCTTGGAGGCCCAGCACTGGCCTTGCCTCATGGCAGGCTCCGATGCTGACTGCTGGCCCCGGATTGGCTTAACCCCTTGGCAGCTCTGATCCCAGGCCAAGGCTGGCTTTAAACCTGAAATACTCATGTCTCAGCCTCCAAGTACTCAGATTACAAGCATGTAACACCATGCCCAGCTTTCATCACTACTTTTTAATAATTCTTTCATCTAAGAGTGTGTTTGATTATCCTTTTATACATTTTTTGTTTTACTGTGTATGTGTAACTCTGCCAGCCAAAGTAGGAACTATTTACAATTTCCTCTTATATTTTCATAAGATTATTTTTTCTTCAATTATCCATGGAGATTAGTAAAGAAGGTATGATTTCTTTAGTTGTATAGCTCAATGTACATTGATCAAATCAATATTATTCATTATATTATGTAACTCCTAGACTTGATATAAAAAAGACTGAAAGAAAGATCTTAAAGTTTTATAAAGAATATGTTTTAACCAATTTTTTCTCCTACTTTATAAATATTTTTGCATTATACATTTCAATATAACAATAATTACTGAAGAAAGGCCAAGGATGAGTCTCTTCATTGAGAACTGATCCATTTATCAGTAAAATAATGAGAGTTTTGATAGTTTTGTACTGAATTATACTTTGCCTGCTATTATTATTAGTACTTAATATTTCACTTTGAAAAATTCTATTGAAGATAATAGTAATTAATAATATTAAGTTATTACGATATCTTTGCTCTTTCTTTTCTTAACTTTTAACTAATAGTTTCATTGGCTCATTGCTTGTTACCCATTTACTGGGTATGGAGCTCCTGCACACTATATTTTTATTAACTTGTTTGACTGTTGGAATATTCCTTTGCATCACTTTTCAGAAAGGGTATATCAATAACTTGTATTATTTAAATGTCCATGGATTATATAAGAGATTATTTCTAAAGAGATGAAGTTTCCTATAGTGTTAATAACATATAATAAGTTGCTAATTATTATGTATGGTAAGAGCCATTGGGTATGTGGTTAAATGTAGTTACACACATATTTATCTATGTACATAAAGCTATATACACAGATATATAGAAATAGAAAAAAATGTGTAGTTAAATATAAACTACTATATTTAGGTAGAAGATTAATTTTTTTCTATTTTGTCTCTAATAAGCATAACATACTAAAAATAAGCCAGGCATAGTGGCACACGCTTGAAATTTCAGTACTTGGGAGGCTGGTTCAAAGCCAGCCCCAGCTACTTAAGCTCTCAGCAACTTAGGGAAACCCTGTTTCCAAATAAAATATAAAATAGGTCTGTGAGTGTAGCCTGCAGGTAGAAGGCCCCTGGGTTCCATTCCTGGTATCACATAAAAAAAAATGTTTTTAAAAGAATTACTACTGCAAAAAAGATTACTCTGATCTTAATATTTCTCTAATACATCTAAAAATAAGATGAAAGGTACATCTCTAAAATTCAAAGTCTGGGTCAACTTTTCTTAAAAGCGACAAGGAGAAATGGTAATAGAGAAACAATAATTAGGAAAAAGGAAACATATTAACCACAATAAGATTTCCTGATTTTTACTGGGTAAACAGAAAGAGCCGGAAATGAAAATCAAGGGCCAGATTCTAAGTCTTAGATCTGACACACACTCTACAGAACTCAGCAGGCAGAAGTTTCTTTTTTTTTTTTTTAAATTCAGTTTCTTGCTACTGGAAATGAAAGCAAAAATAATTGTACCTATTTCCTAAGATCACCTGAGGATAACATGAGTTAAAAGTACTTTGTAAGAGTTAAAGCACTAAAAAAAATGTTTGTTATTATTTTTACCTCTTAAAAAAAGTTGTTGCCTTGTAATTTGAGACATTTCAGAGAGTAACATGTAACACTTAAGAGAAGGGCTGAGAAAAATGTGAACTGCTTTGTAGTTGGGTGGAATATTCTGTATGTGTCTAATAGGTCCATTTGGTTGATGGTGTTCTTAAGGTCTGAAGTATCTTTGTAACCCATTAAGATGTATTATTACTAGGGAATAAGAGGTGGGGAAGAGGGAAATTTTCTAATGTTCATGATGTACAGTAACAAACATATCAAAGTCAATCACTAAGCCAGACATGAGAAGGGAGGGGAAGGGAATTGGGTAAGGGCTAATTGGGTGATGTGTGCACGTATGAATCCACCATCTTGTACTCCATTAAGATGTATGGCTACAGTGCACCAATAAAAAAATTTAAAAATTTTAAATGAGAAGAGCTTAAGGTTTTTCATCTGTAATTCTGTAATACTGAAGGCACAATTCATGTGATTATGAATTAAAATATTGGAAATGGAAGGCTCTAGTTACAGCTGTTTTAAATGTGGGGAGGAGTGGGTGACTGACAATATCTTCCTGAGTTTAGAAAATTAAACATTACTTGCAGGACAGTAGAACAGACAAGTTAGAAGCACTGTTGCTAGTCTTCATTTTGTCTTTTACTTTGAAAACATCAAGGTTGAATTTGTACAATGGGGACAAATAACCCTCCTCCACCCGCTGCCTATTTCAGAAGGCTCCAATGTGTATGTTAACATGCAATATTAGGTGCTGAGGAACACCATAAAGTCTTGGTGCTGTATGTATGTAAGAGATAAGGTTTTTAGTAGTTACTATGGTTAGGCCCTGCAGGAGAGTATTTAACAAATTTTTCTGTTTTTAGAGCTATTTGTCTTCTTCCTAGGAAAGTGATGGAAGGATGATGATAGATCATCAAGCGGCAAGCATGGGTGTGCACGTACATGCATGTGCATTTGTGTGTGTGCATGTGTATATGATATAAAAGAAGACAAGAGAGAAACATATCTTGGAGAGGAGAGAAGAGAGAGAAGAGGTGGGCAATTAGGAAAAGAAAAGGAGGGAATTTTCTGTGGATTTTAAATATTTAGCCAAAACTCTCAGTTCCTTTTCCAACACCCACATAAGGCACTGGCTATAATTGCTTTTAAAACATTTTATTAGGAGAGACTTGAGTATATAAAAAAACAGCTTCCCTGCAGAGATACAAAACTTACCTCTTAATGGAGGTTGAAAAGTTGGACTGTTTTAACTGTAGCCATTTAGGGACATGAGAGAGCAAAAGGCTGCTGGTGTGTTGTCACTAATGTGCCAAGTTCAGGTACCTTAAAGTGTTTAGTCTCCTGTTGAGTTGGCCTTTAGAGGCCCTCTAGTCGCTAGAATTTCAACTCTAATAAAAAATATCTGTACCAGCTTCCACTGTCAGAGAGTTAGCAGTTGAATTCCATCCACTCTGAATAAGAGCCCTGGTTTGAGGAAGGATCTCATCTGCTCGTTCATAAACATGCTTTTGCTGAAAATTTTTGATGTGCTGTGCCCCTAGTCCCATACCTCTTGGCTAAGCTAAGAAGAAAACAGTATTCTTTTGCTGAATCTATGCTTATGAGTAAGCTTGTCTAGTTAAGAGCAGAAGGACACAAGCTGGATGCTCTGTTATGACTTTCCACACTGATAACCAGATAAAAACTGTCTTAAGCAAAGCATAAACCTCTTATTATATATTTTCTCATATTCCTCCTACATTATCAACTTATATTTCTATTTTACTGTATTTCTATAGTAACTATAGCCAGGATACTACTTCAAATTTAGAGGGTTTCTTTAATTTTATCACATAATGTTAAGGAATAAAGCAATGATAATAATATTATTAATCAGATTAAATACTGATATTAGTAAATGGTTTCATGATACATAAGATGTCATACTTTTCTTCTTCTCTCTTTGAAGATACAAAAGAAATTAATATCTTCCTTTAAAAAATGAGAGCACTAGTCTCAGAAGTTAAATAATTTACCCAGGGTCATACCAGGAGAGTTAGAAATAGGATAAACTAATTCTATTAATATTCCTTTACATCCCAAGAAAGTTTTAATTTTTTCATTTATTCAGAACTGTAAGAATAATAAAAACTAAGCTTCAAAAGGATACATCACCAAAGTAGAAAAACATTAATTTAGCTATGATTATAAAAATGTAAATTAATATAACTATGACATAATGCACCTATATTTTACTAAGTTGCCTATAAGCATGTTAGTTATAATGCTTTAAAATTATAAAATGCCTAATACTTTTCAAGTGCAGTTTTGAAATATAGTGTGTAAACATAATGTAAACCCAAACAGATGAAAAGCTAAAAATGAAGATCATTACCAATGGAAAGCAACATACATATTTATATTAGGTTAATAAATACAAAATAGAAAACAAAATATGTGTAAAGAAAATGACAATGCCATATTGAATCAAATTTGTTTAGTTACTGCTCATTGTGCACAAGGATTAAGAAACAATTCAAGAGACTTTAGAAATATATTGGTCATCGATTAACTAAATCTGAAGATATCACTGGAGCACTTAACCTCAAAATTATGTAAAGATTTAATTATGATATTAGGCTCATCAATGACCTACTTAGCCAGAAATTAATTTATATTAGACTGTCACATTCTTTAACTCACAGTCTCAAACTTTACAGAAATAATTAATTAAACCATTTTGAACCATTTTGCTTCTTCTTCTTTTTTTTTTTGTTGTTGTTGTTACTAAGGATTAGACCCAGGAAGATTTTACCTCTGAATTATTGAACTATACTCCCAGGCCTTTTTATTTTTTGTTTTGAAACAAGGCCTCACTTAGTTACCAAAAGTCTTGCTAGGTTGCTGATGCTGGTCTTGAACCTATCATCTTCCTGTCTCTGTCTCTCAAGTACTGATATTAAAAATTAAAGGCATGGGCCACCATAACTGCCCATTATTTTGAATATTCTTATTTCTTCAATAAGGAAAATAGGAAAAAAGAAAAAGAGGAAGAAAAGAAGGAAGGAAGGAAGGGAAGAGACTGATTGATACTCAAAAACTGGGTTATATTTTTTCCTGATAAATTATTTAAGATTTTTGGCTCATAAGAGATAAAAAGAATAGCTGCCACCAAAGCATCATTAAAGAGCAAGGACCAACAAGGTAGTCAAAAAGGGATATAATGAAGGTACAAGAGCTACTAAAAACACAGTCATATGTAATTACTTAGTATAAGAACAAAAGGCCCTTGGTGCCCTTATGGCTCTGCTGACATCACCCTCAAAGAACTTATGGCAATAAATAATTTCATAGTGGTGGTTTTAAGTCTTTGTGAATGACAGTTCATACAGTCCACATAAAAAGGCTGGGGACTAGGTAAATGCTTTTCTCTTTTTAACAAAGATTTTAAAGGGTGATATTTGAAATATTCTTATGTTCTAAAGTGGTACAATTTTATTTAGTAGACTTTTTCTTAAATGTAATTGTGCTTTTCCAGATAAAAAAGACACTGACTGCCATGTTCATCTTTATGTTTTGAACAAACTAAAAATATGTATCATTTGTACAATATAGAACTAGGAGTGTTAATAACTGAAAACAGCCCTGATTCTGACACTAATGATGTAACATAAGACATCACTTTCTTCCTCTCTATGTCCTTGTAGTTTCACTTCTAAAGAGACGAGTTAGGCAAATAATGTTAAGATTTTTTTCCACCTCTAGTGATGTATAACTTTATTATGATGCTACATGTGTTTAAATTGTCTTTGGAAGGAAAATGAAATGAAATTGAACCAAAGAGAGGCAAACTAACACACAGTACTGTACAATCTTAATCTTGAAGAACTTTTAGATCTGTGCTAAAACCCCAGCTTACATTGATATAGAGTTATTAGGTTATGGTAAAATACCAACTGGGCCAGAAACTCCAATAAACTTGAGTTTTGGAAACCGGCAAAGTTATGACTCCCAAGACCTTGTATAGAAAGGCTTTTATGTTGGAATACCTTGGCATGGACAACCAAACCATTACCCTTTTGTGAGTTTGCAAAAAAAAAAAAAAGTACTACTTTTCCCATAAACACATGTTAAATGGACAGATCAAAATTCTGCAGAAAGAAAGCAGTTTATTTTAAATTTTTAAAAAGTTTGTTCATCAAATTGCTCTATCACAGAAAAACTTAATAGATTAAGTAGTCCTCAAAAGTATGTGACTGTGACTTTTTTTGTCACTGAGATATATTATTAAAATAGTTTTTGTATTCTTTTAAAAAAAGAAAACAATGATTTGCCCAGTCAGCATTATTATTCATTTCTCCTAAAAATGCTCTATAGTAAAAGGTTCCTCTGCATCACTGAAAATTTGCTGGTTAAGGAAAACAAGAAACTTTTGGGGTATACAAGAAGTCCAGAGGCGTGTAGGAGCACTGTCAAGTCCAGAAACCTGAAAAGTATCCTAAAAATACTAAAATTCCAATTTGGGGTGAGATTACTGACAAGATATATGACTGCTACTTGGGAAGTCTGCTGATGCTTCAGGGAGGAGCATGCTGGCTTGTATATACATGCTTTAAAACCACAGGCTGGTAATCTTCCCAGCAGATCCACTAAAGGAAAAGCAGCCCCATTCCAATGCACTTTTTTGACTGCATATGGATAGGAAATACAGGGGGAAATCACAAGATGCCAATTCTCACACACACACACACACACACACACACACACACACACACACACACACATTTTGGAGGCTGTTGAGAAAGAGTAGATGTCTGCATTCTTTCTGGAGTGATTGACCTTAGGCCAAAGAAGACAAAGCAGCAGAGGAACCTCTTGGGAGCACTTACAATGTAGCAGGGCTCGCAGTAGGCTTTCTTTTCCACGGCATAGAAGGGCTGCCCTCGGAGCTTGTTGCTGCAGACGATGCAGTTAAAACAATCCACGTGGAAGACTTGATCCATGGCAGTGCATCCTGTACCTTCCCCAACTACATTTTCCCCACATCGAGCACAGCGGCCTGAAAGAAAAAAGGGGTAGATTGTTAAGAACAAAGGAGCATTTCCATCCTTTTAAAGAAGCCAGAGAACCAGCACTCTCCATCACTACTTCCTGAAAGATGGCAGTTCAGTCATCATTATCGTTTTTATGGCTGGCATTTTACATGAGCTAACTGATGAGGCTGATCTAAGGTTCCAGAGATAGCGATGGAGTAGAACTCAGGTCTTTGAGGCGCGTGTTCTGCTTCAGAGATCTCACTTGCAAGTATACGAGAAGCAAGACTCAGGATGTTTGTACCAAACGGTACAATCAACGCAGGAAGGTCTTTCTCCTTGGAGCCTCTATGTATCTAGTTAGAATGTGCGGGATCTGGGTTGGAATTTGAACTTCAATTCCTGTCACAAATGCCCTGGCTGTCAAACCTCTGCAGTCACCTCCCCTGAAGCAGAACACAAAGCAGTTATTTTTTTTATTTCCAAACTGCTCTGACTGCTAGAATGTTCTTTTTCACATTAAGCCAGAATACATCTTCACTCCAGTTGCTACCTAATAGTTATACTTCTATCTTTGGCGGCCTTGTGAAACAAGGCTCATCTCTTAGACTTGACCCTATGATTTGAGCATTGCCTCTAAGTGCGCTCTTAATCTGCACTCCCTAAATTCTTCTCTGCTTCTACAAGATCTGGGGCTTTGAGTCCCTTATGGTCCTGGTGGTCATTGTCCACCCTCTGGTTCCTGAGTCTTGCTTCTCATATTCTTGCAAGTGAGATCTCTGAAGCAGAACACGTGCCTCAAAGACCTGAGTTCTACTCCATCGCTATCTCTGAAACCTTAGATCAGCCTCATCCTCAGATTCACTAATGAGACATCTGTCTCACATATGGACATCATGTTAGGTTTAAAAAATCACATTGAGTTTTGAATAATATAAAATATAATTTGAGACAAATATTTATATCAGTGAGAGGAACTGAGCTGGTTACACTCTGTATCTCTTGGTAGATTTATCAAGGGAATCTGGAGCCAGAGATCAGGTCCACCTCTAGCTTGCCTCCTTATTCTTTGTCTTTATTAAATTAGAAAAAAATTTAACATGTAATTATGGGCCACTGGGTATATATACAAGAATTTTCAGGCCTTTGCACATAGTTATAGCAAACCTAGAAATTCACATGTCGGGCATTTTTCTTGGGGCTTCCTTTTATTAATTAGCTTCATATTAATTGATTTCATATTAATTATTTCATATCCAACATATAGACACTATTACTATTCCTATTTTACAGAACAGGAAACTGAGTCACAAAATGTTTAGATAACTTCAGTCCCAAGGAGTCTATCTTTAGTGTCTGTGTGCTTAACTGCTCTTTTGAGTTCTGTGCCTCAGGATTAACAAGGATCTGACATTAGGGAGAGATTTCTCACTGGAGACTGCTTTCAGCACTCCATCACAGTGGGTTGACGACCACCTCACACACAAAAATGGGAGGGATAAATGTTGCAGCTCAGGAGGAAAGAGGTAAATATATTTCTGTTTCTCTCTGGTTGTATTTAGCCTTGTAAAGCATTTCTTTATATTCTGCTGCAGGATCAGAATGTGTCTTTAAATAAGGCTGAAATTATCCATTATTAATTTTTTCTTAATAAGAAATATCAAGCACTAGAAAAAGACATACACTCTTAGAAACTGAGCTGTCAGTCGGGCGTGATGACACACGCTTGTAATCCCAGCATTTGGGAGGCTGAGACCGGAGGATTGCAGTTCACAGACAGCCTCATAATGAGGCCCTCTGCAAATTAGTGAGACCCTGTTTCAAAATAAAGAATAAAAAATAGCTTGGAGGTCAAATGCCTCTGGGTTCCATCCCTAGACCCACCCCCCCACACACATACACACACACAAAAAAAAAAAAAAAAAAAAAAACAAAACCCTGAGCTGTCTCAGTAGAGATACTCTTATAGTTGATACTCTTCTGAAGTTTCAATACTGTATTTTTGATATTTGATAAAAATTTAGTATAATATCTGTAATAAATTTTATGGTTGGTTTTACAAGCTTCTATCCAAAGTTAATGTGTACATTTTTATTACAGAATATATAACTTAAAAGATACTTTTACATTTTTACACGTCTTGTTAATAGTAATAAAATGATCTCACATGGCACTAATTTTGTGATTATTCTAAAAAGAGAAAAACAAAAAACTTAATTTATGAGAAAGTGAATTATGCTATGTTTGAAAATTACGCTAAAATTCTGAGAGCTTCAAGCCACTGACTGACAGCATTTTTTTATAGAATACAAATTGGGGACTTGGGGTAATGGACTGTCCATGTGATTGTTAAAAACATACTGGATTCCTATTTAAATTGTAGCTTTACATTATAAACTTGTTAAATGCAGGTTGAAAAATATTTCTATAAAGTATTTCCCTTTCTAGACGTCAAAAAGAATCAGTGGGGTAAGAGGATTCACTAGGGTTCCGTGGACGACACACAGCAAAAATAGACAAAATGGTATCAACTATTGGTCATAGTGGTCAACCAGCAGCTAAAGGTAGCAATTTTGATCTAAGTCATGAATGTCCCAAGTGTAGTATCTAGAATCCAAGTGCTTGAGCCTGCAGGGTGTTCTGTAAAATTTGATAGCTGTCTGTAAGGATCTGACAGAAAATTTCCATCAGTGATTTAGAGCGCAAAGTCAAGCTGAAAAGATAAGCTTTCAAGTTTTCAGCCTATTCAACAGACACCCCAAATGTCTATTCTTTGCATAGCACTAGAGTCATCTCCTGTGTAATATTCATAAATAAATTAAATGCAGCCATTATCTTTTACAGTCATTCTGAGAACAAATACATCCAATGAAGACACAACAAAATGTGCAACGTAAAGAAAAAAGTGTGAAAGAAATATGAGAGTCACATCTGAGATTGTGCAGTAAAGGTTCTGTGGGGTAACAGACATTTGAGTTCAGCTGTAAGGAAGGGAATCTTCACAGGTGGAGACTGAAGAGAGAACACTCTAGTTTTTCCAAAGAGGGAATGAGTGTCAGTGGCTTACATGAGGCAAAACCACTGCAGAGTTTAGTGATGACTGAACAAGGCTTTGTCTTCTCAGCTCTGAAAGCAGGTGGGCTATATTAATAATAATAAAAAATATTCTTTCAGTTTTGGGCAATATTTTTCCAGAGTGTGTCAGGCTAATAGGCTGGACCCATACATGACTCTAAGCTCTGCTGCTGTCCATATTTT
Organism: Muscardinus avellanarius; assembly: GCF_963383645.1. Taxonomy (NCBI): domain Eukaryota; kingdom Metazoa; phylum Chordata; class Mammalia; order Rodentia; family Gliridae; genus Muscardinus; species Muscardinus avellanarius. Next base: position 84,645,473 of record NC_137790.1, read on the forward strand.
TCCTATTCTTGAGATAAATTGGGAACGCCAGCCTCAAGGGCAGTCGGTCTCGCACCTTAAAATTCACAAGCACAGAAAAAAGAGTGAAGAAAAGAAATTAAAAATAGCTCTACAAATTAGTAACAGAAAAGGTGCCTGAATGTTTCCTTTGCACAGTAACAAAAATTTACAAACTTTGCCTTTTAGAGAGGCATTCAGAATGTCAAGAAAGCTACTCAGGCATAATGTATCCTTGCCTCGAGAGGGACGTAACTCCACACATTATCAAAAGCCCAACACAATCTTAATGCCCATCTTAGACAAAAATCTCCTTACTTTTTTTCTTCTATTGAAAAACATTTTATTTTGGTGCATTGCAGTCATACCTCATAATGGGATAAAAGACTTGTGTAGACATACATGCACATATCACCCAATTAGCCCTTACCCAAGTCCCACCCCATGCCCTCCCCTTCCCTCCTTCTCATGCTTGGCTTAGTGATTGACTTTGATATGTTTAAGTACATCAGGTGCTTTAGAGAGTTTCTCTCCTCTCCCCTCCCATCCCCTCAGTTAGGTTGCCTTATTTGTTCCTCTATAGGATCTCCTTCTTCATCTAGAGTTCCTCCTGTTACCCATTTCTCCTTAGCTTTCAAACAACAACAACAACAACATTCCAGAGGAATGATACTAAACTTTGAGGCATCAGAGCATGATGGAAAGTGTTGATTAGGGGCAGTAGGAAGTTGTACCTTAGACAGGGTTAGTATGAGGAGCTTCTTGTCAGTGCTTAGCCCAGAAAATCAAAAGGAATTCTTCCCACCTATCTCTTCCTCTCTGCATTGATAGAAACCTCTCCATATCCCGAAACACTCTCTCTTTCCCTGTGCCTATTATCTATATCAGGTATTCACGGGCCATTCCAGTAGTTCTTCGTTGTTCTAACACCTCTGATTTACTTATTTTTACAAGTAGAATGGCTTTATGGAAGATTTAGTAATTGAGCTGAATCTGGAAGGTTAAACTGAATTCAAATAAGTTGTTTTTAGGGAAGGCATCAGTTGAAAGTAACATTCCAGGAAAATCAAAAGACCGAGCAAGGGAGTAGAGTAGCGGGAGAAGAGGTTTCCTATTTATTTTCTTTATTTGGTAATTTGCATTTATTTTCTTTATATGTGCAAATAAACTTTTTTATTTTAAAGTGTGTCTCCAATGACCACCACACAACACAACAAGGCACAGGTATTCTTTTGCAAATGTTGCTTGTTTTTCGGGTGGGACACAAATCTCCAGAGCTACCATAAAGAATGGGAATGACACGCTCCCAAACTTGTATATTACTGGACATAAAAATAAAATAGTAAATTAGTACAGACATCAAAGATGCTCACTTCTATGTTTATGTCTTCCTTGCTATTTGACTTATAATAGGAATTATAGGTATAAGCAAAATTAGTATTGTACCTCTAAATATTATATTAGAGGTCAATCATATATCAGCTTTCTCATTAAGCACCTTCCAAAAAACTAAGTTGGGCTCTAAAAGTTGAATCCACAAGATTAAGTGTAGTGAGATTATGGTAAAGAATCCCTAGAAAGAAAGCCCATTCCAGTTACTCATACATATGGGCAATGGTGTTATCATCTTCCAGAAGCACAGATACAATTAGGTGGGTTCAAAACTATCTTCTACCAAAGGAACAAAAAGACAAATAGAAGGAGTTTGTGTCTTTTAAGCTCACACATGACATTCACTGAGAGTTATAGGTGAACAAATTTACTAATCATCAATGTTTTTATTTCATAGGACTCTATAACATGAGTGCATGTAATAGTAGAAAAATGGCTTGTTCAACAGTTTACTTTCTAGGATGGTGATTCTCAACCCTGCCTGTGTACTGCAATCATCTAGGGAACCTTAAATACTGCTGAGCCCTGAGCCCCAGACTCAGATATTTTGATTTCACAGGTCTCTAGTAGGCAGCCACAGGAGTAAAAACTCTGTCAGCTTTCCAGGATGATTCTAATGTTCACAAGTTGAGCCACGTTCTAGGGGGTACCTAGTTCTATACTGCTTGTCACAAAACTGACAAGTAACACCCAAACAGATTTTATCTGCATGAAAACAGTGCTAGTGGTCAAATCAAGAGTTGAATGAAAATGAAATATTTATGGCATAATAATCTGTGATTTTAGCTGGGGATGATGAAGCATGTTTGTGATCCCAGAACATCATTGGCTGAGACCAAAGGATCACAGGGTTGAGGATAGCCTCAGCAAGTAGTGAGACTCTCATCAACCTAGTGGGACCACTTAAAAAATACAGGTCTGGGGATGTAGTTTGGAGGTAGAATTCTGCTGGGTTCAATTACCAATATTTCCCTAAGATTGCCTTTTTTTTTCTTTTCTTCTTGTTTTGGTGGTACTGTAGATTAAATTTATGGGTATTCTAACTCTGAGCTATACTACCAGCCCCATTTTATTTGTTATTTTGAAACAAAGCCTCACTAAATTACTGTATTCTGGCTTTGAACTAATCTCAGCCTCCTAAATTCTGGGATTATAGGCAGGTGTCCACAGCGCCTCGCCCTAAGATTGTATGTCTTCATTTGGAATGTCTTCAATGGCTTTCTATCCACTACAAAAAAAAAAAATCACCTAACTTTTAAAATATTTTGCTGGCAATTAGCTAGAGAAATAGTTCACATTAATTAAAGCACTCCTACAGAATGGTTAAAACTCAATTTTAACTATTTTCCTGGACTGTATTTTTTAAAATAATGTAGCAATATTCAGCCTCCCATGGTAAGTGCCACTTAGTTCTGTGAACACTGAGATCTTAAAAACTGGACTTTGTATGTGATATACATTCACAAACACATCAAAGTCAATCACTAAGCCAATCATGAGAAGAAAGGAGAGGGAAGGGAATGGGGCAGGAATTGGTGAAATGCACCAATAAAAAACAACTGGACTTTAGGATACATCCATTCTGTCACTCTACCTGCAGATGTATAACTGCATTATATTAGTTCACCTACATCACTGCTGATGTGATCCTCACAGATACAACTGGATTCAAGTGGTATGAGGCTGCAGATGGCTGTTACCCTCTCTCCTTCTCCTCCTTACATGCATACACACACACACACACACACACACACACACACAGAGCAAAGGCTACTATACCACTAGGACCACTGGTAGACAGAAGATGCTTTCAGAGATAGATTAAGGAACATTTTAATGAAAAAAAAAAAAGATACTGAGATAAAATTAGCAAACAAAAAACCACAGATGCAAACAGAAACCAAAGCCCCAGAGTTGTCAGGCAGAGACGTTCAGGACTAAAAGGCAAAGGCCTGGGTCACAAAAGAGAGATGAAGTGAAGGCTGAGCCACCTCCTGATAAAAGGAGGTGTTATAAAGCTGATCTCAACATGATTCATTTACAGACATACATTCGCTTCGGGTAGAGCTTCAGGTGAGGAAGCAAACTGGAAGGGGGAGTCCCACATAGGATAGCAAAAGCAGGCACACGCCACTGATTTAAATAGATACTTTTTTTTTTTTTTGCGGTACTGGGGTTCCTGGAAGCCCTTCTATCTCCGGGCTACACTCCCAGACCTATTTTATATTTTTTTTATTTGGAAACAGGGTCTCTTAAGTCAGCAAGGCTGGCTCCTAACCAGCGCGATCCTCCTGTCTCCGCCTCCCAAGCGAGGGGATTACAAGCCTGAGCCACCACGCCCGGCTTAAATACATTCTGAAGAAGCATAAGGAAAAGTAGAAAGTGACTGTGTGTTCTTCTCTGGGCCCGGCCGTATGCTTAGCAGACATTGTCTCAGTCCTGCCAGCCTTGTTTTCTCTTATTCTTATTTGGTAGATAAGAAATTCAAGGTCAAGCTACCTGGCCAAAGTTTCAAAGAAAGAATATAGTGTGGCTGAGATTAGAGCCGGGACTGACTTCTAAAGCCATTTTTCTGAGCAGCCCATGTTTTTCTGTGTGTATATATATATTTGATGGTACTGGGGTTCCTGGAAACCCTTCTACCTCTGGGCTACACTCCCAGACCTATTTTATACATATATATTTTTTATTTGGAAACAAGGTCTCTTAATCCAGCGAGGCTGGCTTCGAACCTGTGTGATCCTCCTATCTCCACATCCCAAGTGCGAGGATTACAAGTGTGCGCCACCACGCCTGGCTCTGTGAATATATTTTATTATTCACTTGTAACTGTTATCCACATTGCTTAGGAACATGGCACATTCCCATTCTCAGCGTGGCACTTCTTCAAGGCCATGAGCCACTGAGGTCTTATTGAACATCTGAAGCTGCCAAAAGAGGGAAAATAAGAAAAGCTGAGAGGCCTTCACAGCAGATTTTAGGTCTTGACACTTAAAATCCAGCTTCCTACCAGGAACCAGGAAGTAGTGATGCCCACTCTACTTCCAAAGATTTTTTTTTTCTTTTTTTTTGGTTTACGTTGGAGCCTGAAGTATTGATTTGGGGGAGTTTTCATCACTGTCATGCAGCGGGTAAGAAGACCAATGTTCTGCTTGTTCTGCTCCACAAGGAATGGTATGTCTTAGAGTACGAGAAGGCAGCAGTGGCTAGGGCCCAATGCCCCAAAGAGCTGCACCTTAGGAATATTAAGTTAATATTGGGTGACTGAGGCAGTGACTTGGGCACCTTTGACTCTGGTCCTGACTGTCTCTAAACTAATAACATATACATAGTAGTCATGATAATACTTTCTGACAACTTTAAATCCCAGGAAAAGCATCAGAAGAAGAAAAAGAAGGAAGAGAAGGAAGAAGAGGAAAGAAAAGAAAATGTCACAGCCATCATCAACAAACTAAACAAAAACCAATGCTGTTTTGCAGTTCTAGATATCATACATGGTGCCCCTTTTAAACACAGTTATTATGTCACTGTGTAGAGAAATCAGAACAACGAGGCTTGCTTTTATTCCTCACTAGGTATGGGCAGCCTAGACAAGTTCCTGAATTTTTCCTGGCTTGAAGTTCCTTGTCTTCAAAGTATAAGCAGCTGAATGGATTCCCTATGTAGATAGGAGGTCATCATGAGTCTATTCAATCACCTATCAACGCCTCTACAAATGCACTTACTGCCTCCATTCTGTGCCAAGCACTGTGGTCACTTTTCCTAAGTCTCTGTAAAAAAGAGATGATGATCTGGGGATGGTTGCATACACCTGTCACCCCAATAGCTGGGAGGCTAAGATAAAAGTTCTCAGTCAGCTTCAGCAATTTAGTGGGACTTTCAGCAAGTTAGCAAAACCCTATTTGAAAATAAAAGATAAAAGAGCCCTCAGGAAGACGGGCGTGGTGGCCCACCCTTGTAATTCCAGGATTTGGGAGGCTGAGACAGGAGGATCCGGGTTTGCGGCCAGCCTCAGCTACTTAGTGAGGCCCTTTGCAACTCAGTGAGACCCTGTTTCAAAATAAAGAATAAAAAATAGGACTTGGTATGTAGCTCGGAGGTAGAATGCCCCTGGGTTCTATCCCCAGTACAGAAAAAAAAAAAAAAAAAAGCCTTAGGGGTGTAGCTCAGAAGTTGAATGTCTCTGGGTTCAATCCTCAGTACCAAAAAAATAAAAAATAAAAAATAAAAAAATAAAAAAGGTGAGAGATGATAATAGCTACCTGGGTATGAAGTTAACATTTATAAATGTTACCTATATCCTTTGCTTTCCAACTCTAAAAAGTAGAAGAAAATCTTTAAAACAAAGAATCCATAACAAATAGGATCATTATATATATATATATATATATATATATATATATATATATATATATGGTATATATACCGATATACCTAAAGACATTAGTCAATGTGTATATAACAGAGGCAGCTACATTGCTGAGGCCACTGTGCATGATTAATATTTATCAATATTTTATTTATTCTTTTGTGGTACTGGGGATGGAACCCAGGGGTTTTCTACCTCTGGGCTATACTTCTGGACCTATTTTTATATTTTATTTGGAAACAGGGTCTAAGTTGCTGAAAGCCTCACTAAGTAGCTGCGGCTGGCTTTGAACTTGCACGATCCTCCTGTCTCAGCCTCCCAAGTACTGGGATTATGAGCGTGGGCTACCACACCTGGCTTCAATATTTTATTAATAAAATATACTGTTAAAATTTTAGTCCCACCAATATTTGTGGGCCCCAAAGTGATGAGGAGAGTCAGTATTTATTTGGCACTTGCTATGTACCAAATGTTGTTTTAAGTATTTATATGTGCTATCTCATGTAATCCCCTTCAAAACCACATGATACAAATCCTATCATTATCTCATTATAGCTGAAGAGAAGGTAGCGTAGAGCGATTGAGAACCTTGCCCATGGCCTCAGAGTTTACTGTTGAAGCTGTAAGTGGGGCCCAGATACTGTAGTATGACTTTAGAACCTACTCCCTTAACTAGTCTTCTTATTGACTTTATAAATCTAAAATTCCTAAAATTATTGAGCCTTTAAAAAAAGCTTATATAAGGCCTAGAAAATCCCCAATAAAAACGTCAGTATCTCTTTTTGCCAAAGCAAGATTTCTCAAGTTAATTTCTACACATGATCATTTTCATATCCCCATTCTTAGTCTATTCTTCTATATTTAACATTTATTTCATGATAGATCTGTTAACAGAAAGATAAATATTTACTAGCATTATTAGTATTAACTACTATACTCATATTTACTAGTTACAACCTCTATTGCAGTAATTATTTCTGAGTTATAATTTGAATTTGCTACATGGTATCTCTCATGTAAATTTTTATTATCCCCAGGTCTGCTTGAAGGTTAAATTTAGTTTCAGCTTTTGTGGTAGAAAAATCTCTAAATTCATTCTGTTTATTTTAGAGTATACCTAACAGGGAGATGACCCAAGGTGATGTTCTCTATTGTGCTGTGGCACCGAGAAATAGCATGATTTCCCCACAATGTTCCTTAGAACATGTTTCAAATGAGATGAAATACATAAACATTACATGTAATAAATGTCATGACACAAAGACATAAGTGAGAGTCACCGTTTACAGATGGAGAAATAGACCCATCTTATAAAGTGACTTCAGGTTTTCTCAAATGTCCCTCTTATCTTACTATTTCAGCAAAGGAGAATGCAGATACTTAACAAATCCAATGGATAGTAGTAATATCACTCACACACAGGCACATGTGCAACCTTATGTAAAGAAATCAATATTTTGCTTGCAGTTTTCTCCAGTGATCACACTGCCCTTTCCATCTGAGACAAGATCTGTGCTATGGATTGAATGTGTCCTCTCCTAAATTCAGTTGTGGCCAATTTTGATAGGATTAAGGGGTGTGCAGTGTAGAGGTTATTAAACCATGAGGACTTCTTCCTGAGGGCAACTTCATAAAGCACTTTTCTAACTTGCCTTTCTGCCTTCTGCCTTGTAAGAATGCAGCAACAAGGGCCATCTTGGAAGCAGTGAGCAGCCCTCAAGAGCCAAGGGAACCTCGCCAGTGCCTTTGTCTTGGAATTAGCCTCCGGGACTCTAAGAAATAGATTCCTATTCTTAATAAACTACATGGTCTTGGGTATTCTGTTAGAGAAGCTTGAAAGATTAAGACAATGTATGACTACTTCAAGATTTTTACTTTATAGTACCTGCCTCCAAGGGGAATACAATTATTAAAAAGAAGAAAATGCTATTTGCAACTAACATTACTTCTGAATTTCTGATATATGAAGACAGAATAATCCAGAAAATTCACATACAATTTAATCTTATAACTAAGAGTGACCTTTCATGAAACTATCTTTCAAGTGTGCTACTACAAATACCAACTTCTTTTCCCTAGTAGGTGCTATTGCTTGAACATAGTCATTTTCTTCCTCATGTAATGGTACAATTTCATTGAAAATGGGGCATTGCGTGGGAAGGCTATACTGTCTACAAAGATGACTTCTACATGACTCTCGAACAAGATTAACTTCATTACCATCTGAACCAGTACAGAAAGGAACTGAAGAAATAGCAGCAGGATGTGAGGATATGGGTTCTGCAGAGTTACATATGGGACAGAGACAAGCAGGATCAAGTCCATGTGTGACCACATCTGGTACGAAATGATTATTTTACACACTGTTGTTGTGTATAACACTCACTTAATGGAAAGTTCCTAGTTTTACTCTGTTATCTATTTAGGTACTAGGGATTGAACCCAGGGGCATTCTACTTCTGAGCTATACCCCCAGCCTTAATTTTTATTTATTCTTTATTTTGAAACAGGGTCTCACTAAGTTGTAGAAGGCCTCACTAAGTAGCTGAGGCTGGCTACGAACCTGTGATCCTCTTGTTTCAGCCTCCTAAGTACTGAGATTACAAGCATCATTACATTGCACCACCTGGCTTCTGTTATGTATTTTTTACACACATAAAACTACATCGGTAGGTAAATTTGTGGATAGGAGAAATGGGTTTTGGTCTCAGCTGTATAATATATCTGATCTGTGACTTTGGGCATGCTATCTCACCCACTGGAACCTTATATGAAACAGGAATCATGATTTCGGCCCTAGGTGCTATAAAGTATTACTAGGAAGAATATGGCTGTACATACACTATATATACAGAGATATACATACTCACATATACATTAAAGCAGATTATAAACATTTCTCAAAAATATATTGCAATAATATAAGTACTCTGTCATGAAGATGGATATAAATCATATGCACAATAGAGCAGAATATATTTACACATCTGGAATTGCTATTCAGTGACCTCATTTTAAGATTTCTATGCAAAAATCTACGAAGTGAAATGCAGGACTGACTTTAGTAGAGAGCTTTTGAGGAGCTATGTGCCTTACAAATACTGGCAGTGCTGCTGGTATTCTCAGTGGAGTGGGTAGATGAATGCTATGAAACCTGACACGGGATGTTACATCCAGGCTCAAAGGAAGGCCCATGGGCATGGAGTCTTAGGACCTCAGGCCATGCTGCTCAGGCATCTGTGTGAATCCTTATTGCTAAACAGCCGTCTGTGTCTCATTCTATCTCCAGCACTTGCATAGCAACACTGAGCCCTCCAAGTGCTGCAGTGACGTCTAGGGAGTAGTTATTAATATACGTATGTATGCACACAGTATGTGAAAATATGCACGATTGAAAGCGATTAGTGTATTACTTTTAGGTAATACTTCCCATTGGGACTCTGCTTCTGGAAAAATTCCTCTCTCTCTACAGGAGCTTGCACTGTCATCTGCTATCACTTACCAGAATGTTTGGGATAAAAATGGTGTCAATTTTAAGGAAACACACTTCTCGATTTTCTTTGTTAACATTTGAATAAAACATGAGAAGGTTTCTACTTTTCTCCTCTCCTCTTTCATTCAGAGAATAAGTTCCTTCACAATCTCACTTTATGTGAGAGAGAAAATAGTCACCCTTCATTGCAACCTCCAGATTAGCAGAATCACTGGGTTTTTAAGTAAAAAAGTTTAAGTTCCCTTCTAATAAACTCCATTGGCTCTCATAATTCCTGAGCTGCAGAGTAATGATCTGTAATAAGAATACAGCAAGAAATTACCTTTCTGCCAGTAAAAGAGATGATCAAATAGCAGTTAAAGAAAAGCACAGGAAATTCTACAGGAAGGATTTGGCTGAGGCTGAAGGAAAACTTTCTGAACCATATGACACTTCAGGAAAATGGAACATTGCCTAAAGAGTCATGTACCTGTGTTATTCACATCCTATCCCTGTCCTTCTATGAAATTAATGCCGTGAATCAAGATTTTTGTCCAAGGACCTTCCCAGTCTTCTGTTTTAATTCTAAGATAAATTTTATAAGATGAACACATGAACTGAACTCAGATTAAGACTGATTTAGGATAAGTACAATCAATTTAATGGTGACTTCTGGGCAGCCCTCCAAGATCCCATATTTGTTGAACTATTATAAAAGTTGCAAAATAAAAAAATGAGAAAACCTGGAAATAGCCATGTTCTATTTATGTCACTGAGTATTTCTGGGTAATGCCTCTTGTACCAAAGTAGTTTCTATATTTGGGTAATCATGTTCAGTAAACACATTTAATTTTTACAAGATGACTAATACCCAAGTGCTTAATAACTATTGCAATAAGTTAAGGCCTCTCTCTTATTAAGTCTTATGGGGAGCTTCCAGAAACCATGTAAACCTATAGAAACTGCATAAAAACAGAGTAGCTAGTAATGGGCTCTTGCACCAGCTCCTGCTATGAGATTTTATTTGAAGTTCTGTCTTGGGCAAGAGATATCACACAGGGGGAGTGTAAAGTTGAAGGTCTTTTAGCAAAAATTTGGACTGTAAACACAGCTTGGCACTATCAGCATTCTGTTAAGTTCAAAGAGGAGATAGTTACAACAAATACAGCTTGCTTTATTCTGAAACAAAACTGTGCACATATTTGTGGCCATACTACTAATTAACCTGTAGATTGTTCCTTTCATCTATTCAGTGTTTTTCTCCCCCCCGGTTACAACATGTTGGGGTTATTTTTTGCCATCTGGAATACACTCAAACTGTTCTCTTATAGCATTAGAGAGAGAATAACACAAATGATTAAGGGACTGGAGAGACTGATGAGCAAAAAGATTAAAGGAGCTATATATGTGCATATAACAAGGCTGAGGGATGACTAAGGAGTGCCATGATGATGGTCTATAAATATTTGAAAGGTGTAAACACTGAGGAATAATTTAGCTTGGTGCAGGTGGTACAACTGGGGCTGATGACATATCTTAAAAGAAAGGGAAGGACTTTAGTAAAGAAAAATTAAATGTTAAAGATGATATACATGGGATAGAGCAAAATTGTGGCTGGGAGGACAGTGGTAGGGACAATGGAGTGAGAGTCAAAGGACATAGGTTGGCTATACACATATAGTAAAATAGGGAGGTCATTTTCACCACCATGAGCCTTGGTTCCTTCTTTTGTAATTTAATGTGTGGACCAAAGGAGATATGGAGATTTTTCACTGTCCTACAATGAACCCTAAGGATGCTGGGTGTCATGCTATTTTGGTAAGGAAGGGGAAGAAGAACAAAGGAAACAGTGACCCCTTCACCAGTTTCATCTCTACATCATCAGCTTCCTCAGAATAACTTCTGAGGTAATTACTGACTCATAAAAAAGTCTGTATGAGAAACGTTGATTTAAAAGTTTAAAAATGTATTAAAGATTGGTTTTATATCCCTTTCTATTCAAAAGGCTCTTGGCAAAGCAGAATAGTCATGAAAGGTATTCTTTTACACAAGGTTTACTGAGTACCTATTCATGCGCCAACATAGCAGATTCAGCAGTCAGACAGATGAGTTTGCTGCCCCTGTGGAAATCACACTCATGCAACTTTTAACAGAGGATTGCCAAAAATTCACAAATGAACAGAGAAATGTCTCATGTAATTTCCAGTAAGATTAAAAACAATGATTTCAGTTTAACTTTTATTGAGCACTTAGATACCAATCTTAAAGACTCATGATAATATAGAGTGTAAACAAACAAATTAAATACATATCAAGTGCTTACTGTGCATTAGGCACCATGAGTCAAACTAGGAATACGGTGATGAGCAAGGCCTGGAACTTTCCTTCCTTAGAACACATAAACATATGTAATTACTACATAATGCAATGAAGGCTGTTAACAGAGTCATATAAAAACGCTATGAGAGTCATATAAAAGAAGCAATGAATCTTTCCCAGAAATGAATTTAGGTTGGGGAAGAGTTGCTTATCACATAAAACTTTAGAAAAGTTAAAGGTGAAAACCGAGAAAAAGACAGAGAGAAAGAGGGAGGGAGGGGGAGAGAGAGAGAGACAGACAGACAGACATTGAGAGTGCATGGCTCCCTTGCAACCTAAGAGACAGAGTAGTTGATTGATCACAGTGATACAGATGACTCTTAATGTGCCCTGCATTTAGAAGTAGACTCTTAGCCAGGTGTGGTGGCACATGCTTGTAATCCCACTACTTGGGAGGCTGAGATAGGAGGATCATGCAGGTTCAAAACCAGCTTCAGCTACGTGGTGAGGCTCTCCTCAATGTGGCAAGACTCTGTTTCTAAATAAAATATTTAAAAAATAGGTCTGGGAGTGTATCTGAGAGGTAGAAAGCCCCTGGGTTCCATCCCCAGTACAAAAAAAAAATTAGACTTTCGAGTACCTCTCAAATTCATCTGCACTACATACATTCTGGCGATCATGGCTTGCCTGTTTTCTTGGCTGCTCTGCTATTCTCAAGTATGTGTGAATACTTTTGCCTTCATGGGCCTAAGAAGCTACTTTTTCAACCCAACTGTAGCAGAGTGTGCAATGGAACATGGCCTCTATTTCCATCTCAAATGCCTCTTCAGCTGTGCACCTTTGTGAAGAAACACCCAGTCAACAACCACAGGCTGACTTCTCTACCTGCTCCCAGAGCCAGCTGTAGTTGATTCCCAACCTGCTCATGCCATTTACCTTGCTATTGTAGGTATGCTATCTAAATACATATTATACAAAGTAATTTAAAAAGTGACCCTAATATGTATAACATGTATAAAGTCCTGATTTTAAGCCTGAGCATCAAAAAAAAAAAAAGAAAAACAAATATAGAATACTTTGGAAAAGTCCCATAAAGATTTCTCACTTATGAAAATCATATAAATAAGTCAATTAGGCATGGATAAAAGCAAGTTTTATAATATTAGGGGAAAGGCACAAGAATATCAAAGCATTCTGTACTCACATTGTTCCACAAATGTTTTTAAGTTTTTATTCTCCTTTAAAGAATCTTAAACTGGATCTTGTAGAGGATATAAGAAGATATTTATTTTGTACTCTGACTCATACCAAACACAAGGCTCAATGTCTTCACTCACATTTGTGAAATATACTTTTGTTTTTTATATATTAAGACTAACTTCACTTAGGTATAATCTACATCTAATAAATGCATTCATCTTAAATATAAATTTTGGTCAATTTTTATTTTTTTGTAGTACTGGAGATTGAAGCCAGGAGCATTCTACCTCCAAGCTGTACCTCCAACCCTATTTTTGTATTCTTTATTTTGAAACATGGTCTCATTAAGTAGTTGAGGCTGGCCACTGACTTGTAATCCTTCCATCTCAGCCTCCAAAGTACTGGGATTACAAATGTGTGCCACCACACCTGGCTGGGTCAATTTTAATAATTTTATAAATCCTTATAACCACCAGCATGATCATGCTATAGAGTCCTAGAAATACCAGCACAGTCATGTTCTACAACATTTCTATCATCACAACATGTTTCTTTGTTCCTGACTATTTGTCATTTCCCCCCATCTCTTTGCAACTCCACATAGATTTTAGAATCATCTTGCCAATTTATGCCAGTAAAACTCATCAGTATTATATTTCTCATATAAATCCAATTGAGAATTGACACCTTAATAATATTGTCTTCTAATATATGAATATTCATTCTCTTTCTCTTTCTTGATTACCTGTCAGAAATGTTATGGAGTTTTCATTGTGAAAGCTTTGTGTTTATTTTGAATAAAAAGTATAAATGTAAAACATAAAAACTATAAGATGTTTAAAGATAAACAGAAAATTATTATAATTTTAAAGTAGGAAAATATGTAGAATAGTTCAACTATTTTTTTAAAAAAGCAAAGTTGAAGAAGTTAATTTAACTGACACCAAGATTTGCTCCAGGTCAACAGTGGGGTATTGACTGCCATAGGACAGATAAAAAGATACAGTTTCAAAATTGAATTATTTAATCTCTCTTTCTCTCTTTCTTTGGACTTCCCAAATCAAAATATCTTTTGGTTAGTACAGTGGACTTTAATGCAGTGAAGAAGGATGCATTGTGTATTTTTTCCCTATAAATTTCATGGTTTAAGTTTAAATTACATGTTTGGAAACATTATGCTTCCTTTAATCATTTTCTCTCTGAAGATTATTTAAAAAAGTGTAGTGTTATGGGTTTTTATTTTTTTCCAGGTGAAACATTGCTGCCTTTTAATTTATTTTCTACTCCAGAAGAACATTTGTGTATACCATATGAAATTAATGTTTTGCCTCAAATTTATTTGCTAAAACTAATAATTGTGCCTGGTCATGAAAACTGAGAATAGACAGGAGATATACAGACAGATTTTACATTTTATCAAGAGGTCAGAATTAGTGAATTTTTTATGTTAAATACACACACACACACACACACACACACACACACACACACACACACACTTTTGTTTTTTCCTGATGGAAGAAAGATGGAAATCATTTTATAACTTACAAGAACTAAACCAAAAGTATTTGGTTATGATAAAATCATCTCTCATGGATCACTCTAGAAAGATACAGATTTTTACAACCTGCTGAGGACATCAAGTAAATTTAACTGTGCAATTACAACCTGAACACAAAAGACTTCTAAATGGTCTTTACCCTCTGAGTTCAGGCTTATTTTTCATTCTTGCCATTTATTGGGCCTGAAATATTTAAAATAAGTTATGAGGTTCTAAATTATAAGCACTTCTTATAAAACAATGTTCTTCACTAACAAGTGAATATAATTTTTCTAACACTGCAGAATAAAATATTCATAATGGATTAATGTGAAAGGATAGAGACACAATTAAATGTAATTTTTCTTTATTAAAATGGACGTAGGATATTGGGCTTGGATAGGCATGCTCTAATAGAAAATATGTATGTAACAGAGCATAAAATGTATTGCTTTCTTTCAAGGCCTGAAATGTAGGAGAGTATATACTCTGAAGTGTATAGGTAGATCCATTTACTCAATGGCATTATTGTGAGCTAATTTAAGCTTAGAGTCCACTAGGTGACATAGTCTGTATTGAAAAAGCTACATCTAGCAAACTAGTGGTCCAGAGAAATTGATCTGATGGAGTCTGTGTTAATGTATACATTGGTTCTCATACTGAGACCTGAGTGAGTCTCTTCCTGCTTTACTGAGTCGTTTACTACATATGGAGATACATTTTTGTACTGGATGAAACTATTGTAGATTTCTGTAGATATTCAGCTTAAGAAACAAAAGGCTAATATTTTATAACTCTTAGTATCATCAAACTCAAAAGGATGACGGCCAATGAATAACAGTCAAAGGACATTTATATTCAAGAAGTAAAAGATTCATAAGATCTATGAAATAACATTCAGAGCTATAATATGGTCATGCTGTCAAACTGTGTTATTATCAAGCAAGTGTAACAGATCATTACTATTCTGGCTCTTATTTATTTATTTATTATTTATTTATTTATTTATTTATTTGCAGGTCTGGGGATCGAACTCAGGGGCATTCAACCTCAGAGCTACACCCCCTGCCCTATTTTTTTTTTTTTGTGTGTGTGTTACTGGGGGTGGAACCCAGAGGCTTTCTACCTCCAGGCTATACTCCCAGACCTTTTTTATATTTTATTTGGAAACAGGGTCTCACTAAGTTGCTAAAAGCCTCACTAAGTAGCTGAGGCTGGCTTCGAATCTGTGCGATCCTCCTGTCTCAGCCTCCCAAGAGCGGGGATTACAAGCATGCGCCACCATGCCCGGCTTTTTATTCTCTATTTTGAAACCGGGTCTCGCTGATTTGCAGAAGGCCTCAGTAAGTAGCTGAGGCTGTCCACGAACCACGATCCTCCAGTCTCAGCCTCCCGAATGCTGGGATTACAAGCGTGTGCCACCACGCCTGGCTCTATTCTGGCTTTTAGCAGGAGATGAAGATAGGATGACTACATTTGAGCCATTGCTCTTTTAATTTATCACAATAAATTAAAGCACTTTATATCCAATATGTAAAATAAGATTCTCCAGAGTATTTTACATCATATTAATGTATGTAAAGAATAATTAAAAGCAGGGTTTATAAAGGCACATTCTCTACCTTTATAACTTGGCTTTTTCATCCCTTTAAGAATGTGTGACCTTGGACAAGTCACATTACCTATCTGGGCATGTTACTTCATCAGTGAAACAAAGCTATAATACAATCTACTAAATTAGAGTTAATAGTTATGTCAGGATTATGCAAGTCATTACATATAATTTGCAAAGAAAATATATGTTGATAGATAAAAATGCATGTATTTACGAATGTGCTGGCTTGACTGTTATTGTTAAGAAATCTACAGATTCATAAATGACCAATCCTCATCATCTGGAAAATTTTATATGAATATTAACTCTTTGCTTTATATGCTATAAAATTTTATTTCCTAAAAATAGCATATATGATTTCTGGTTCAACATACTAGAACACAAATGCATTCTAGGACTACTGAAATGAAAGTATACAAGTAAAAATTATAAATAATAGTGAAGTGCATAGTGAGAAGAAAGAGAGGGCATGAGGGAAGGGGGTTCAGACAACTAAGATATTTCAGTATGTGACTGGGATACAGAAAGCATAGGCAAGCAGCTGATTAAGTGGGATAAGCCCGGTCATAGAATTATGTAGAAGGGAGGTGAGGAAGAGGTGACAAAAAGCATTTTTTTTGTTAAGTAAAGGTATCTAAATGTGATGATTAAAGTTATAATCTAAGACTTTGGGTTAGCTGTAAAGTAACTTTTTGTAAAATAAAGGTATCTGAATATGATGATTAAAATTACAATCTGAGTCTTAGAGTTGGATAAAGTAGACTGAGGCTTCCAGTGTCGCCTGCCTGGGCACAATGCCACATTCCCTAAGGCTCCTAAATAGTTTAAAAGTCTATGAGAGCACATTCAGCAACAAACCATAGCCCGAGTCAGGATAAACCTAGTCTGACACTGAAGGGGTGTCTGAATCTAGATATGATTATGACCTAAATTACCTCTGCTGAATATCTGCTTCTTCCACCATGTGGCTGAGGGCAAGATAGGAAGGAGATGTGATAGCAGGAGTTCCTTAGCTCTCTTTGAGAAGAGTACAAAAGGATGATCAATGGGAAAGGGTTCTGAAATTCATCTATAAAAGTCTAATCTGGGCTGCTAACCTATGTACCATCGTTGGCAGGCACTTGGGTATACCAGGAAGGGCTCTTGGGTAAATTACTGGTTCATAGAATCTTCAGCAGTCTATAAAAAGAATGTTGACATTTATCAATGTGGAGAGATGTTGAAATTTATCAAATGCCTTTTTTGTATCTATTAATACGATATGATTTTGTCCTGCATTCTGTTGATGTAGAATGTCACATTTGTTGATTTGTATATGTGAAAGTATCTTTGCATTCATGTGATAAATTCTACTTAACCAATGCTAATGGTCATTTTAATGTTGGATACAGTTGCTAGTATTTTAGTGAGGAATTTTCACCTGTTTTCAGGAAGGACATAGTTTTCGTTATTTTTGTACTCTTGTCTGGTTTTGGTATGATGGTAATGTTGGTCTTAGAGAATAAGTTTAGAAAAATTTCTCCTCTTCAATTTTTTGGGGGAATAATTTGAGAAGAACTGGTATTAATTCTTTACATGTTTGATAAAATTTAGCAGTGGGGCCATCTGATCCTGGGTTTCTCTTTGATAGGAAATTCTTATTAATAATTCAATCTAATTAATTGTTATTAGATGGAGCAGGTTTTCTATTACTTCATGACTCAATCATGGTAAGATGCATGTGCCCAGGAGTTTGTCCATATTTTTTATGTTATAATAATTTCTAGCAATCATTTTTGTATTTCTGTGTTGTTCATTGTAATGCTATTTTTTTCAATTCTGATTTTAAGTCTTATCTCTTCTTAATCTAGCTAAAGTTTTGTTAATTTTGTTTGTTTTGACGAAACAATTCTTTAACTTGATCTTTTGTATTGATTCATTAGTCTATTTTATTTCTGTTCTAATCTTTATTAATTCTTTCCTTCTACCAATATGGGTTTGGGTTGTTTGTTTTTGTTCTTGAAATATGGTGCTAGGTTGTTTATCTTAAGTCTTTCCAAGTTTTTTGAAGAGGGCATTGATATCTTTAAGTCCTCTTAGTACTGCTTTTTATGTATGCCCCCACAGGTTTGGGTGTGTTGTGTCCATTTTCATTTTCTTCACAAAATGTTTAAGCTTACTTCTTCATTTTTCCTTGACCTATTAGTTGTTCAGAAGTAGGCTGTTTAGTGTACATGCATTTGAATAATTTCCAAAGTTTTTGTTGTTATTAATTTATAGTTTTAATGTACTATAATCAAAAAGGAAAACGGATGATATTTCATTTAAAAAATATTTGTTAAGACTTGTTTTGTGGCCTAGCATATAATCTATTCTGGAGAATGTTCCATGTGCTGTTAAAAAGAATGTTTATTTGTCAACTATTGACTAGAATAGTAGATATCTGTTATAATATGTTCTATAGATGTCTGTTATAACCATTTGGTATACAATATAGTTTGTGCTATTTCTTTGTTGATATTTTTATTTGAATGGCCCAGCCTACTGTATATGTGCGTGTGCATGTGTATGTGTATGTGTATCTTTACTGCTTTTAATTTCTTTTTTTAATTTTAACTATTTTGGTACTAGGGACTGAACCTAGGGGCACTGTACCTGAGATACATCCCCAGACCTCTTAATTTCTTGTTTGGAAACAGGGTCTCACTAGGTTGACAAGCGTCTCACTACTTGTTGAAGCTGTCCTCAACCTGCAAGCCTCCTGTCTCAGCCTACCAAATCTGCGATTAAAAGTGTAGACATAAAATATAAAAATAGGTCTGGGAGTGTAGCCCGGAGGTAGAAGGGTTTCCAGGAACCCC
Organism: Muscardinus avellanarius; assembly: GCF_963383645.1. Taxonomy (NCBI): domain Eukaryota; kingdom Metazoa; phylum Chordata; class Mammalia; order Rodentia; family Gliridae; genus Muscardinus; species Muscardinus avellanarius. The sequence goes on from NC_137790.1 coordinate 84,664,217, forward strand.
AGTACCACAATAAATAAAATAAAATAAAATAAAATGAAATAAACAATCTCTAAGGAATGAAGTTAGAAGTCAAGGACAAAGGGCCAGAACATGGCATATTATACAAGAAAATCTGGCTTAACCAGAAGAATCAGACTCAACAGTATGCTTTAACATCTAGGTATGGGTCAGAAGAGCCATCTGTTAAAAATAATACTATTAATAATTCACAAAGACTTGAACTACTCCAAATTGAACCACACATGCATATAATTTTAAAGGGTGAAATAATTGACTGCTGGGTCCATGTGTAGAGAATGGCATTCTGGAATTCAGGGCATGGGGTGACACTGAATGGGTCCAATTTCAAGAAGGGCTGGATACCCTCAGGCTCTTGACCATATGCTCCCCAAACTTATCAGTGTTCCTCCTGGACTCTTTTCAAACTTAGCAAATGTATCCTCTCCATTGAAGTCTTTGGGATAGATGACAATCTTCACAGGTCATCTAATCCATGCACCTGCCCTGAAGGAAGGCCTGCTCTTAAAACCACCCAGACAGATGGTTCTTTGCTGTTCTCTAAATTCCCTAGGGAAGGAGCTCGACAGGCTGCTACCATAATCCATCCCTATGTCTACCAGTCAGCCCTAGGACACTGAATCCTAAGCATTTAGTTAAGAGCAGGTGGCAAAGAGACAACTCTTTGTCTCTCCCTGAGGATTTGGAAGTTGGCCAAATTAGCCATGGGGCAATTGCCAAAGTGTACAGGAACCCCAATGCTGCTCTGAGCTTTACAAATAGTAAGTTAAGTGGGGGTATTTAGTGTTCCCAGCTGATAAAATACCAAATTCAGCAAAAAGCTGCACTAGTTTCATAATGCTCAGTCAAGAATTTACATGTCAGTAATAAATTTCCAGACTTAAATTTATTTAATTAAAACAACTGAAAAATATAACAAAAATATAAGAAATACTTGGAATTTCTTAAGAATTTGTAGATGGAAGAACTGAACTGTAAAATATTTTAATAAATAAAACATCAATACCTATGATATGCAGATAAAGCCATAGAAGAGTATTTATGAATTTGAAAGCTCCTAAACTTAAAAAAGAATAAACTAGCACTAAAATTAAGATGATACAAAATAAATAAAAGTTATGAATTAGAAAGTATGAGCTTTGTACACACACACACACACACACACACACACACACACACATACTTCTTAGTGATTTTAAGTAAGAAGGAAAAAGCAAAATGTGCTAAAAAGAGAGTTATAAGCCAGGCGTGGTGGCCCACACTTGTAACAATACTAGGAAGGCTGAGATGGGAGGATCAGAGATTTACCTCCAGTCTTAGAAATTTAGTAAGGCCTTCAGAAACTTAGGAAACTTTGTTTCAAAATAAAAAAGCACAGGGCTGGGTTGTAACTCAGAGGCAGAGTGCTCCTGGGTTCAATAACACACACACACACACACACACACACACACACACACGCACGCGCACACACACACACACACAGCTATAAATATATATAAGAAATCTATTATAAATGTTATAAGTGAATAATATGCTTATAACATGCTCATATGGCTAAAAATTATAATTAAATCAAACTATAAACAAGCCAAATGGAGTCCAATAGAAGACATCAACCCTCCAAAAAAAAGCAGACCAATCCAACAATAACAAAACTTCAGCAGACTAATAATCACTTCAGAAGTTGAAAAGCTTATTAATATAAAATTTAACAACATAATTCTGTAAGATGTTTGGATATAAAAGTAAGCAAAAGTCAAAATCTTCCTTTTATATTAGCAATATCCTGCAAGAATGAAAAGACAGACTTCTCAATAGCAATAACAACAACAAAAAACCTGAATGATCTTGAAATAATTTTATAAAGAAAGGAAAAAATCCATAACTTGAAGGGTATTGGAAGGATTCAAGTACAAAAAGAGAATACTATGTTAAAAAGGGAAAACTGAATTTAAAAACCCATTTTAGTGAAAATATATAAGGCAACATATAGATAATAAGTTATTTTCCAAAGGGGTTAAATATTTCTTCAGTTTGTCTATAGAGGCTTTTGTATTTTACCTGAAGCATACAAATATGTATACATATATATGAACACATACACACACATTTTTTGCGGGGGGTAATAGTGATTGAGTCCAGGGTTGTTTTACCTCTGAGTTAGACCCTCAGGCCCTATATTATTTTTAATTTTGAAACTAGGTCTCATGAAGTTGCTGAGGCTGGCCTTGAACCTGGAATCCTCCTGTCTCAGACTCTAAAGTATTGGAATTACAGGGGTGTGCCACCATACCCAGCTCTCGCACACATACCTACACACGTTTTTGATAGGAAAGTAAAAGTCCCAAGAGATATTGAGAACTCTCAACTCCAAACACAGTCACTTTGCAAAACAGAAATACAGGAATGTTGCCTTATGAAGTGTCCATATAGTCACACATGAGACTTGAAAGAACCACAGACTACTGCTATGATAATTACCCGAAAGTAACAAGATCCAGACCCTCTGTAGGCCTGGCTATGGCAGGAAGAGCTCAAAACCAGCCAGTTCCAGCGTCTTTTCACTGTTGATCTTTCATGTACAATTCTTTGGCGTAGATATCCACTGTCAAAGTAGCACTGGCCAAACTTTTCTTTCTGGCCCAGGTAAGAGAAAATAAATTACTTCTAAGTTGAGATAATAGAATGAAGAGAACTAGAAAGAATAATTTTTACAACTCTAGCCGTTTATAGTTTGAGCAGCATTTTCTGATGTTATTCAGCTTGATCTATATCCTAATACTAGAAGAAATATGTGTGAGATGCCTTAGAAAACTTTGCTTTTTCTCTCGTCATTAAGATAGCAATGCACACTGCAATGCAATTCATAGAAGAGGAGACAGCGGATGGATTGTAAATGCAAGAGTGTCTTCAAAATGGTCAGAACATGCCTCCTCCTTTCTCTTCCAAGCTAGATGTTAGAAACATTTTATTCACTTTTGAATTGCACCTGACCCAGTTCTTATTATTGGAGATTTCTACATTTGCTTTCCAATTCAAAAATAATCTATGATTTGATGAGTATTTCCTTTCCCATAGCACCAGTCCTCTGATTCTTTAATTTCCTTTAGGTTTCTATGAAATTTTTCACTCCTAAATTCTTAGACCCCTGACTCAAATGCTCTCATAAACATAAAATTTTTCTTGAGACTAAGATTAGAGTGGTGGCAAGGCAGTTAGTCTTTCTCCCTGACCTCTTTTCTTTACTATGCTTTAACATATTTATTTATATTTTTTCTCTTACTCCTTTATTTAGTCCAGCATTTCTTTATAAATAAAAAGAAGAAAAGAGATGATCAAGTGGAAGAAATAAACATAAGAGAGGAAAGGAGTAGAAAGCCTTGGTGCCTTTAGTGATGGATTATATGAAATGAACCAATGTAGAGAAAAATTATGGCTGAGTTTCTAATGACTTATGACCTTTAATACTCTGTCAGAAAGATCCAGCTTACTTGGGAATTACAATTTTGTTCTAACTACTCCAGGGTTTCAGTGGTAGTTAATGACTTTTCAGTTAATGACTGAATGACTTTTCCCATCATGGAAGTATCAGCACTATTAAAAACTTATAGTTAAATCTGAAGCTTTTCTTTACTCTATGATTAGAATCCACAATAGGAGTTCAGTCTTTTAGCAAACAGACTGTTGGGACTCCTACATGTGTGTTTCAAGGACCCGGCTGGCACTGTTATCTCTAGAAGATCACAGAGAAATTTACAGAAAGGCACTGTGAAAGTCATAATAAGCCTTCAAGAGATGACCACATACTAATGCTTGACACCTGAGAATATGTTACAGCATATGAAAAGAGAGACTTGGCAGATGTGACTAAGGACTTTGACAGAAGGATATTATCTGAGATGATCTAGGTGGACCCAGTCTAATCAAATAGGTCCTTAGAAACTGGAGGATGTTTCTGGTGGTCAGAGGAAATTATGACTATGAGAAAAATGATCAGAAATGCTATGTTGGGAACATTGAAGACAGAAGAAAAAGGCCACAAGTCAAGAAATGTGAGAAGCCTCTATAACAAGGTAAGGCAAAGAGAATTCCTCCCTGGAACCTGCAAAGAGGAACATAAGCAAAGAGAATTCCTCCCTGGAACCTGCAAAGAGGAACATAAGCTTGCTAATACCTTGATTTTGGCTCAGCGAGGCACAATGGCCATCTGACCTGCAGAACAGAAAGATGAAAAATGTGTGCTATTTGAAGACATGTTTGTAACAGTTTGTTATAGGAGCACTATAAAACTAATACAGACATCATCAACAAACACTAACACCATTTTTTACAGTTGATACAATCCCTGTCACATCATACCAAACCAATTTGAGAAGCAGAGAGGAGAGAAGGCCTCAGGTATTCAGACTTCATGCTCGCACATCCCCTACTTCTTCCTCTTTTGAAAGTTGATTTAAACTAAAGTTATAGTTGATAAAATTATTCACATTTGCTTACCAATTTCCTGAATATTCTCCTTTGGTGTTTCTATAGTTTTAAGTAAATAAAGAAGTACCCCCTTATTCTCAGGAAATACACACCAAGAACCCCAGTGGATGTCTAAAACCACAGATGTTACAGAACCCTGTGATTTAATGCCTTTTCCATTTTAACTAAGCACATACCACTCACTGTGGACAAAGCTTCCATAACTTAAGTAACAGCAAAACTAACATTAAATTTTCTTCCTACTTTTGTGGATACAAGGCTTGTTCTTAAAATATAGATTTTTGCAACCTTAGCATATGAGCTTTTTTATTTTTTTATTTTTATTTATTTTTCTTTTAACAATTTTTTAATTGAACATAAATAGTATACATTTAAACTATATTTGGTGCCCTCTCCCCCCCTTTTTTAAGTGGAGAACTTTTACCTTTTTACTTAAAGGAAGTGGGTTACAGTTTCTTTTCGGTATGTCTGAATTGCCAGCAGCACTGCTTTTGTGTGAAGAGGCCATCATTAGGTAAAATACGGGTTAATTAAACATAAGCACTTGGGTAGTGCAACAGCCAACCAGGTAACAAACACTGCTACTGAGTGACTAACCAGATGGTGTCATTTAAGACATAGATGTACTGGAACACAGGAAGACTCATGTCTTGAGTGGAAAGAGCAGGAGAGTATGAGAGCTCATCATGCTACTTACAATGATGTATAATTTAAAACTATTAAATTGTTTATTTCTGGAATTTTCCATTTAATATTTTCAGGTCACAATTGACTGCAGGTTGCTGAAACTATGATAAAAAAAAACATCAGGATAAGAGAGGACTACTATACATAGATATTTCTTACACTGAGATAATTTACTCAAATCCTAACTCCCAAACATTTGGAAAATAAGCGATGAAAAAGGACATGAGGTTTTAAAGGTTAATGGAAAGAACCAAGTGTTAGCCTACATACTGCCACACAGTGGCTATGGCTTAGAATCCTGTTTCTGTCTAGATATAATTTTCTTATCTCCCCCCAAAAAGGACAAAATCAGGAGATGAATTCCAAGGTACTTTCCCCTCTAAACACATAAATATTAAGGAGGCATCAGCCTTTGAATCATTTTCTACTTGAAAGTGCAAGCACCAGAAACAACATATGTGTCACACACACCACACCCCCCACTCACACATTTTCTTTTTCTGCTTATTTTTTGAAAGCTGAAAGTAATCTTTAAATCTACATGTACATAGATATGCAATTTCTCAATCTGATGGTCCTTCCTCAGTTCAATCTGGTGGATTCTTTACATAGTAGTATTCCCAAATAGTTGCAGATGTGCAAAAAATCTAAATGCATACACAATTTACAAAAAGCACAGTTGACTTGATTTGCATTTCTGCATACCTAGGCATTTCCTGTTTTCAACTATGAGAAAAAGACAGAAATACCATCTTTCTCAGCCCACAAATCCCTTTTCATCTGTAATCATGAAATGTTCAGCTCTACTATCCACTGTGAAGTGGCTTTATAGTTATTTAGATCATTAGTAATGACATATGGCAACAGAATGAGTAACCTCACTTTTTTGTAAAAAAGTAGTCATCAATCTTCCGTTTGGTACAAGAATACATCCCAGAGATCCTTTGTATGACATGTATAAGATCTTGCATTATTGGAGCTCAGATTCTCTTCCCTTCCCTGCCCCACTATTTCCCTCTCAGTGCATTACTCCTTCAGTCCCACAATTTTGTTACTAAGTTTGTAATAGGGTTTCACTGTGCTCATCAAGCCATGTCTTTTTATCACTCCTTTATTTGCACGTTGATACTTCTACATGCAATATTTTTCTTCTCTTTCTCTATTGGAAAAAAGTCTATTCCTTCTTAAAGACAAAGCTCAGATATCACTCCATAATCTACCTATCTTCCTCCTGGACCCAAGACATTCTCTCTAATAGACATATGTATAGAGTTTCTTTACAAAATATATTACATGGGAAAAGGATAACTCTTTATTTTTTTATTTATCTAACTTCTAGTACTTTGTGAATTTCTTGGGGGGAAAATCTCTAAATTTATTTATAGTCCATTTTTATTTCCAGAAAATATTTATACCAACTCTCATTCATCCCATCTACTTTTTCAATGAACATATCATAGAAGTTCTCCCTAATAGTCACTTATCAAATATGCCAAATAACTTATAATATACTATGTCATTACTAAAATACTGACTCACTTAGAGAGATCACACAAAATCAAGGAGATAATTCTGCTTAGTTTCAACATCTCTGCTATTTGTTCAGTTATCAAAGGAAGAGAAATTGAAAACAGACACACAAAAAAGCTATGCAACCCACAAAACTACTATTATGAAAATGTGCATTCCATACTGAGGAACTGTTATTTAACTAAAACCAGGTGAGTAGGCAAATATCAGCATAATATAATGAACTTCTCTCTTTACCAACAGACATTCTATAGGATCCTAAGCAAATTAATCATTCCCTTACTTTTGCCTGTGTTCCTGTACAACCATTCAATAGAATATAGTGCATTTCACAAAGAGTTTTGTGGAATTATAAAAAAAAATATTGCCTGACATTGAAACAACCATTCAATAGAATATAGTGCATTTCACAAAGAGTTTTGTGGAATTATAAAAAAAAATATTGCCTGACATTGAAAGTCAGAAAACCCAGGTTTTCTATGTACATATGTCATAAAGAAGTTATAATTTTGTAGAAGTTATTGCCACTCTGGTCTATTTTCATGCCTGTGATAAAATAGTGGACTTAATGGGTAATTTTCAACATACTTTCCCTTTCATCATACACGGAATTTCCTTATTGATGGTATTTTGTCAGTGGAGGTAAGTCTGAAGCTATGTCCATATTTAAAGTGCCAGCACACACAGTGGGTGTATGTGGGTGTGTAGGTTTGTCTAGTGATAAAGTTCCCCTGGATAATTTTTAGTCTTCACCTTGAAAACCAGGAAATTCAGGATCCCTCTATCCCTCGCAATCTATGATTTCATAATTGTATGTATGAGTAAAGTCAATGGCAGAAAAAGAACAGTAGCATAAAATGTAGGTTAACTGCAGAATGTAGGAGTACTTGAGAAAAATATCCTTATTACAAATATGTATTTTCTAAGCAAATAAGAATATAAAACTGATTTATGAAGATCAGCTATGCCTTCTAGTAATTTGTGTGATCTTGAGCAAGGTCTAAACTGCCTAAGGACTCAATTTTCTTATATGTAAAATCCATGTAAGAATGACTACCTACTGTGAGGATAAAACATGGTCATCTGTTGAAATGTTCAATGTGGAGCTTTGCCCACGTCAGCATTTGCTATATAGCTGTCAGCATTTATAGGTGAATTTGTGCCAGATACAGAAAAATGCATAATAAAGGTTAGGGTCCTACTTATGGTATAGAATTTCAGAATCTCCAATTCTAGACTACATTGTCTAGAATTTTTGTGAATGAAATAAATATCAAAGTTTTTAAATATGGTTTATAGTTATTCTGCAATGCAAAATATGTAATTAATATTTCAATGTCTTAACTAGAAATTCCAGAAAATCTTACCTATGTCATCATCTGAGACTGGTTTCATGTTTATGCCCAAACACAAAAAAGCCCAGTTAACTAACGGCATGATGTTCTAATAACCTTGATAGTACAATAATGTAGTGAATGTTTACTGAACACTTACAAAAAGCCAGGATCTATTGTAATTTATATATATTATGTATTAATCCTACAAAAAACACTATCATAAATACTACTATAATCATCCCTACTTTGCAATGAGTACACCAGTTCAAAGAGTAGTGAAATTTGCTTAAGTCACCAGGAGCTGAGTGGAAATTTGGCCAAGACTCAGATCCCAAGATTTGGTTCTCTCTGGCATGATGAATAAGGACGAAAACGGTAGTATACCTAGACCAGCTGTCAGTAAATTTTAATTTTAAGTGTACCTGTGTGTCCTTAAATAAACTGTTTGCTTGTTAGGGTTGAGGTTTCTCTGTCTAAACTAAAGGACTGAAATTAAATATAAGGTTCTTTCCTGTGAATTTCTAAGTCAAACTCTGTAGATTTTTGAATGACAAGGATTAGTATCTGAGGGAGTCTCCCCCCACCCTCTTTGCTTTTTTAGCTGCAGTTTTCTTTTGTTTTTCTTGGCATGTGTTATGTTGCCAACACAAAGTATTATGCATAGATCCATGTGTTTATAAATGTTTATGTTGCTATTACTGTTTTCCTTTTGTAGGAGAAGTAAATATTTAAAAAAAAACAAATGAAAAAGACACAAAATTAGGCGGACCAGATTTCACCAATAGGGACTCAACAATGACTTCTACCACACTGCTTACCATGTTGTTTCAAAACCCCTCAATTCCACTGCATCATTCACTAATCTTTTCTTGCTTTATTTTTTTCTGTTGGATCAACACTATTTGAAATGCCAAATATTTTACTTATGTTCTGTCTTTCATCAGTATGTAAGCTTTGTAATTGAGGGTTTCTTGTACTTGCACCAGTGACTAGAACAGTACATGCACACAGCAGGTTCTCAATAGGTACTGATAGAATTAAACTGCTTCCCAATAAGAAGGATCTCAGAAAATTGTGATCATCACTAATGAACTTGTTTTCTTATCTCACTTAATGATATCATTGTCTACGCAAGACATAAGACTAGAAATAAGTTTCAATCCAACCATCCTGCTCTTTCCTGACCCCCCCCCCCTTCCAATCCCTCTGAATTGTCAAGACATGACTCCCATGGTTCAGGCCATGTTCCCTTTTCAGACACAAAGACTGACCACCAGTCCCCTCAATCCTCTCCTCATCCACATCGCTCTCCCCAATAGGACCCAGGATAATCTTTCATCAATATCCTCTACTACTTTTGTTTAAAACCTTTCTGGATGCTCAGGACTTTCAGGAAAGAGCCTGGTAGGAAATGAAAAGTCCTTTAGATCTAGTCACTGTTCATCCTCTTATTCTTGTTTCTCCTTCTCATGCCCTATTCTCTAGTCTTGTACTTTTTGTAATTCTCTACTGGTCCTATTATTTTGCTCTTGAATTTATGGTTTACCTGGAAAATGCCCTTAAGTTCAGCTACAACATCATCTATGTTAGAAAATTCCAACTTTTTAATCATAGTAAGTCACTATCACTCTTTTCATCTTACATTATCATCCAAATCCAAGAATATATTAATTATAGTGCAAGTGAATTATCTATAAGTACTTTTCTGTATTTTGTAGACTGCTGTTTCATTGAAATGCCTGGCAAAGTACTTGGCACTTAGTAGGCCTTCAGTAGCTATTGAGTCAATAAATAAACAACAACATAGATTTCCTACCTAAAAATTGTTATCCTTCTCAGTAAAAGAACATCAATAAAATCAGATCCCAAATCCTTATAAGTAACAAAATGCAGTTTTCCTAGTCTTACCTACGTGAATCTTGTGGCCCGTCTAGAGTTCCCTTGAATTTAAAAGTGACTATAATGCTGAGCTCATTCCATCCATACATATCTTCTTACCTGATCTCCAAATGGAAGTCCACCTTGAGTCTAGTGCACCAGTGAGTAGGTACCATTGCAAAAAAAATTTGGATGGCAACTGGATGCACACATTTGAATTGTATTTCCTTGATATGCCAGATAAGGGTCAGAAGAAACAATATCCTCATGTCACCTGTTACAGAAATGCAGAGCACTGGAGGTCCAGATAGTAGGGTGTGGGAGAAACGGTTCCCAGGATTGCTTCAGAGGTGCAAGCAAAGCTTTCTTTAGAAGCAGGGTGTCACAACAGCTGCCTGAAGACACCACACATCCAAAATTAGGAGTGGGAACTAAGTCGAAGAATCATTTAATCAGTGTCTGGCTTCCTGAACCACCTTAATGAAATAAAATGCCAAAATTCACAGATACATTGACACTCCTGCTGATGGCCTAAAATAGCATCAACTTCCGACCAGTGAACCAATCGCAGGCTATTGCTCTTAACTCTTCTCCCTGATGATATGTCAAAATGACCTTGTTTTCAATACGAGTACCTTTCTCCTTGCTGTCTCTCATTTCTACCTTAGTGGTGGGACTGGACCTTGTATTTCTTAGGCTTAATTAACTAGATTTACCACTGTTATAGTTTGTTAAAAATTCAAAGTAACTATTTTCATGTTTAAAAAAAAAGGCAGCACTGGATTGACACAAATTGTGGAGAGAAGGGAATTTCTGGATACAGATATTACTAAAATTACAATAACCAGGTCCAATCAAGTTCAACAAGGAACAAAACAGAGATGCACAACTAAAGTGCTATTTACAGAGTACTGTGTTCAGCAATTGTCTGATATCATTTGGAGAGAGTGGTCCCAGGTAGGCAGGTTCCCCACATGAAGATATGGAGCCATAGCACATCTGAATTTTTACCTGCTGCCTGGCCAAGGATGAGACTCTTCAATCAGAGGAAATCAAATGATAACTAAGAATATAATCCCAAGGAGAAGTAGAGGGAGTCATATTATAGGATTTGGTAGAAAATCTTTGTGATGTGCACAGATCTGATCTTTTTCTGGGCCTAACTTACCTCCTCATCTTCTGCAACTATATTCATAGGTTTAGTATATGTAAGGGTTTAAAGCCAGGCTCTGGGTTCAAGTTATAACTCTAATTGCTAGATCCTGAGAAAATTCAGTTCTCTTTGCACCAGAATTTTCATCTGTAAAAGAAGAGTACCTACCTCATCAAGATATAGTAAGAAACAAGATTATGAACATGCATGTGAAGCTCACTACATATAGTTAAGTGCTCAGTATATGCTAGTCATCTTTAAACAAACAGTAGTGGGAATCTTTAGCATTAAAGCACAGTATAGAACACATTGCAAGCAAAGGTCTTGAGAGAGTGGTACTGACCAATTTTTAAAGATCATCTAGTTCTAACTCTTCAATTTCCTCTTTGGAAAACGAAGAAAGAGCAAGATAAGAAAGATGTGGTCTGACATCTCAGTGATCTTACAAGGAAGATCTTACAGTGGGAAATAAAAATACAACAGCACATTTATGAGGATAACAAAGGGCATAAAAGTAATGAATAAAATATAATAGGAACAAGAGTAGAAAGAAAATAGAGATTAAGTTCTAGGTTCATAGTGCCTCTTGATTAGTACAAAATCTTTAAAAGATTATGTTATATTAGATTAAAAGTTATATTAGATTAAAAGTTATATTCATGAGTTAAACAAATCATATATCTGGGTATTTGAATCCAGGAGGATAAAGTCTTGATTTTTTTCATCAATATCAACTTAGGGGCGCAGAAACTCCACCCTGGTCTCAGGTTTATGTTGGTTTGCTAGCCCCCTGATTCTGACTACCAGATAGACTAACACTGGAACCAGATGTTCAACATAGGATCCAGTCTCTGATTGGTCTCTAATTGTTCAATGGAGATCACAGGGAGGTTTCTGAATGGTTGGGGCAACATTGCTGTTAAGTCCAAAACTCTATGACTGGGATGTTTTAACTAAGGCAGAAAAAGACAATTTCACCAGAATATTGACAAATAGAAAATTTAACTAGCTTTTTGTACTATGTGAAATTCTTGGTTAGTAGAAATGTACTCTTTATCCTGTTGAAAAACACTCTGTATTGATTATGCTGACACTGACAGTAAAGCTGTGTGGTGGCTCATTTTCTTTCTTTTTTTTCCCCTTACATCTCAAATGAGAAAGTAGGTTATGATTCATCCTGTACAATTTGAGTCAAAATTCATTTTGTCTTTTTTCAATTAGTTCTTCTGCACTCCACATTAAAAAGTAGGAGTAGTTTGCTCAGCAAATGAGAACACTGTGGTATGCCTTGGCAAGCTGCTTTCTCACACACAATGACTGAAAAACACTTTTTATATTCTCTAATGATATTGCAATAACAAGGGAACTCCATAAGAAAACATAAAGTGTTAATTGAAATAGAGAAAAGCACAAACATCAAAAATACAGACAAATGTTTATTATATACTAATAATAAATGGCATCCATCAAATCCGATGTTGCCTTGGGAGGCAGTACTAGCATCTCTTACATTTTTGGTCTTCGGTTATGATTTGAAAAAGATTTACAGATCTACTTACTTACCTTGATTCCCACAATTGACATAAAAAACAGAGTGAAACACGTAAAATAACTGAAACTCAGGAAGGCAATAAACATGCAATGAAATGGCTTGTTTCAACCAGAAAACTTAAATTTTTGGTTGAAACCAGTACTTCACATGTGCTTCACTCTACCATTGAACGATAGCCTCAGCCCTGGTTCTATTTGGATAATAGAAACTGGTTCTGTCCTTTAATATGACCATTTTTTTTGCAAAATACTTCTTAAAACTACTAAAAGAATGGTTCTCAATAATATAAAACAATGGTTCAAGAATACCACAAAGATCAAATGTCACCAATATTGCAGAGAGAAGACAAAGGACCTACACTTAAATTTCTTGATTCCAAGTCTAGGGCTTATGTCACTTTCCCATCTATCACAGGATGAATTATTCACTTTTATGACAGGGCTATATCTTTACACTAAATATCATTACCACATTAATGGTTACCAATTTTAATAACACTTACCTGTGTGGCAAGTACCATTAGTGAACAACATTATTGACCCTTAAATAGAGTGATTCTATGGATCCAACATTAGCACATGGTATTCTCTTATCACATCATACAATCCTATTTTATTTTTATCAACTGGCATTGAAATCTGCCTTCAATGCAGTGAACTTCCTCAAAAACTTCAGGAAATAGGAAATAATACCAAGCAGAGCATAACATGGCCCAGTAAATACAAGTCTTGTGTCTCTTTTCCAATTCTCTCCAAGATTCTGAAGCAAAAAATGTTGTATATTTATAGGGAATAGATGTTTTCCCAAACCATATCTTAGCATAGTATTATGGACAAAATACAAAAAAAGTGTTTGAGGCAAAGAAATTACATAGCCAAAAGGATTTTAATAGATCGTGGCGTTCAGTTTCCTAACATCAGAGGTAAAGTGCATGAAAAAGTGACTGGCCCGAGATGTTGCCATGAATCAACAGGACAGTCAAGCCCTGAAGGCCTTTGGATGCTAGATGCAGGATCTTTGCACCACTTTACTGTTAGACTGAGGACATGAGGACCCTGCATGCCAGAAAAGTCTTTATTTTCAAAACTTGCCCAATGAGTAATACTTAGAACATCATTTCTCCATAGTATTCCATCATTTTGTCTTCTTTTGATTGATATTCACATTTCTCAATATTTTGAACATTAGCTAGTTCATAGATAATATGATTAAATTTCAATGTTATCTAGTTTAATGGCTTTTAAGGGGAAAAAACTCGTATTTAATCCACAAAATCAGATTATGAAAATCAGTGGCATATATGAAGACAAAGATAAAAAGTTAACTGATTCAAATATTTGGCAAATAATAGTATGGATAGTTTACATTGATGGTAAAATAATACGAATCTGTTTTCTAAAGAGTGAAGAATGGGAAGTTTTCATTCTATGATTCTAGGTGACGGACTTGGACCCTTAGATTGGAAAGGAAAATCGGCAGAGCTTAAAAACTCCTTCCTGCCATTTCTTCCTACTGCATCTTCTTTTTACTTTAACATTTTAAACATATTTATTGCTTTTATTTTCCTATTACTTAATCACCTTCTTATCTTCTTCTGCCTTGTTTTTGTTCTTTAGTAGAGGTTGAAATCAGAGGCATTTTGGGTTCAGCAAATAAGAACACTGTGAAATATCTTGGTGTGCTGCTGTCTCAAAATGACTAGAGCACACTTTTTATATATCTAGTGATATTTTTTATATTTCACATGACCACTAGCCCTACTGAGGCTGGTCTCAAACCTGATATTTTCCTGGAAGATCTCAAGTATTGGGACTACAGGTGTGTACCGCCACACCTGGCTCTGCTGTATCTTCTCAACATTCCTTATCAAGTCCCTCCTGTACAGTGCTTCTGTTCTCTCACTAAATTTTAACAAATAATGTTCATTTTCAAGTAGGAGCAAAGTCAGGTCCTGGCGTTATACAAACTGAGCGTTTGACAGCTAGAGAACCAAATGAAGACTTGGATCAGAGCCATGCAGTACTGTAGTGAATCTGGCAGACCTCAGAGTCCACATTAGGAAAATAACTGAGATATGTGTACTAACTTGGAGCAATTTATGGAAATTCCTATTTGAGGGGCTCTGGATGCTGCTTGCTTGTTTTTCTTCAAAAGCATTCAACTGTCTTGTCTGGGAATTCTAACCACAGGCAGTGTGTCTTTGCTCCCCAGAAATAGGTATTTTTCAGTTTACCTATTATGTGGTTAAAAAGGCATATTCAGTATACCTTTATGTGGCATAAATTAGCCAATTCAGTGTGGCAAAATTCTATGAACTTGGATGGAAAAATATGGGTTTTCTATTGCCAGGCGTCAGACTTGTTCTTCATCAAAGCCCTTGGCACTAGAGGATTTAACAAATGCCTTCTCTCCTTGGCCATTATGCTACCCTGTTTCCATTATTTCCGACAATATGCACTACAATGATTGGTGTATAGTAGGCACCCAATAAATATTTGTAGATGAATGAATCTGTTCAATTAAAAGTACAACAAATGCCTACCAAACAGAAATCCACAGATGTTCAAACAATGGCTTTGCTGACAGTCAATTAATTATGCCTTCTGACAATTCTAATGTCACTTCAAAGTTCGGGAGGAGATAATCATCTGTGTGTTTAGAGAAAGTTGTGGGGAAAGTGAATGTTGTGGGAAGGAAGGGTGCTTTGGAGGGGAAGTGAGTTATCAGTTAAGTGTGTTTGCGTAATAGGATCACAAAACGCATAATTAGCACTTGTAGGTCAGGGAGGTCCCAGCTCTATCTGCAACTCAGTACACAGCCCTAGACTACTTACATACAAACTAAAGCTTTTTTTTTTTTTTGCCACATACAAAGCTTGTCCCACCAGTGCTTTCTCCCCCAGAATTTCAAGTTTGCTTTCACAGTTGTTAGTAAAAGGATATTAAATTATTAATTTGGAGTCTCTTTTTAAATTTTTTAATCTTCTGAAAAATAAACGGCGATCACATATAACTGAATGAGCAGGTGTCTGCTGTTTTAGCAAGACTGTACAAAGCAACATTTTGTGGGTGGTGGTTCATAGCCTTGAAAGGTTCTAGTTTAAGTGACTGGATGACCTTTAAGGACTAATTGCCAAAGACAACTGATATAAATATGGGAGAAGGGCATTTCTTTCAATGTGATGCCCTGTGCATCTGACTCAATTCTCATTCATATTATCCTCTTTCTCTTTATCTCTCTCTCTCTCTCTCTACACACACACATACATACACACATACATACACACACACACACACCACACATTTTTCTTGTGTGTGTGGCACTGGGGATTGAACCCAGAAGCATTCAGCTTTTGAGCTATACCCTTGTCCTATTTCATTTTTATTTTGAAACAAGGTCTCACTAAATTTTGGAAGGCCTAACTAAGTTGCTGAGGCTGGCTTTGAACTTGCAATCCTCCAGTCTCAGCCTCTAAAGTACTGGAATTAAAAGCATGCGCCACCACACTGGCCTTCATTTCTATTATAATAGGTGAAAATTGCAGATGTAAGAGAGTATTCTGGGAACCAATGATTAGAGGAAAGAAGGGGACAATGGAGAGAAGAATTCAATGTGAGCTAGTAGTTAAAAAAATAAAATCTTAACCAAGCAACTTTTCCATTGACTAACTCAATCCTTAAATTTCACAGAAGACACATGCAAAAGAGACCAAGTCCAAGGTTATCAACCTCATTTTAAGTTCAATGAATGTAACTATGACATCTTACTCTACTGTATATAATCTTCATTGCCCTTAAGTGATTAAAAATGAAGCATATCCTCTCTGTTGTTTACTATATACCATGTCCTGACATAAGGAATGGGAATGTCTATTCACGATTTTCCTTCATTAGTTAATTAATCTACCAAACATATAAAATATGTTCTATATGCCAGGCACTGCTCTAGGATCAGAGAAGGGAACATTACAGTGGACTAAACAAAACTGGTCACCCTCGCTCAGATTTTTGTTTATGTGGAGAAGGTAGATGGCAAATATTAAGATATTAAATTTGAGAAGAAAAAATATATTGGAATCTCTTTGGTTATTTTTTATTTGAAAATTAAAGAGATCAGAAAAATATGTCTAGGGTCATAAAATTAGCAGGTCTAACCTGCTTCATCTTTGTAAATAGCCCTTCTGGTCTTCTTTCTACCATGAGACTCATTTCTCTTTTGTAATTTCTCTCTCTCTCTCTCTCTCTCTTCTTTTTTTTTTTTAGTGCATTGTAGTCATACATTTTAATGGAATTCAAGATGGCAGAGGCATATATGCACACATCACTCATTTATCCCTTCCCCAATTCCCACTCCATTCTGTCCCGCCTTCCTCCTTTTCATGTTTGGCTTAGTGACTGGCTTTGATATGTTTGTGAGTATACAGCATACACATTAGGTAATTAATTTCTAAGTGTTATTTAGAAAGGAAATTATAGTTTTAGCTTTCAAAACACTTCTATGTATGACCTTGAATGTCTTGGTTTGGGCTTTACTTTTCTGGAAGATGAAAAATGGTCTTACATAGTATCTAAGACCACATTTTTTTCCCCTCTAAGCTAAGACTCCAAATCAATGCTTAAAAACACACAAGCTGAATTAATAAAAAATTTAAGTGTGCTAATATGGAACATATACAATGGTTAGGATTATTTATTTAGTGCTATACAAATATATTATTTTAAGAAAACATTTTACCAGAAGTTATTACCACAAAAGGAACTATGTCTAATATATCTCATTAACTAGAAAATTCTATTCCCAAGACTGACAGGTAACTTAAAAAGCTGGAGAAAAACAAAACAAACACACACACACACACACACACACACACACACACACACACACAAATAAGAAAGAAAAAAACCCCACCCATTTCCCCCTGCATAATCAATACAACCTTTTCTCTAGCCCACTCATTTTCTAGTTTTTCTTCCACAGTGGTTTGGGAGTTTAAATTAATTAGGTCATTTATCTGTGAAAACAAGATCCTTAGATTCCATCTGTACAGAAGTCAGCTGCCCTCCTGGAGTCAATTCCCAGTTTGTAATTGACAAGAAAATGTTGGAAATCATTTTCTTGTCAGAGAACAATAAAAACAATGAAGTACAAATTACTTAGCAACTCTCAGTTGAGACCTGCTAAGCACTTTTTAGGGTAATCAAATTGTTCCCCATACAGATTAAAAAACTGCAACACAGAGTATGTTAACTGATATAACTTACTGTTCATGATCAACCCAGTGTCCTGGTGTTTATCACAATTGGGTGAACGAGAATAGAAGGTGGAATCAGTAGGCCTCCACTACCATATAATTTTGCTACTTACTGGTTCTACAACTTGTGAATGGTGGGTCTTGGAAGTAGAGAGTCTCTTGATCACTCAAATCTTGGTGTCTCCATAAGCCAAGTGGAAATAAATACACTGGTTTGTAGCACTGCTGCCCAGCTTAAATGATATAAGTATAAAAGTGCTTTGAAAGCATTATACATTACTTGTAATTCGTTAATAATGATAACCTGGAGGGTAGGGCTAGAAATTAGATCGATGAGGCTCATTCCCAGGCAATTTAGCAGTTGTGAAATATAATCTAAACATCCATTTGTTGCTCTAGCATGTATCACCATCTTCTCCAATAAAGAAGGTTATTGAGTGTGGCCAAGGACTTTGTTAAAAACATTATTTCACTATACTAAGTGGAAATTTGCCAGCTCTTCCCCACATGCTTTTTTTTTTTTTTTTTGCTAACTTCAGAATCATGAATATTAAGTGAAATTCCTTTTGCATATGGCAGTCTTCCAAAATCAATCAGGAAGGGATCCAGGTTTTCTTTTCTTCATACCTTCTACTGTACCTCAAATGATGGCTCCTAGTTTCATAGACATCGTAGTCAAAGTGTTCTGGACATTTTCCCTTATGAATTGGTTTAATTTTTATAGAAATGGACCATTACTCTTACTGTTCTGGGAACTCAGTTTCTATTAATGAACATTTATTTGGCTTCCATTTCCATCTGAATTGAGAAGGTACCTAACACCACTTACAGATGGCTGTTGCTACCATTAGTGGCAGCACATTCCTCTTCATGTCTTTCTTCTCTTGAGGTTTTACATGTGTTCTGTCCCTCCTGCCTCATATTTTCCACTTCTGTCCAATTGTCCTTTGAAAGAGTAAAGCCTAATTGCACTAGAACAAACTGCTGATCTTATGCGAAAATTTCAAGATTTCCCACTAATACTGCTCAGAGATAAATAAAACATTCTCTTAGATAAATGCCAAGTTCTGTGAAGAGAATTTACCTAGTGCTGCTATGAAGGCATAATGATTCTTCAAATAGCTCACCAAACAATTTTAAGACTCACACACTTCAGTTTTTTTAAAAAAAGAAGGAACAAGACAACACCATATAAACAATGCCAAGATAATTACAGCTTCATGCTTAAAAATATGCTGTCAGATATTTTCAGTCCATCTTCAGTTATAACAACCATTTCCAAAGATACTGTATTCCAATAGTGTTGCTTTCAGTCTTTAGTTATTGAAGCCTAATGTTACACTCAGCCAGAGTACTATTAATTAGAATCATGCCACCATCACAGCCATACACACGTGGAGTATTTCACATACAAACATGAATTCACCTTCAATAAAAATAAGTAAAAACACAGAACTTAGAGGCTTTATATCTATCAAACAACAAGGAAAACTTTTTGGTAATTTCAAGGAGATAACATCAAGGTTATTTAGAAACAAACATTACTTCTTTTTATATTTTTCTCCTAAAATTTGTCTGGAAAAGCTAAGCCTCAGAGCTGGAAGCTAGAAATATAGGCTTAATTTTATAACAGTCATATTGTTTTACCTAGTTCATTTTAATAGTTAACTAAAAATTCTCTCTCTCACCTTTTAAATTCAGAATTTACCCTAAGTTGTAATAATTTTTAGTTCATTGAACTTTATTAATTCTAAGCATCACTGGAAGTAAAAGTCTCTTCTAGTATGAACACGCTTTTTTAGTTTTCTAGGAAAATAGATTGTTCCAAGATGCATGCACTTGAGCCATGGCATACAGCCTTCTTGCAAATAAGCTGGGCTAAAGACCCATTGTCTAGTTAATTCAATTAGATAAGAATAGCCTCTATCTCCAACTTGCTTCTGTTTTTTCTCCCTTTCCCCTACAGGGCAGTATTTAGAGACCCATTCAATAAACCACTGTCAAAGGATAGGTATGTGGGCATGATCAGGGTATCTTTTTTACTTCTTTATTTTTAAAAAATATTTTATTAGTACATTGCAATTACAAATCATAGTGAGGCTCAATGTGATATAAACATACATGTGCACAGATAAGTCTTAGTATATTTCTTTCGACATCCCACTCTACTCCCACTGGTCCTCCCTGTACGTGTTAATGGATTTGATAGTAATACTTTTATATAGTGCCATAGTGTTATTTGAACTGTTTCATTCCACAATTCTCCCTAATTCGCTCTCCCATTCCCATTCCGCTACTCTTGTTTCTCTCCATATTACTTAAAGTCTCTTATATTTCCTATTTTCTCTCTAGCTTCCACATTTGAGAGAAAACAAACAACCCTTAACCTTCTGAGACTGAATGATTTCATTAGCATGATATTCTCTATTTCCACACATTTTCTTAGAAATAACATAAAATTTGGTCTTCTTTATAGCTGAATAGAATTCCTTTGTGTGTGTATACCACATTTCTTTATCTGTTGACAATCGTGTTTGTTCCAAAATTTGGATATTGTGAATTGTGCTGCTATAAACATCAATATACATGTACCACCAAAGTATTCTGACACATTCTTTTGGAAAGATACATCCAAGTAGATGGTAAATGTTCAAAGCATAGGAATGTCAAAGACACTGATTCTTCTGAACACCACATCATGACATTGACCTAGTGATATAATATAACCATTGCAATTTATAATGAAGATGTATAGGGGATAGCATGAGAACACTAACACTAGCACCTTTTTAGCAAAAATTATTTAAAAAATACTCAGCTGAGATGTAGGTGAGAGGTTTTACTCATTACATTTAATCCAGGACTAACTTGGGAAAACAAAAGGATGACTTGTGACTCTGTGATATGTAAATTGTGCCTCCCCCCAAAGTCAACAGAAACTAAGGTCAGCTAAAATGCTTGATAGGGTGATTTTAGGTGTGTATCAGAGCAATGAAAACAATTCTGCTAGTGTCTCATTAGGTTAAAGATTGTTGAAATACGTCATCAGTGACACTGAAATCAGAGTATAAAACATACATCCTTGAACAGAAATGACACCGCCATCTCTCTTGAAGGTCATGACTTTGGAAGGAGAAGGATAACAAGAATTAAGTCATGCGTCGACTGTTGACAGCATGCACTCATTGCACAAGACTTCCTATCATGGTCATGAGTCAGAACAGATGTGAAATTAGGGGAGTGGGTCCAAATCCTGACATTAGCAAAGTGACTTTGAATCTTTCACTGAGCTTCTCTGAACCTCTGTGTTTCCATGTGTAAAATGAATACAGAATTGCCACACCTGTTAGCCACACTGTGGCCCAGACTGGGCTTTATAACTTGTGGAGGATTAGGTAAATATGAGAGTGTATGTCTAGTAAAAAAAGGAGGAAACAGATACAGAGTAAAAAAAAAAAATTTCAAAGACACACTGTAGTCATTAAGTAGATGGCAGGGGTATTACTCTCTCTACCAATCAGAGAAAAAAGTTATTAAGATAATTCATTTGTTGCAGGCTTCAATATATTTTGGGAGAAAAGACTTGTTCTTGTAGCTTTGTACTTACAGCATCTTACTTGTTTTAATATGAAGTCTGCCTCCCACAAATCAATCAATCTCTCTCTCTCTCTCTCTTTCTCTCTCTCTTTCTCTCTCTCTCTCTCTTTCAAGAGAAGTTGTATACAACATCAATATACTTCATCATATATTACAACATGCAGCTCCTGAAAACAAGGATATTTTCCTATATAACCACAATACAATGAGTAAACTCTCAAAATCAATGCTGATGTATTTTCTAATATATAGTTCATATTACAATTTCTCTAACTTTGCCCTAAATCCTTTATAGCTATTTTGTTGCTCATCCAGAATTCAATCAAAAATCATGCCTTGCATTTGAATAGAATATTTGTTTAATCTCTTTTAATCTGGAGTGGTCTAATTACATAGACAATTTTGAAGAATTCAGGACAGCAGAATGTTCAATCATCTGGATGTTTTAAATTTCCTAATGGTTCAGTTGCAATTCAACATTTTAGCAAGGCCATTACCTAGGTGAGATTGTGTCCTTCCTACATTATATCATTTGGCACATGTCATTTTGTCCCTTTATTGGTGATATTAAATTTCATCACTTGGATTAAGATGGTTTCTAGCAGACCTCTTCATTGTGAAGGTATCGCTACTATTTGTTACTTAAGGCACTCGTGAGGTGATTTTTGACACCCCTTCCAATACTTTCAAATATATCATGATTCAGTTATTCTTTAAATATATATAAAACTGTTATGAGCAATAAGAGACTCCCTAAAGGAAAAAGAACAACAACAATGTATTTGTGAATCATTCTACTTAAGGAAAAAAAAAAACAAACAGTAGAATGTAAAGAAAGCAACATGACCAAAGGAGAGTGGACTCTGCCAGCACTGTTTATTTTTTATTTACACCTGTTCCTTTTCACTTCCTGAGGCCACTACTTGTCTAGCAGGAGATTTTTTTTTTTTATCTGAAAGCACATAATTACCTTCAGGAAATCAGGTAGTTTCAATGAAAACTCCAGACTTAAACAGGAGAAGAAATGGAGAGGGAAAATTAGGTGATGGGTTTCTTTGGGGCTGGGGATGGTACTGCATGAGAGAGAAGTTCCCTCAGGGTGGGGCTTGGCAATGCTGATTCCAGCCCAGAAGAGGACAAAGGCAAAATTCTGATAGAGAGCAAGGAGGACTTTATCCATGAGTTCGGGTCAAGCCCTCCTGGCCTAAACATAGTGCTATGTTCCTTCCCCTTTTTCCAGACAGACGTAGGGACCCTCTCTTCTATACCCCTTATGGTGCCCATGTCACACTCAACACAGAGCTAACGTGCACTGAAATCCCTTCCTCGTGTACCTTTCCTGTCAATCCCAGGAACCTGTGAGTCCCAGAAGGGCATGGCCTCTCTACAGCTGGGAGTCTCTAACACCCATCACAGTGGCAGACCCAGAGAAGGTGAGCGTTTAAAGGGCGAAACAGTTAACAGTTCTGTTAAAAAAAAGTCCTTTCTTCAGGACTTTACCTTGCCAGTGAGAGCTCAACCTGGCCATTAAACCAAAGCACCCTGGCCTGGAGGCCCTGCCCTCACCCACTGTCCACAGAGGGGTTCCTGTGGCAGTTTATCTCAATGTGCAAGGGCTTGTTATAGAATTAAAAGTCCTTAATCTACAGCCGGGGTTTAAAATCTTTTAGAGTGGTCCCAATCTACTTCGATATTATTTTTCAATAATTGCTACTTCCCAAATGGTTGTTTAACTTTAAAGGTTTCATTACTTGTTATGTCAACATTACCCTCATTGGAAATGACCACACTTGTTTCCTACCTTTTATTTCCAAATCTCATCTTAATTTTAAAGACTTAGTCAAAGGCTAACTACTCCACATAAATCTTTTCAATTCCTGCTTCCAGATACTCCCTCTTCTTTTTCTGAATTCTCAAAGAGCATTGGCTGAATTTTGATTAAGTCACACATCACTTTCTGTCTTGTGTTGTAATAAAACACCCCAATGCTGTGCAAATCTCCCATTAGACTATAAGCACTTTTTAAGGTAAGACCCATATCTGTTCTCAACACCACCCAGGAGAATAGAATGCATATAAAATGCACTTGGATGTTTTCCATATAAAGTATACTTTCCTTCAACAGTACTTTATCAACTTATATTTTGTTTATGTTATCTACTTAGAAGAGAATATCTATCCCCTATTTTCCCTCTATTTAAGCTAATCTCCTCCAAAACCCTTTTTCTAAATACGCAGCCTGGCTAACCCTTCTCATCTCCTACGGTGTGGTATTTAAAGATCCAGGCTAGCAGTGGAGATTCTAATATAGTCCTTTAACTTATTAGCTGTTATGTTAGGAGAAATACTTGACATTTCTGTGCCTTAATTTGTAATCTGGAAATGATAAAATGGCACCTACTTCACAGGGTTTCTATACGGATGAACTGAGTCAATTCCTGTAAAGTACAAAAAGTAGTGCTGCTATACCATAAACACTCAATAAAAGCCATTTTCTCCCCAAATTCTCTCTCATGGTTAGTACTTTCCATTTGGCAATGATTATTTACCAATTGGTGACATATGTTCTATTGTTGCTTGGAACTTAAATTTAAATCAAGTATTATTGATGGGCTTTTAATGGGCATATCTTATTTTCTTAAACTGCAAGCCTCAAGAGCAACGGAAAACTTTGATTACTGAGCATATTCTACATGCCAAGCACTTCTAAGTGCCTTCTATAAATATTTCATCCATCACTCACAATAACATTATAAGATAGCTATCATTTTGGTACTATAGACCAAATAAAACGAAAAGGAAGGTTTAGAGAGTAATTTGATAAAGATTTCTAGGCTGGCTCATAGCAGTAATTTAAAAATAATAAGAATTTATCTTAGCACAGCATGGAAGCACAGGCTTGTAATCCCAGCATTTGGGAAGCGAGACAGGAGGATAGTAGTTCGTGGACAGCCTCTGCTACTTAATGAGGCCCTATGCGACTCAGTGAGACTCTGTTATCAAAATTTTTTAAAGAATAAAAAATAGGGATGGGAGTGTCACTCAGAGGTAGAATGCCCCAGGGTTTAATTCCCAGTACTTAAAAAAAAGAATTTATTACTGCTATCCACAATGGTCAATATAACCTCATTAATACAATCACTATCCATGTTCAACTTTTTATTGGTAAATATATGTTGCTATACTTGAAGTACATATACTTGGAAGTCAGCATTTCATTTTTTAATCTGTCATAATACACAAATCTTATTTTTCACTTTTAACATGCATTTTTTTCAAAGATTACATTACACGTCACCACCAACCTTCCCATTGTAATTCCAAGAGGACGACCTGCTTTCAGTACATTTTCATGTAATCAGAGACATTTGCTAGTTTCTTTTACTATTGTCCATGCATTTTTGCCAATCTCCTTCAATTTATGTTTAGCTTTATTATTATACTTCTTTGTGCTAATGCTATTTCTCTAGTGAGTGTGCTGAAGGAAATGTCAGAGGACATTTGCTTCATACCTTTGATTTACCAAGGTGGGAAACTGGGCTGAGGCCAAAGGGGATATGCCAGTACAGTTTAGCCAGCCAGGGGCACAGAAGAGATCAGAACCAGGCTTCGTTTTCCCTCACTCATGTGCTCTTCTGGCTGGGCTATGCTGCCACCCATGAACAAATAGTATCTCGGTATCTCCCGCTCCATCTGCTCTGTGGCTTTGGGCTGGTACTCTTAGTCTTCCTTTCCTTACATATTACCAAATAGGAAGCAAATGGGAAGATGTGAAAATAGAAAACACTTGAGGAGGGAAATTTTTTTTCCACTTTGGAATCTTTACTCATCCTTCCCAAGTGGCCTTTTTCTACAAGAAACATTTAAAAGTGTTTGTCAGGTAGATATTGGTCACCCATGTTGAGACGAGTGAAGACACAGAGTGTTTAGAAATTAGAACAGTTTAAAAGAGTAATTTAAGATAAAACTCAGTCTTCCATTTAGCATATTTTTATATTTTGTGTTTTTAAAGTTATTTTCCTAGTAATTGATTTTAATTATATGCTACAAAAATATTGATCTCAACAGACTGGGGCAGTGATAATGGTCTTTACCACAGATAATCTGAGAGTAATTAATTAAAAAGGTCCAGTTTCAAATGTCATCAATTCTTTTATATAGGCATTCCTGAGGATCTAGATAGAGCTATTAAAATTTTTAACATCTGACCTCGGCCTTCTTATGCCTTTTACCACTTTTTGCCTAGACTGTAATTATTTATGTGCTCAGCTTATCTCTTTTGAGCCATTACAACCTCCCTGAGAAATTACATATCTATAACACTTCATACCTGCCATATAAGAAATAAACTTATATTAATGGGCTGGAAGGATTATCTATTCCTAGTTTTTCACAGCTTTGAAGAAGAAAGATGTTAAAAATACAAAGGAGGCATCTTTAACCCAAACTCAGATAGGAAAAGGATTGAGAGTATAGATTTTGAAATGTATCAAATTCTGTATTTTATGTGAATCTTTAGATCTATGAGAAACTTAAATACACACAGAAACTCTATGTTTCCCTAATGAAAATCTAACAAATTGTGAAAAATATGTCTCAAAATCAAAACTGTGGGATGGGGATGTAGTTCAGTGGTAGAGTGATTACTTAGTATGTGTGAAGCTCTGGGTTCAATCCCTAGCACTGAAAAAAAATAAATTTATATCTTAAGAAACTCTAAGAGTCACTGAGATTACAGTACAGTAAATTACTAGGCAGATAATCCCACTTTTGTTAGCCTCCCAACATAATCTCCAGGGCCGTTTGGTGGTGTGCACATGCACACCAACTCTCAAAGACTCGGCTGCTTTACCATCATAGTACTCTTCATTACATAATAAGGGGAGTGGACAGGACATGTAATTGACAGTAAATGTCTCAAGAAGACCCCACTCACCAAAGTATTCATCAGCAGGTGGATTTTCCATGTCATACAGCATCTTTTTGGTCAGGTGCTCGAGCTCATCTTCTGGACGGAATGAAGAGGGAACTGAAGGAGGTCCCATAGCCGCTGCGTTTCCACCCTGGAATCAGAAAGCACGCAGGTCCCTTAACTGCAGTCTAGACATTAACCAGGGGAATCAGCCTGAACGAGTACTATTTGTACTGAGGAGCCAAAATCACTGGTCCTGATTGTTTGGGGACCTGGGCTGTAGACTAAAATTTATCACTTATTTGGTATCTAATCATGGGTACATAATTTTACTCACTTGCCTTATTTAGGTGAATCATCAATCACACTTTAGAAATCCGTGCTTACAACAGTAAGAATCTATTTCATTCAATAATTGCTAAGCAGTTACTATATGTCATTTGTTTATTTATTTAAACTGTGAATAAATTGAGTCTTTTCTCCTTAAAATGTTAGAGTTGAGAGAGCAACAAAGGCACATTGATAAAGCAGCAGTAGAAAGTGCTTGTTCAGATTACAAGGAGAGGCCCCAACAGAGGCTCCCGGAGAGGGGCAGCAGAATAGAGGAAGCATACAGGTAAAAGACAGGTAGCAAGAGGAGCTCAGTGGGTTGTGTGTTTCTGGCCCTATATAAACTCTATGATGGAAAATCAGAGGCATCTAATATTGTTTGGTATTCAGAGGCATCTAATATTGCTTGGCATAAAAGCCCAAACTTGGCCTTTGTTCCATGTTAAAGAAGTTGAGCTAATTTCTTTCCAGCACTGCAGTCACATATCCAACGAGGATAACAAGTCAGCGACATCGAC
The DNA here is from genome assembly GCF_963383645.1 of Muscardinus avellanarius. NCBI lineage: Eukaryota > Metazoa > Chordata > Mammalia > Rodentia > Gliridae > Muscardinus > Muscardinus avellanarius. The sequence goes on from NC_137790.1 coordinate 84,691,468, forward strand.
ACAGGGCTGTTGTTCAAATAGGTCCAGAAGTATAGCAATGTAAGAGGATCAAGTGTAGCTGGGCGTGGTGGCGCACGCTTGTAATCCCAGCATTCGGGAGGCTGAAACTGGAGGATTGAGGTTTGCGGACAGCCTCAGATACTTAGTGATACCGTTTCAAAATAAAGAATAAAAATAGGGCAGGGGATGTGGCTCGGAGGTCAAATGCCCCTGGGTTCCATCCCCAGACCTGCAAAAAAAAAAAAAAAAAAAAAAAAAAAAAAGGATCAAGCATCAGATCAGAGGATAATCAACTAGGAATCATCCAAAGTGTGTAGCGAAAAAAGAAAATCTAGTTGCTAGATGTAAAGTAGCTTTGTGCTATGCAAATAAAATGGGTTTATTATATTTACCTTTTCCTATAACTTTACCATTTTCAGTATCACAACCAATACTTTTTTTGCAGTACTGGGAATGAAATCCAGGAGCATTCTACCTTTGAGCTACACTCCCAGCCCTATTTTTTATTATTTTGAAACAGGGTCTCAATGAGTTGCAAAGGGTTTCACTAAGTAGCTGAGGCTGTTCTTGAACTGTGATCCTCCTGCCTCAGCATTCCAAATGCTGGGATTACAAGCATGTGCCACCATGCCTGGGATCAATACTCTTAATTAAAGTGTTATTAAAAATAGAATCACAGTAACTAAAAGTTTACAAATAATAATGGTGACCGCCACAGCCAAGGGGCAGAGATACAGATTGGAGATGTTGCCTGATGTCTGTACATGCTTTAAACAGATGGCCTGGAGTTTTCTCTTTACAGATTAGTTTACAAGTTCCTCAAAACTGAACACTGCATATTCATGTATTGTCTTTACTATACTGAAATAATTCGCAGAGTTGAAAATTCTATTAAGCAGAGATCTCAATAAAAGGTTATCATTTCCACTATCAACATTTATTTCAATGCCAAAGTGGGTATTAATAATTTGTCTGGTGCCTAAGGCATAAGATGCCCTCTCAACATACATGAAAATGTTCACTGCTATCTTTGGGGCCTTTTCTTATAATACTTTTCCAATTTCTGAAACATACAGAAAGTTACGAATACAGCTATGTGGAAGGCTGAAAAGGCCAAGAATCTATACTGGTCATTAACTTTACCCTAGGATTTAATTTCTCTGTCAGAACATTCGGATTGGAGATTGGAAAGAAGTGAATAGGCTGTGGCCCATGACAGCTGAGAGGCAGAAAGTCCAGCTGCCTTGTCTAAAAAAACCATGACCTCAATCTCCTCCTTGTAAAGCAGGGAAATCCAGACTGCAAAAGATCAGGATGAGTGGGTGTGGTGGTGCACGTTTGTAATCCCCACGCTTGGGGGGCAGAGACAGGAGGATAGTGCAGGTTCAAAGCCAGCCTTGCTGGCTTAAGAGACCCTGTTTCCAAAATATGTATATATAGAGAGGTCTGGGAGTATAGCCCAGAGGTAGAAGGGTTTCCAGGAACCCCAGTATCATGTAAAAAAAAAAAAAAAGGATCAGGATGGATTAGTGATGATATCAGGACAAGATCCCATCTTCCATCCCTCACTTATCCTGTAAATGTGAAATAGCTGATACGGGCACGCTCTGAACTGCAGATGTGACTTACCCTTCTAGAGTTGGTAGGGTGTTAAAAGAGTTATTTATGCACTCATTTGTTCTTTGGCTTATTTGCTTATACACTCATTCTCATAAGGTCTATTTTGTGTAACCTCTGAAAATACCAGGGAAGGATCAAGATGTCTCATGTATGGCTTTGAGAAGACTGGACTCAAATGGGAATAAAACTCAGGCACAAAGGACTAAGAAACACAGTACACTGGTGGGCATGTACATAGAAATGAACAATGGATGAGTGATTTTCCAATATTAATAAAGTTTTAATTGCATACATGTTATATACTTCTAGGGTATTTTTAAAAAATACTCAGATAACTACGTAAAATTATATGCCCACTGATCACAGGAGTTATATTTGAGAGGATGAAGAAATAGTAACAATGTAACCAACTGTCAAATGGATTGTCCAAAGAGATATTTTAAATACCTACTTAATACATTTCTATGTGCAAGCATGTTAATAAATTAAAAATCCAGCTGTAAAATGGGCATGGTGACACACGCCTGTAATCCCAGTACATGGGAGGCTGAGACAGGAGGATGCTAGTTTCCAGGACAGCTTCTGCAGTGAAGCTAGATTCTCAGTATCCTTGCAAGATCCTGTTTCCAAACAAAACAAAAGCTGGGCTTGGTGGGACATGCTTGTAATCCCAGTACTTGGGAGACTGAGACAGGAGGATTGAAGGGTTGTGGCCATTCTCAGCTACTTAGTGAGGACCTCCCACAACTTAGTGAGACCCTGTTTCAAAAATAAAGAATACAAAATAGGACTGGGGGTGTAGCTCGGAGGTAGAATGCCCCCGTGTTCTATTCCCAGGACTGCAAAAATAAATAAATAAATAAATAAATAAATAAATAAATAAATAAATAAGGCTGAGGATGTGCCTTGAAAATAGAGTTACTCTGGGTTCAATCCCCAACTCCTTGAAAAAAAAAAAAACCAGTCAGTTGTAGAATAGGATATCTACAAATTATTGGCCCCGTTTTTGTAAAGTAGGTATGGTTTGTTTAATTATGGATCTAAATAAAGGTTTTAAAAATTCTGAATTGACGCATAATAAAGTGTTAAAGGGTATTTTTTTCTGGGAGCTGAGATTCAAGGGGACCTTTAGTTTCTGATCTTGTTTATTTTATAGTATATAGTTCTACTTTTGCAATTTATAAGCCAGATTTTCTTTTTTCTTTTGCATTCCACCCCAAGATCCTCCCCCACCCAGCCCTATTTATTTGAAAATTTATTTTGAAACAGGGTCTCACTAAGTTGTAGAGGGCCTCATTAAGTAGCTGAGACTCACCACAAACCTGGGATCCTCCTGTCTCAGCCTTGCAAGTACTGGGATTACAAGTGTGTGCCACCACACCTGGCTAACCAAGGTCTTTTTACTGGAGTGACTTGAAGTGATACAGGTATGCTGGCTACTACCAAAATCATTCCACAGACTTTAATCCAGGTCAGTGGGTGATTCAAAGAGTAGTATATGTCAGAACTGAGAAGCACTCTGGTGTTAGAGTAAAAACCTTTAAGTGGCTCATTGTTCAAGTCTGGAGAGGTGGAGAAAGCAGAAGGATCCCCTAATCTGTGCCTTGTTATATGGAAATACTTAGGGTCTCTCTATGCTTTGGGAACCCATGGGTGAGATCATGACCAACTCTAAAAATCTGATGAGATAAAGACCCCTTTGGCAGAAAATGGCATCCATAAAAACATACAGAATTTACCTAAAAATCCTATAAGTTTACGAAGCACAGGGAACCTACCTGGATCTTTTCAAGAGCATGCAAGTGCTAGAACCTGTAATACAGATTAACAAGGGCTGTTGTAATCAGACTTGGAGAATTCTCTCTGAAGTGTAGGGTAAATGGAAGAGCTGAGACTGGATTGAGAAGGGGATTGATGGCCAGAATAAAGGGATATAATATGTGGCAGAATCCTGCGGGTGGAAGCAGATTTAACCATGACACTAACGGAGTCCTTATGTAAGCCTGTGAACCTTTCGATATCGATCCTGTCTGTGCATTGGGCTTGCCAATGTACCTCACTGTATCTGCGAGTATGAAGTGAGATAACTGCTTCTCCTGTTATATACAGCTGAGCTATTGTTAGATCACTGAAATGAACAGATACCTCTTTGGATCTCCCAACCTGCCTCTGAGGGAGTGCCTATATCCCAGGTGAGGTAGCAAAACTGAAGATGAGGATGAAAATGTGACCTATGGCATTTCTCCAAGTTTGCAATAACGATAGGGTTGGAGGCCCAAATATGTTGTCACCTGAATCCAAATTCTATACAGTTTTCCCTAGCTAGACATACTTCTCACAGGGCAATCCTAGGAAAGTATGATATATGATCTCTAATAAAAATATGCTGGGTGTTTTAATTAAGTCAACAACTATTAAGGAGGATTTCATAATCCCTGTCCCAGTTTTAAGGTGGACCCACAAGGAAAGGACACAATTTATTACTAAGACTAACATGTCCCTCATTGCCTTTCAATATACAAAGCAGCAGCAAGAAGGCTGAATCTATCATCTGTAAAACCAAGCCAGAAATTCAGATTCTACCCTTAGCTTTTACATTTCAAGTAGAAGTCTAATTTCAAAGTACTTACTTTGTCAGTATTTCACACATTAAAAAAGAACTATCATTTAAAAAAATTCTCCAAAATAAATTCTTCTTCCTATTTCCTTGCCATACTTTTTCTGAAATAACAAACAGGGAAAGGCTCTTTTCTTCTTAGATTTTATTCTTTTATACACAGATGGTCTTCGACTTATAATAGGGTTATGTCCTGATAGATAAACCCATTGTAGAGTTAAAATTTCATGAGTCGAAACTGCCTTTAATACACCCAAGCTACTGAACATTATGGCTTAGCAACACAGAATATTTTAGTATTAGTCCTTTACCCTCATGATCTGGTGGCTGAATAGGAGCGGTAGCTTACTGATACTAGCCGGCATCTTAATAGAGTATTTCACTGCATACTATTAGCTTCAGAAAAGGCAAAACTTCCAAATTTCTATTGAATGTATATCATTTTTGTAACAAAGTTGAAAAATCCTAAGTAGAACCATGGTAGGTTGGAGACTGTAATAATAATTGTGGGTTCCTTGTATTTCTATGAGGAAAGGCCTCCAAAGATCATTTCTTAGTGTTTCTGACCTTTATTTGTCTATAGGGACTCTCCTCACCTCCAATGTATAATACTTATCACCTGTGAAATATATACTGAGAAAAATATAAGATTTTTCATTTACAATTTGTTTCTCACATTAAGGAAGACAGCCTAGGACTTTTAGAGTTCAATTATATAAACAGTAGTTAAAAATTTTTTTTAAAAATTACTCTGATAAACAGTCCTTCAGTCTCATTCTTCTAGTACTGCTTAGGACTCATCACATTCTAAGAAATATTAACACCTGTGTCCAATTCATTTATTTATTTGTTGTCCTGGGAACTGAATCCAGGGTCATTCTATCTATGACCTACACCCCTATCCCACCCCCTTTTTTTGAATCAGTGTCTCACTAAATTTCTAAGGCTGACCTCAAACCTGTGATCCTCCTGTCTCAGCTTCCCAAGTACTGGAATTACAGCCATGCACCATGTTCCTGGCAACTTATTTTAAAATAAGCAACTTTGAGCATAGCGTATGGATAAAAGAACACAGCTGAAAATTTGTGGAAGAGGCATTGGCAGGGGATGCTTTGCTTTCTTTTCTTGTAAATCAGAAGTGTGAATGATAGTGACATTTTCACTATGACATCATAGATCCTCACATATAAACAAACCTTGAAAACAAGGTGCCTACTTTCACATATGAATAATCCAAATGCTCTAATGACATAGAATCCTGTCTCACAGAAGAGAAAATTGAGGCCCAAAGATAAGTGAGCAGCCCTGTGTTAGCAACATGTCCTGGAAAGTGGCAGGGCCCTTCACTGAAACTGAAACTGAGGTCTGGGCATGCTGAGTGGGTATATTTCTGGGACACTGCAATGCTTCTCAGGGTTCTAACACCATTCTCTCCAAACCCTTCTACTCCTTGGAGGTTTACTGCTTAATAGCAAAACAAAGATACTGTGAAAAAATAAAGGCTTTAGGATTTTCTAAGAAAAAGGTATTCTTTTAATGAGAACTATTCCTCACAAATATACTTATATACACACATGTCGTTTGAAATGGCTGAACCACTTCGTAAGGGCAAAATAATATTCTATCACCCATAAGTGAGTTATCACTAAAAGATTTCAGAGAAATACTTCAAACTTAACATTCCCTTCCTAAGAGACTTCTAAGTGCTAAGAACTGTAAATAAATATGAAGGCAAACTGGGCATGGTGGCACACGCTTGTAATCCCAGCATTTGGGAGGCTGAGACCAGAGGATCGTGGTTTGCAGCCAACCTCAGCTACTTAGTGAGGCCCCTTGCAACTCAGTAAGACCTGGTTTCAGTAGCTCAGAGGTAGAAAGACCCTGGGTTCCATCCCCAGTACCACAAAAAAACTATGAAGTCAAATTATTAAGAGATAGAGAATTAAGATATATGGAATTTCTGCCTCTTACAGTTAACAGACTAGAAAGAAAAGAACAAGAAAATAGAGAATTAGAAAAATGTGTACATGTAAAGACATGGATATAAATCCAGTGCTCTAAGATGGAAGAAGACAGCAAGAAAAGACCTCTTAGTCTGATCCTGAAGGAAGAGCTGCATTTCACAACAAAGAAAGGATGGAGGGATGCAAGAAAGGAAGGAGACTCCAAAAACAGTGTATCTAAAAGAACATATATATCAGCAAAAGTGTCAGGGAATAAAAAGAGGAAACAAGGGTCAGGGCTAAGGTGAGACAGGTGGGCTACAGTCAATGCCAAGACTTTGTTTTGGGAAACAGAAAGTCATTGGGAGATTTGAAAATGATCACTACTTTTATTAAAGTTATGCTTCTGAAACAATCATACTGGGAAACACCTTCAAACACCAAGGCCATTTAAAAATACAACCAGACATTGGAGGTATTTTGAGCAATTTAATGGTTAATATGCTTTAAAAGGTCTCTGAATATCTACTTAGTAAGGCTGGTAAGTATTGATAAAAATATATTTCCCCCTTTTATAGGCCCATGGCTAGACTACAATTCTCATTTTCTCTTGAAATTCGAGGTTGCCATGTGAGGCACAAGAAGGAAGGAATCTGAACCTCAGAAATCACCTGGAGAAAATCACCAGGCTGACCTGCCTCACATGAGAAAGAAATATGCTCAAGGGCTAATGGTTGAAAGTCATGAGAAAGTAGATGATTTTTACTTTATGTGTTTCTCCATTTCCCTTTTCTATAACAAAACATTGTTCTTCATTAAAAAAAAGTCCAATAATCTGCAATTCACTCTTTGCCATTTTTCTTTTCTTGGTAGGGGCTTTGGAGACTGTCATTTGTGGAAGACAATATAATGCCTTTTTGCAGTTACACCTGGGTCTAGGCCAATGTTATGGGTAGGACTATGCAAACATGAGGACTTGTTTCTGCAGAAAAAATATACATGGATAGAATTCTTGGTGAACAAGGTAATTCTACCAGATTAAGAATAACAAAAAGAACAATAGCCATCATGTCTATATACTTCATGGTGTTTGAATTGTTTTATTTATTCTTACATAGGATATATGTGATTTATATATTTTACATGATTTCAGAAGACCTGCCTATAATCTCTTGACTTATGACTTAATCTGACTTCTAGCTTTAATTCAGTCAGGGATTTTGATCAAACCTTCCTGGGTATAAAATGATATTTTCTTCAGGTATAAATGATATTTTCAGATTACTTTAAGTCTACTCTATCATATTTTTTTGCCAATGATCTGTAGTACATACACCATTAACAATCATTAGAGTGAAATCGCAGATATTTATATTCATACTTTGTCGTCTGTGAAAACAGACACACACTGAGTAAGTGGAAACCTCAGTATTACAGAGATTTCCATTTGTAAGAGGACACAGCCCTTTGTCAGCATCCTCTAAAACATTCAAAACTCCATTTAGCATTTTGGGTCTGAGTAAGCAGCGGGCAGTTCACAGGGTTCCTGCAGCCTCCTGAACTTTCACTACACTTGAGTTATGAAATCAATAGCATATAAAGGTTAACTTATCCTACCATGTTCCTTTACCCTGGGGAAAGGAGGAAAATTCCATCAACCTTTTCTTTTTTTGTGTGTATGTGGTACTGGGGATTGAATCCAAGGGCATTATAATTTTGAGCTATGCCCCAGCCCTATTTTTTGTTCCTTATTTTGAAACAGGGTCTCACTAAATTGTGGATGGCCTCACTAAGTAGCTGAGGCTGGCTGCAAGCCTGTGATTCTCTTGTCTCAGCCTTCTGAGTACTGGGATTACAAGGCTGTGCCACTATGCTGGGCTCCATCATCCTTTCTAAAAAAAAAGGAAGCATGGCAAATAGCCAGCACTAAGATTCAAATGGTGAAGGCTCCCAGGAGAATTCCCCACCACCTGGAGTCTTTCATACCACACTTTTTATTGATAATACTTCTATTGGTGCATTGGAATCTCACATCATTATGCAGCTTAAATGATAGGGGCATACATGTGCACAGAACTTCTTAAGCTTTCTCCAGCTCCCTTTCCACTCTCTCTCTCCTCCCCACACATGATATTGAGATTGTCCTTGGTAATTCCATATATGTACATAATCTAGTGGCACTGTTTCCCTCATTGATTCCCCACACACACATGCACACACACAAATCACTCTTCTCTCTTGACCCCTTCAATCACTCACTGGGGTTTCCACTCCATTATCCATTCCCACTTATATCTTGATTACTCTTTAGCTCCCACATATGAGAGAAAATATATGACTCTTTGATTATGTGTGCTAAAGGATCCATGTTCACAAAATGGCTACTTGATATTTGTCACCATGTTAGCTTCGCAAGTCACTCTGATAGTGATCTTGCTCTGGGTCATTTTTCTTTTCCCTTTGAGTCCTTACCTGCTATTGACTTTTTTAGGTATGTGGTGCTAAATAACTTGAACTTACTGCAAATATGGACCTGATCAGAAAATCACTGCTTAAGCAGATGAAACACGGGAAAAAGGAAGCCAAAATATTCAGGAAGACTACATGATAATGAATACTCTATCACTCTGGGTACCAGAGCTGCTCATTTTTCTTGTCCATTTGTAATGATGTACAAGAGGTTCCTTCTCTCAGAGGGAAAATGACTTCAATTATGTGTTCTTGAAAAAAGAAACATTGAAATTATCTTCTTTTCAAAAGGTAGAATTAGCCCCATTTTAGAGTTGAAAGCCTGCCAGAAAAAAAATATATATTTCTGATATTTTTGTTCTTTCTCTTCCCCCTATTTAGCTGTGTCAAGTTTGCAGTTTGCAATTTCCTGTAGCTGCTTCTAGTTTCTGATTCTCACTGAATATCATACTCTGCTCTCAACACCTCACTGTTTAAATGGAAGGAGAACCCCTTCTGGCAAGGGCAGATGGCTTGCTGGACACCTGTTCTGCTTCTGATTATAATAAATGGGCCACAGAGATGTCAGGGGATGAGAAAAACAAGGAGAAGAGCTTACCTGTCAACAAACTATGAACCTGTACACTACACACATCCCTCACAGCTTCAGAGGACTACAAAAGCATACTCTTCCTTCTATTTACAAATCTCACTTTCTTGAATAATGAATGGTAAGAATGTGAACAGGAAGACAGAGATTTTGACATTAAAAGTCTGATTCTAGCTCTAAAACTCATTCCAGTCTGCCTCAATGTTCAAAGGCTTGATTTTCTTACATCCTCTACTGTCTCATCTTCCCCATCTAACACGGTGCATTGTTGGCTCTAAATCATATTTCTTAAGCCAACCTTGGCGTCATAGGCCAGGGCCAGTGGTTGATGACTCCAAATTTTTAGCAAGGTAAAGATGTCAAAAAAGTTACTGCAGCCAGGACTAAGGGCTGCATGATCACTGAGGGCACTGTGGTTTGCACACTAGGTTTTATGTTGCCTTCGACCAAGCTGAAGGAAATCAACTTCTCACCACCTCTACCTCTCTCAGTCTCTGTACATCAAGGTGGCCTCAAGAGTGCCTGGGTTTGAAACATGCTGGCTCTCAGTCCTAATGACTAGGATACCATTTAAGTTCTTGAGGATTTGCTTTTCTACAAATGATTTTCTTATATATGAGCTGGAAGATGATAAGGTCTAATTCCTATTAAGAAGCATTATAAGATATCACTTATCATATAAATGGTAGTTATAATTACCAGGAGGGATGGGCAGAAACCACTAACAAGCATAATGGGATGTTTGCAGACTAGGGTCTCTCCAATAACTCTCTACTTTCCTATTTGCTGATAAAGTAGTTCAGTATAGTACACCTGCATTTCATATTAACTTTTGTTTTAGCAAGTGATTTAATCACTGAGTACTTTTAATTATAAATCTTGAAATGCATAGCATTTGGTAAATGCATATTTTGTTGGCCATCCAAATTGTTCACCTTTCTATATCTTAGCCATTGACACCAAAACATCATCCAAGAGTGACATGAAGCTCCTGTTTGGCAGAGCAGAGAAGCCTCCCTCATGCTTCTCTGCCTGGATGAGCTCCAGGCAGACAGGCAGGGCACCAGAACTGATGCTCCTGGCCTGGCAGACAAGAAACACGAAAGGTGAATATCAGGAATCTCAGATCCTCAAGGTCAGGGTAAGCCAAGCAAAAAAAAAAACTCAACCTAACTCACAGTGTTGAGTTTTCTCTTCCTTATTTCTCTACCTACAAGGGTGTCTTCTTAAAGGAGAAAGCAAGATGTCTCTGTCAGGTAAAAAGATCTCTCTCAGCTTGCTCCAAATAAGATATTTCCCCAATACTGTAACTAAAACATACATGCCTCTTTCTCATTAATAGGTGTTGTGCATATTATGCATGTCATTTGACCTCAACAAAGGCAGCAGCAGTATTCACATTAGCCAAATCATGGAACCAACCTAAGTATCCATCAAAAGATAAGTAGGTTTAAAAATAATGGGATAGACATGCAATGAAATTCAGCTCGGTAATAGAAAAGAACACAATTACATCATCTGCTGGAAAATGGACGGACCTGGAGAATATTTTGTTAAGTGAGATTAGCCAGTCACAGAAAGTCAAGAGTCATGTGTTTTTCCTCCTATGTGGGATCAATTGAGATACAAGAGGGAATTTAGATAAAAGAAGAGAAAGCACAGCAGAGCCATGTAGGGGGTCTAGGGAGGATTAAGGAAACACTTATATAGATATTACATACATAAAATTATCAAAACCAACCTCAGCATTATGTATAGAGAAAGAGAGGGAGTAAGGAAGGAGTCAGGGGGAACTTCACCAAGGGCTGTGTGCATATCACTATCACTATAAACTACATTAAGATGTGAGACTACAATGTACCAATAAATATATACTAAAAATATTTGACTAAAACATTAAAATAAAGTTAAATGGAGGGGCGAGGGAATGGCGTGGGAATTAGGGAAGGGCTAAATGAGTGCCCTTCATGTATGCCTCTATTATCTTGTACCGCATTGAGATGTATGACTACAGTGCACCAATAAAACATATAAAAAAATAAAAAACAAAGAAAAAAAGCAAAGTAGGAGACACTTTCCATTGGTGGACTCCCTTCTCAAAAATGCTGATTACATAAATGTTTAATGAGTAAGATGAACTGTTGTGTATGGTTGTGTTATCAAACTAAAGCATGTATTGGTCTTTGCTGCACCCCGATAGTTCCTGGCAGTGACCTTCTCTGGGAAGATGTTGTTTCATCTTGATTTGTTTTGCCTGAAATGATGCAACAGCTGGTTCTTCTATTGTGGGAAGAAATGTTTTACAAAATATGCAGCATTCTACGCATTGTTCTGTAGAAAAGCTCCTCACCAAGGAGCTATACTTTTAGAAAAGAGTTATTGGAAAAATATCATATGCTTCCTTTACCAAGGCTTATCCCTGACCATGGTCTGTTAAAAATGGGTGTTTGTAGATTCTTACTGTTAAATCTTTAGATTGTTTCCAAAATCTTGATATTATAATGTTCAGAATATAGGAGGATATTAAAATAGTATATTTGATAAGTTCAGGTGTAGAGAAATAATATATTCATGAGTGCCTATGTGAATATAAAAAAACAGATACTAGAAGAGAATATACCAAAATGTTAATGAAGCTTATGTCAGGATGGTGGGATTATGAGTAATTTATTTTTATTTAAAAATTTTAAATTATTTAAATAAAATATAGTAAAAATGAATGGGTCTTGGTAAATAACGGCGTACTTTTTAAACATAGGATGCAGTCTTTCCTTATTATTTTTAATATAATACTAGGAGACAATAGAGAACCTAAAGTGTGGACAAGTTGAAAAAAATGAAAGACACCTAGATTTCCAGTCTAGATGCACAAAAACACTTTCCTACTGCACAAGCTGTTTCTATCTAGCGGGATTGACAGATGCCTGAACGTGACACAAGACACTGAAATAACATGCAAATTAGTTTTCAGTTTTAAAATGCAAATATGATGCTTGGCACATCACTTTCCATGGCTGAGGTAAATTTCTGTTTTGGGGTTTTTCGTGGGAAATGCAAACCAGCAAACAAATGGTTAACTCCCCATATTTCACCTAACATGAGGTGGTTTTCATTTGAGTCAGAGGGGTTCTTGCTCAGAGATCTAAGACACCTGGGACATGAAGAAAGGGCATGTGTTTTGTTCAGCAACAATGCCACCTTCAGCAAACAAGTCACCCTCTTCCATGCACACTAATCACATTGGATCTCTGGGTCTTTGAGGGAGGCAGGCTAAGTACTTAACTGAGAATAACAGAAAAAAGACTTTCTCTTTGACCTGTGAAAATCAAATCTAAGCAGCTCAACCGGATGGTAAGATAAACTTCTAGAGAGAGACTAAAAGAGAAAGTCCTTGTTTCTAGGGTATTCACTGCTTCTGGTTAAATTAGGCACAAATGCTAACAATTTATTAGATACTGTGGTGATCATCAAAATGGGTTGGATACACTTAGTTCCAAGAAGTTATAATCTAGGAAAGAAACCAAAGAATATGAGGGGAAAATAAAAGAACAGAGCAAAAAAACTTCAATGCTAAGTGTGGTCTGTATGACCTAGATGCTTTAGAGCCTTGATTCTGGGTTCTCCTTGCTTGTGTTCAAGTCCATCATGCACTACTTGACCCAGGGCAAGATAGTTTTTAAGTCACTAAATATTAGTTGCTTCCAACAGAAAGTGAGGTCAAAAGACACTATCTCCTGAGTTCAGTGAGATGGTCCATGCAAACTATTTACTTCCTGCATCGATTTAGAAATAAACATCAGCTCACGATTGGCTCGTGTTATTTGTATACAATGCTTACACACAGTGCTCAAATATGAGCTATGGATGCCTTTCAAATGTGGCTAATTTTTATTAGCATAAAGATATACTATAATATGTATTACAAAAGTGTGTCATAGGAGAGTGGTGTCTTGGTGAGCTGGAGTGTACCAAAATATGGCAAGAGGATAAGGTCTTGAATGAGGACTTGGAGCAAAGTAGAATTCAAAGGAGGTGAGGCAGAATTCCACTCCATTGTAGGATTAAAATCCTTTTAAATTTCTCTGTTCCTTGACAGTCTATAAAGTACCTGGTGTAGCACTCAAACACTAGATCATTTACAGTGTAATGCTTTACTAAAGCACAGTATCATTCTTTTCTTGCCTTTTCTCCTATTCTTTATTTTTCCTTTTCTTTTTGTTCATTTATTGACTTAGCCAAAATCATACCCCATACTATGCAGCAGAGCCAGGAGTTTAAACATGAGTCTTCTGATGCAAGCTCAGTGTTTTTCGCTAATTTGCAGCCACCTCTATATATTCATTTAGAAATATGAAACTTGCATGATCTATCATAAAGGTTAATCAAGACAGTCAACCTCACTGATTAAAGCATGATGCTAATTATATCAGAGATTGGAGATTAATGTGGCCCCTTTTACTTTCAGAAACATTGACTGTGGTGTAATGGAGAAAGCGTGGGCTTTGGAGGCAGAAAAACACTAAGTTGTGTCACTTATTTTGTATAACACTCCACAAGTTTTAAAAATCTTATCTTAGCATTAGATACGCCATCTGTAAATGAGGCTGGAGGTCAGGGAAGGAAGAGAGTTAGGATGTCTTCATTTCAGAGCAATTATGAGCCGTACCTAAGATGATACATGGGCCCATGCTAGTACTTAACAGTGGCTCATAATTATTTGTATTAAATGCTCACACACAGTTGTCAAGTCTGAGCTATGGATGTCTTTCAAATGTTACAGAAAGGTGGAGGAGAGAATATGAATGACTTAGTGTCATCCATCAGCACTGAAGCTAAGGGGAAGAAAGATCATGCTCTGATCCTGAAGATAAAGACTGGTAGAATTGACTATTTCTAATCAATCATCAATGCAATTAAAATATGATAATCCTTTTAAAGAAATTTCTTATCCCTTTTCATGAATTCTGATAGGTTGAACTGCATTCATATTTCATTCATATATTAATGGATTTATAATTTACGAGACCAAAATAATTAAGATATATTGTTCATCAGGAATCAATGTTCAAAATAGTTAACATTAAATAACTCATTTAATCATCTCATCAATCTCATCAGGTAGTAACTATACTTGTTTTTTAAGTGAGAAAACTAGCATATGAAGATCATCTGGAGAGTAAACGAAGAACCTAGATTTGAATCTGGCTGTTTACTACAAAATAATGTTTTTTAACCACAGCACATTTGCATTTTTCCCTGTGGAATTTTATAACTCATCTATCTATTTTTGGTTATTTTAATCATATATTGCAAATTCTTGAACTCTAAAAGGGAAGTTTCTTAGGGACAAACACTATTTTCATGGTCTATTTCCTCTGTGCACAAAGAGCACTATCACAAGCACCCCAGGTAATTCTGATGCAGATGGCAGAGCACATCTTTGAGAGACAGACCCATTTTTAATGCCTTCACTCACGAGTCAGCAAAACAAATAGAACTCTTCTTAGAAAGACTCTTTTCTTTCTTTTTTAAATAAAAAAGGCTATTTTTGTTTTCATTAACGGAAGGATTCAAGTAGCTGGAGAGTTAGTGCTAGTGTCTTAACCTTGAAATAGTAAAAGGTGATGATGAATAACACTGTCCCTGGAGGTGGGCAAAGGGAAAAACAAGTAAAAGACATTAATATTCTTTCATACAAAGCACTAAAAGACTGGGATATTTACTAGTAACCAAAGTAATAAACTTTTCTGATGGATTCTGGCCTAACAATGAGTAAAACACTAAGGTGAATATCTATTTTGTAAGAACTTAGGTCTCGCTAAAATGTGGTAGTGACTCTCAAACTTTGCACCCTGTGGATTTCAGAAAGAGAAAACATACTGGAGATCGTTTAGTGGTAGATGATTCCCGTCACTTATAAGAAAAAATTGAGAATGAAGGAAAGGAAATGAGTTGTTCAAGGTCATCTAGAAAATGAGGGGAAAAATCATGAAAGAAGCTGGGATCAGGAAAGCAAGTGGAATGCAAAACTAGTTTAGGCCTGTTTCCACCATGGAAGATCCACTCAGGACAGTGACGCATGCCTGATGCTCTGTAAACTATGCTCATTCTCGGCAAAAATGTTGGGAGCCCTAATCTACATTTATGCAGTATTCTGAGATCCTGAGATGGAAGTTGCTATAAAGTGAAAATCACTGCTGTTATTTTCGGCAAGCCTACACAGACTGACAACAGCTGGCACAAGCAGATGTGGTCCACAGAGAATTCTGTCAGGCTGTGCTGGTGTCATCCCCGTGCAAGTTTCCTTTCCTCGACTAGCAAAGGGTGTCTCTCCTCAGTCTATGCAGCCTTCAAGGGCTTCTTGTTGTTACAGGTGAGTTTGAAGCCCTGATCAAGCTGGCTTCAATCTGTTCTCTCTCCTTTTGTTTCAGTCACAATTTCTCAAAAACTTGCCTTTCCAAGAAAAATACTGTCATATGGAGAGAATATTCATTTGGGGTCTTACACAATGCCCAGGACTTACAATAATAATATTCATAGGGCTTTAGACTGAACATGCATCGTCTCCCTTAACTTTGGAAATAAGTCAACAAAATGAGCATTTTTGCTTCCCCATTTTACAGATGAGGAAATTGAGGCCCAGTGAAGCTAAATAACTTGTTCAAGGACATAGAGCTGGCATGAGAAGGAACTCGGAATTGTATCTAACCACACTAAATCTAGAAACTGCTTCTTCACTTCTAGTAATTGGGGATTAAGACCAGGAAAGACAGGATCCAAGATGTTAGTGCAATCAGAATGAAATACTTTTGATATAATTAAGTGATATAAACATACATATAGTATTACTATAACACTCCCATGAATGCCATCAAAACCTGTATTTTTGTTATCTTTATAGTTCTAACTCTTCTAAGTAACAGGTTGAAAGCAATTATTACTAGCTTTATTCTTTTGCTAATCAGGAAATATAATGCAGTGACCCAGGTTGTTCAGCAATACGTCAACTCTCCTGACAATGCTTAATTCCAGGGACTCAGCCTTTAATACTTCTTTAATATAAAGACTCTTCAGAAGAAGAACAAGTAAATAGATGCCACAGCACATCCACGCTGTGAAGGAGCACATTGGTCATCACAAGATGCAGCCTCTCAAGCCTCTCATCAACACTAAAAAATACATGGGAGATGGCTGTAAATAACACATTCATTCCAAGCCCCAAAATTGATCCCTAGTAAGTGATATGCTAGAGAAACTAATGAGATGTGGGTCCTGTCCTCTTGGAGAGATAGTAAGAAATGGCAGACATATAGAAATGCCTAACAGTACGAAACAAAATGTCTCATCATCTGCTATTAGGACACAGAGAAAGGGGAGATGTTGCAGTTAGGGAGATGAAGAAAGAAGAAGATGGCATTTGAATAGATGGAATTTGCACACCTAGAAATGTTGAAAAAGTTGTTATTCAAGGAGAAGTATGTACAAGTGAGTCAGGCTCACAGCATCTTTCCTATAAAGGAAAGATTTCCTATAAATATAAACATAGGTGCCCCTCCCGGCTCTTATGTTCCTTTTAGATTGATCCATTGTCTATGTTGTGAATGAAGGTGTCAGAAATATTTTAGTAAAGGTAGAGTTTTCCACCGGTAGAATGAACACAACCATGAGATGTTCTGGGGGCTTTGTCTGCAGACAACCCCAGGACCCTGGTCTAGTAGGTCAGCTGTTCCAGACTTGGAAAAAATTTGCTCATTGAAATGTATGCCTCTTCCTATTGATCTTAAAAAGTGACTAATGATGCTGAAGAAAATGAGGCTCAGTGTGGCTGTAGTCATTTTTGATGGTAGCAACTTAACACTCAGAGAAAGGTCAGGGTGGAGAAAATATGGGTGCCCTGGGATGTTGCTAAAAGGACTATCCAGGGAATAAGAATAATCATGGAAGCTGGGTTTCTTTTCTTTACTTCTATAGGTCCCAGAGGATTACAGAAAGCATTTTTTCATGTGCCATCTTACATAGAGCTTAGCTGAGAGCTTCCAGGAATACTCCTCATCCACTCCATAGGCATCTATGTTCCAGTGCATATGAGGCACCATCATACAAATCAGCATTGTCATAAAATACAGATTATAGTAATTCACTCTGCTCTACTGTCCCCGTGACCCAATAATCATCACAGATAGTAATCAGAAGTCACGAACCTATTTTTTTTTTCAAAAGAGAAAGTATATAGAAACTTAGTATATGAAAACTAAGTCTGGCCACCGAGTTCTAGGTTCCTCTTTGCCACAAACTTGCTGAGTGCTATATGGATGATCATTTACCTTTCTGGGCCCAGTTTCCTCAAATGGACTGAATCATCTCTAAGTGCTACACATTTCTTGCAACAAACTCAGAAGAAGGAGAAGTAATACTACTCAAATATTTTGTAGATGGTAACATGGTTAGAGGGGATTCAGCACCTTAGACCTCATCCTCCTTCTTATGATCATTACAACTAAAATTTACTGAGACGGGTCCTACTACAAATAATTGATCCTTCCTGCATCCTCATCTTATTGCCCTCACTCAGTACAGAGGTACAGGGATCACTTGAGCGCTATCGCCCTATTCAAGTATGACTCCATTTTCATGGCCTTAATCACAAAGCATTACAATTTTGACATTTGTTTTCTTTTTGCCACTCTCCAAACTTTGGGCCAAATTGTTACACTGCACTCCCTTAAGTGAGAATTTGTTCTTCCAAATTGTGTTTACTGAGCAGGCACAAAGCGGCAGATACTGCGCTAGTCAGCGCTTTGATTATAAAGGTAAAGATGAACTTGGAAATGCAAGATACCCCATAGAAAAACAACTTAAACTGATACTAAGGTATGGTGATGCTATTTATGTCTAGAAAAAATATAGATTCAAGAACTTTAAAGAAAGATAGGAAAGGTCTTAGGTGAAAGGAAAAGCAGTGATAGAAAGAACCATTATTGCTTAAAATATGCAGGCATTAATACCAAAGGAATGTTTCAAAAATGACATTGTTAGTCTCCTTCTACAATGTTGTCCAGAAATTTAAGTAGTTGTCTAATGTCCTAACAGGTAATAAAGGTAGAGCAAGACTCAAATCCAGGTCTGTCTAGCTCTAGGCTTTGGATTTTAAATCACCAAACTACCTGTAGGAGAGGGAAAATCCTGTAGAAGGAACAAACACCTGACTGTCCTCCCATTCTACTTGGGTCTGCCTACTGGGCTTCAGGTAAGTATTTATAGAATCCATTTACATTTTACACAGCTATTTATCATTCTTTACAATGTGTTATTGCTTGTGCTCAAAGGGAACACAGAAATTAGGCCAACCTCTCCATTTTTACTTGTAGATTAAAGGAATATTAGACAATTTTGGGAACATTAGAAAAATTAGAAGTGAAAGTAGGCTAAAAAGGAAACTATTCTTTTAAAAAAAAGGAACAAACCCTTTCAAACAACATATTACTTTTCATTTCAGTGAGTACCTCATGCTAACATTACTATGATAAATTTGGGAGCTTATACACTTCAATTTACAATTTACCAAGTTCTAACTCCCCAGAAGCAAACAGCAAGGAGATCAGACCACAACATTAAGACATGTCATGTCATTCTAAATACTGGAGTCAAAAAAACAGAGGACTAGAATCTAAGCCCCAATTTTTCCCATTCTAGATATATGGCCTAACAGTGTCACATTATCTCTATATCCCATTTATCTATTCTAACCAGAAAAGTTCTATCTATACTATATAAAGTAGGTGTGAAGATGCTTGACCGTTGGGATGATTATAAAAATCTTTAAAAGTTTGTTAAATTTAAATATTGACAATATCTTAGATGAAAGACACTATCCCTGATGGAATATGTTTATCTTGAGATCTGAAATGATTTTACAAGTTAAAGAAGCCTATCAGTTTTTAAAATCACATTCTGAATTTTTAGGTCACTCAAAGGGACAAAAATGAGTTTAGTACTACTGATATACCATTATGTGTTAATCATGCAAAAAGAGCTAATATTTCTCTCACTGTTTCTCTAATATAATAGCAAACCTATGACAAAGAGGTAGAACACTGAGATGTGTGACTTTTGGCAAGTCATTTCACTTCCTTGGGTCTCAATTCTCTCTCCCGATTCCATAAATATGGTGAAGGGTACTAATTCCTACCATATGGACCTCAGAGAGACTTTTTTTTTTAGGAAGTGAGTAATGAATTATAAAAATGCTCTTAGACAATAAAATTTACAACAAAGAATAAAGAGGGCCAACACCTCCCCTTTAAGCCACTGTGAGAAGGACTTTGTCACTTAACAAATACAATTGATTACACAAGCACAAGCAAATCAACTTCTCCTGCCAAGAAGATTTGTTACCCTTGGTGGAATAATAGCACTTTGGCCAGAAAGGAAATTTCGTCATTTTCTTTTGACTTTGGTTCTGACTTTTGCAAGATGCGTGCCTGGGATTCAGAGTCCAGAACCCAACCCTTGCCCTGACTGTTAGTTCACAGGCTGGAGTATGTGATTTGACCATTGACTGAGCAAAACAGAGATCTTCTAGCTAACCAAACCAGGTGTCAGGCGGACCTGAGGGTGAAATCCTCCCCACTTGGAGCATTAGGGACAAGCTCTGCAGCCAGACAGGCAGCATAAGTA
Source organism: Muscardinus avellanarius (assembly GCF_963383645.1). Classification (NCBI taxonomy): domain Eukaryota; kingdom Metazoa; phylum Chordata; class Mammalia; order Rodentia; family Gliridae; genus Muscardinus; species Muscardinus avellanarius. The sequence goes on from NC_137790.1 coordinate 84,711,383, forward strand.
AACTGAGTGCCTGCCAGGTGCCAGGCACCACAGTACAGAAAGAAACAGCATCTACAGAATGCCTGCTGTGTCAACCACATCTCCTCCTTCTCCCATTCAGTCTGTGCACATCCCTGAGAATGTAAGTGACACCAGAAATCAGTTAACTGATGTGAATACAGTAAAAGCAACAGAGCTCAGACTGCAATCTAGGTTAACTCTGAAATTTATGCTCTTTTTCAGATGAACACAAGTGCCTGCCTTCCAGGAGCTCACAATCTAGTGGGGAAGTCAGAAAGGCAACTCAATAGACTGTGAGCTCCTTGAGGGCAGGGACCATTTTCTATTCTGTCTTGTATCTTCACCATTCATGGTGTCTACCATGCAGAAGGCACCTGAGAAGTGTTTGTTGAATAGATGAGCCATGAGATGTTTCCCTTTGTGAATTACAAATTTATTTATATTACTCCTTTGCCCTCATAAACCTCTTCTGTCACCTCTTTATGAAAACCTTGGGCATGACTCAGAAAATGCTTTACAGTATTTCCTTCACAGTCTTATCTTCCATGATTCCCTTCTATATCCTCTGTGCACCACTTCTATCCTCCAATAATCTTGGCATATGGGTGGCATTCAACAAATGTTTACGGAGTGAGCATACATCTGAGGGGAGATTTATCTCCTCTCTCTCTATCCATATGAATATGTTGCTTGTGAACACCAAGGGTAGATCGATCCAACTGAAGACATCCAGAAGGCCTCATAGAAGACAAGGCAATTGATATGAGCCGCTTAACTATAAAATCTCAAAGACTAGATGACATTGCATAGCAAAAATTCAATCCTCTTTTACATTAATTAGACAAATGACATCAGAACCAAACATTGTTCTTTAAATCAGAATATGAGCTATGCCAAATTCCATCTGCTCATAAAGGATATGGGTTTCGGCCAAAAGCCCATCATATAGATTATTGCTTTTTGCCTCCCAAGTACTTAGGGAAAATTAAGTCTTCTTTGGCATGCAGTAGCTCTCAGCAAGGTCATGGGATCTTCTGCAGTAGTGTCTGGGGGCAGTTAAGGTAAGAACTGTTACCCAAAAGAAGACACTTCAGCCTTCCTTAAAAATGAGAGAGCTGATTGGCCAGAACTGGCATAGGGTTACTCAGGTCTTCAGTGTAGAAATCAGAAAGGGTAAGTAAGAAAGTTGATGACTCTCCAAAGTTATCCCTCTATTCTTGAACCTAGAAGTAGAGTAGACCATGGAGACCAGGAGACAATAGATCTGTCTGTCTCTAGTATACTGTGAGAACTCAGGATCACTTAGTTTGCTCATCAATAAAATGAGAAATCTGGAACTGGCTAGATATCATTCATAACTTGGAAACCGGAGATGAGAGAGCATGGGGAATGAAGAGTTGTTGTTGACTATATGTACTGAAAGACTCAGAGCTTGACAATGAGGCTCTCAATAATTCTACCTACCTACCTACCTACCTACCTACCTACCTACCTACTTTCTTGAATTAACTAACTACAGGTAAGTTATTCAGGATGAAGTCTTTAGAGGCTTTTTAAGTCTCTGTCTAATGTCTGAAGAATAGAAACAACTTTCATATTCTTTATATTAAGGTCCTTCCCGTCTTTTTTTTTACTTTTAAAAATATTTGATATTTTCTGCAAATGTTACACAGATAAACATAGCAGAAGCAAAGCTTTAATTAGTTGCACATTTTTTGAGTACTTGTTTTATGATGATCCTTTCTCTGGTCACCACCAGAACTTCCCTGGGTTCTCCCTCCACTTGCTAGTCCTCTATCAACACCATGGATACTTAATCCAAGCTGCCCATCAGAATCACCCCCACAACAATGTCACCCCCAACAAGAACAATTAATTCTGCGTCTCTGAGGTGAGGTTTAGGATATATCTTTAGAAGGCTTCTCAGATTAATCTGATGGGCAACTAGGGTCAAGAATAACTGCTAAATAAATATCAGAAATCATGCCCTGTGGAAATTCCTCTCCCTTTTTATTGTCGGGAGTTTTTATGAAGAACGATCCACCCACCCAAGTGTTAAGAATATCCATTAGATTGTTCCAAGACATATCAGCACAAAATTTGCAAGAGGGCGTGGGGATGAGTTGCAGAGACATACCTTAGTTTAAAGGAGCCTCAAAATTCTGTGCCTTCTATTTGGTGTCATTATCTTTGGTATAGGCCGATGGTTACATAAAAAAATCAGCCATATGAAGACCACATGAAGATTCATTCTCAATATATCATGCTATTATCAGTAATAATATTGGCTACACTTATGGGTCACTTATGTGTAGGTTACTGGGCTAGATATTTTATGTATCCCTGAATCAAATACAATTAATATTCCCATTATATGGAGGAGAAATTAAGGACCAGGGAGATAGATAAATCTATGTGGCACCATTTTAGTACAAGGCTGCCTGATGCCTAATCCTGCGCTTAGACATACTAGGTACATGTACATGTGTACGTGCATGTGTACAACATGTCTGCCTCACTTTTTTCACCATGTGGAGGAAGAATGAGGCTCTCAATATATGGACATCGTTTTCTAGTAAGGTATAAAGTACAAATTGTTTTAAGAAAAGTAGAAGCCAGACAGGATAGAACATATCTATAACCCCAATACTTGGGAGGCTGAGATGGGAGGCCAGCCTCCCTCAGCAATTCAGTAAAGAATCTGTTTCCAGATAAAAAATAAAAAGTACTAGAGATATATCTCAGTGGTAGAATTTCACAGGGTTCAATTCTCAGCACCAAAAAAAAAAAAAAAGAAAAGAAAAGAAAAGAAAAAAGAAAAAAGAAGGCAGTCTGAGAGAAGAGGAAGAGGAAGAACATATGCAACCAGAAATTCATTATCTCTACTGGGGCCCAAGGTCTTGTTTATGCCAATGGGCCGACTCTCTCGGGGAAACAGTCTGGCATGCTTAATTGGGTCTGCACATTTGAGGGTGTTCTCTCAAAATTCTAAATCTAAACAGTTAGCTTCCTGACCTCAAATCCAGTGCTGCTGTGATATAAGGCATGATCTTCTTGCAGTGCTGGTCTCTGATAACTGCTCCACGTTGATAAACTAGATGAAGTGGCTGGACCCTTGACCTGACTCTCAAAGCTGCTCTTACTCTGGCACTAACCTTTGGTTTTCATCTTATCTTATGGAAGCTCGAGGCCTTAAAACATGAAGCCCATTGCTTATACTAGGTCCACTGCTGTGAACACCAAAGCAAGATATCCCCTAAAATTGTCAGTAGTGACAGTCCTAGTAGTATTCAAGTCTTATTTCAAATGTCTTGTTCCGTAATCCACTAGGCCTAATAAGATTACTTTTAGTTGCTTGCTTCATCAAAGCATAGCATAGTGGCTAAGCTCACAAACACCAGAGCTCACTGCCTGGGTCAGTACTATTGCTGTGTGACCTTGAAGATAACCTATCCTTTCTGGATTTCAGCTTCCTTACGCAAAATGGAGGCAATTAGAGGACCCACCCTTGAGTGGTGTTCTGAGGATGATGTGGGTTAATAAAGCTCATGTGACAGCATCTGACATATAAGTTCTTGATAAACACATACTCACATATCTTTAGGCATCAATTGCTGACAAGCCTGCAGTGTAGTTAAACATTCTTAGCACATGACGGTGGCATGTAACAGTTTATTGTGCTAATGGCATCCACACTTCCCACAGTTAGGTATATGGGCCATACATCTAACACGCAGAAGGCAACTCAGAGAGGCACACCGAATTGAACTGTGCTCAGTTATCAATATGAGAGCATTCTTCTGATCTTGTAGGACAAAGACCAAAGAAAGAGCCTTTGGGTAAGTTTGAGCACCTTTGTTATCCTATATCATGTTTCCAATAACACATTAGAAAGAACTAGTAAAAAGGAAATTCTGTTTTCATTTCAGTGTTGTACAATTTTGATTTCCTATTAACACGCCTCAGGGAATAAAACATGTATTTCCATAAAAATTTCTGGTAATGGCATCTTGAAAAGTAATTAAATGAAACAACAGACTATTTACTGAGGGATTCATTTTCTAAACTAGGTGTGTTACAGTGTACTGATGTGAGACTTTGACAGCTTCTTTCTCCAAACAAATTTTATCTATGAGCTACCAGTGAAATTACCAGTAAAAGTACCGGCTCACCTACCACAGCTGGGTATGAAAAAATCCTTGTACATGAAGAAGTTAACCATTATTAGACCACTGAATAACTCCATGGGCAGGGTGAACATAAGTATTTCATGATTTGAGAAAGCATACATACTTCTTTTCTGCTAGATATCAACTCCCAAAAATGGTCAAGAAAAAACTTAGCAAGTAAGAACCAAAAGAGAAGTTATGCAGGTTAATTTTTCTCAACCTGTTATCCATGGAACCTGGTGTCTCCATGGCGTTTGTCTAATATAATTTTAGGAGCTGATTTCAAACTTTCTTTTCTTTTCTTTTATTTTTTTTTGCATTACTACGGGTTGGAACCCAGGGGCTTTCTACCTCTAGGCTATATTCCCAGACCATTTTATACTTTATTTGGAAATAGGGTCTCACTAAGTAGCTGAGGGTGGCTTTGAACCTGTGCAATTCTCCTGTCTCAACCACCCAAGTACTGGGATTATAAGCATGCGCCACCACGCCTGGCTGATTTCAAACTTTATAAAGCCTAAAAATATACAAAGATTCACCAGGAATTAGGCAGTTTATTGATAGAACATCAAATCAATACACTCAGATATTACTCTACGCAGTTCTGATGGGCTAAAAGCTATGTGCCTTGGAGTACAAAAATTAAAATAAATGTATATTTGCTTAGTCCAGCTTGGTTACAGAAATTATGGCACAAGGAATCCAAATTCTAAAATGAAAATGAGGTTGTCTTGATGCAAAGACCCAGCCTGAGATTAAAATGGGACAACTAAGATTCCCTGACTTCGTGTCTAGTTTCTTTGACTACATCATAGCTGACTAACATTGCAGAGATGCTTTTGTGGCTAAGGTCATATTGTATGTGTGATGTATTTGCCTCTACAGATTAAGACTTTTTGATCCTTTTCCTGATTTTCCTATTAATGGAAGCTCTAAATGTATAGACAACTAGAAACACATACACATGCCGTTCTCCCCACCCTCATACACAACTCTAATTTTTTTAACTGGCAACTCATTTTCATAAGTTCACTTTGAACAAATTCCAAAGGATTTCCCACATTTGAGGCCAGTGTCCTCCTGTCAGATTAGGAAATAATCAGGGTACATAGGCAAAAACCCAGGCAGGCAAGGCAGATGGACATAGCAGCTCTTATAAACTGTTTCCCTAGGAAACCAGGCAAAAAGGATCTTAACCAAATATAGAACTGACAGTCAAAATGTAGAAATAGAAACTCTGAGTCTGGACTGCGGGGACACCCCAATAGTCTATCCCTATAAGCGATGTCCAAGAGGCAAAATCAGAGAAGGGGCACATTTCACAGGGTGAATCCAGTAAGGCTTAGAAGAGGTGCATTTCCTCAAATGATAATTCCAGTAAAAGCAGCACACATAGTTTTTCTGAGTCTCCTGAGTCATTTATGAGAAAAGGAAAGGGACGAGTCACAGTACCCTAAGAAGCCACGTCTGAGGCTTGCAGCCTGACGCATGATCAAATGGAGAACCAGACTTGTGAATTTACGTAAACTAGACATCACTTTATCTTATTGCCATTTGTCTAAGTGAATGTAAAAATAGGCCTTGAAGAGCTCATGGGCTACTCACTGCTGCGGAGTCTGCGACTCACACATGACCAGAGGTCCCCTTTGTACAGCTTTTCACTGACTCACTCTTGCCCACAATGGATTTAGGTTGAAAACTAACACCAGCTCTCCCTTGAATTTTATGATTCCATGTCACTACATTTCTTATTTATACTTGTAGACATCCTGTTTTAAGATAAAGAAAAAGAGAGAGGGTCCTGAAAATAGGAAGTGATTGCTATACTTTATTCTGGGCCCTGTTGGATATATGTGTCCCCAGTTTCTTCTATGCACTAGGGTCTCAAGGGATGCCCTTTCTTGTCTGATGTGTATGTATCAAATCTGTCTGTAGTGATGAGGATAACTATATGTGGTGCCTTGGCTTCTAGTTCAGTAAAACAACAAGAAAAACAACCAAAATGGCAATGCATCTGAAATTCAAGGTGATTACTGACAACTTTGGATATTCAGTACAGCTTAGTAATTTGTATTGGTGTTTATTCTGCTTGCCAAGGTGAGCTGCATTTAGGGGGAATATAAACTTTTTACAACAACCCAGCCTTGTCCCACTCCTGAAGTGCCTGCTACCCTTTCTTCCCCTAAACCAAAGTACTGATAAAAATGTCATGGCATGTTGCTTGTCTAGCAAAGCAGCAACGTTCACAGGGACTGGATGGCCAACAGGGCAGGGCGAGCCTACGCAGGGCTGAAGGAGAGACTGGAAAAGTACCAAGTGAGAGCTGCATGGCGTGGTGTGCTGGCACTGACACACAACGCTAAGAAAGGCAAGAGGATGGAAAAGAAAGGCTTGCCTCCTAAAAATCATGCAATCTGCATTACCATTGGATTGAAAAGTCAGTAATTTCTTGCGTATGCATCATGAATTTAAATTTGGAAACAATTTTTCCTTGCGTGACATTTCTTGCTTTGCTATTAATATAGCAAATTCCCAGAAGACAGAAGAGAAAGAATATAGAAGCAGAAAACCTGAATTCAAGTCTTGGCCTGGCAAATAATTAGGTATTGTGACCTCGTGCAGGTCCCCAGGCCTCAGTTTTTTTTTTTTAAATCTGTAATAAAGAAGGCTGTAATATGGATATTTTATTTACTTCAGGGGATTATGGTAAAGATGAAAATGGATAGTATTTTAGTTCATTTATCTAACAAATCTCTACTGAGCTCTTCCAGTAAGCCTCACAAGGTCTCTTCCCTCATGGAACTTAGATTTGTACATGAGTGCATTCAAGCAACACACACGTACGTAATACAAACTCATTTACATAATATAAAGATGTAAAAAAAACTTTATAATAGTAAAGGGCAAACAAATCAAAAGCATTTGTGATTAGGGCCCGAGATAAACTTTTGTAGTTGTAATATTTCTGTATTTCCTTCCTTCTCTTCTTCCTTTCTTCCTCCCTCCCTCCCTCTCCTTCTTTCCACGAATATTAGTTAAAATAATGCTGTGGTAACTGAATGGGTGCATTTCCATTAAGGAAGCAGATAAATCAAAAGGTAGATCCTGCCCTCAGGAGGCTTACAGGTGGTATAAAGATAGGGCATTAAACATAGCCATGCTGCCTATGGCACACTGTGACAAAAGGCATCTGAGAGATGAGCAGTCAAATGCCACATAAACTCCTGGACCATTTTCCATTTAGCAGGGTCCTGCTCCTGGCCATGATCTGGTGGAGAGTGGAAATGCAGTGCCCAGGGCATGGACTCTGGGAGGACTGTGCAGGCAGAAAGAAAGGGGAAAACCAACATAATCAATGTTAAGGAAGACTGGTGACACCGGTGACTGCCTGTGCACACGAGGGAAGTGCACCAGGGAGATGGAGCAGGAAAGCTGCCAGATACCCTCTGTGGAACTGCAGTCCTCCTGCTGTCCTCAGCTCCTCTGACAGCAACAGAAAGTCCTCACAAATGGAGGACACAGTGCTCTAGTCCTTTAATTCTGGTAATAATTAGAACAAAACAATATCTGTGCGTCCTTAATGAACTTCCCCCATTTCAAAGATTTTTAACTATCAATAGAGGATCATTTTTGGTAGTCGTGGCATGATGATTTTCAAAGACATTAAGAAAATAAAACCATTAAAAACATCTTTCTTTATTGAGTGTACAGCCCCGGTTTTCTCATAAATGTAAAATTTTAGAAAACCTGAGAACTTTCAAACAAATTTAAGCCAACTATACTTTTTTTTTTCTTTTTTGCTGTTGGAATCTGAACATCTCATTGTCATTTTCTGCCACTGATTTGGGGGAAAGGTGGGGCAAATAAGGAGGTGTTCTCCCACTACGGCAGGCATCTAAAATAGGAAGTTAGAGAAGTACACTATGTGTTTTTTGGCTTTATTTCAAATACCCTTCTTATTATGAAGGGTGTGAACTGGAAATAAAGATGTCTTCTTTCATTTGAAAGATTGTGAGCATTCTTGCTTGATAGTACAAATAAATGGGTGAAGGCTGCCAACCGTATGTGGCTTCAAATCAGCTTATTCTTAAAGTCACAGAGAACACAGACAATCTGAAGCAATCCAAATTAGAAACAGTTTACTAATTGTTAAAAAGAACAAAATCTTAGTGGAGAGTGAGGGTAAGTAAGAACATATAGTCACAGCCCACATTTCCCTGAGATTCCCCCACCAAAAAATAAAAGAGAGAGAGAGAGAGAGAGAGAGAGAGAGAGAGAGAGAGAGAGAGAAGTAAAAGTTGGTAGAAAGTGAAAAAGATAAGAGGGGAAGCAGTGGCTTAGCAGTTTTTTATATAAAATAGTGATAAAAAAAAAGAAAAGCAAGAATAAGACATTTTATCTTCTGAAGGATGTTCCCTTGGGACATTCTTCATGATAATTGACTCATATTTACCAACAATTCTAATAAATGTTCTGCTGTTTCTTCTTTATACCAGAGGAGACTGGAAGAAATAAACAATTAGAAGGTGATCAGAAAGACTGACAGGCAGCTTAGCGACACCAGAGAAGAAACCTAACAGCGTGCGGGGAAGTGAAAGAAAAATATATCACTGATTTCAGCAGAGCATAGTAATAGCTGGCCATGGTGATGACCTTGAGTCATCAAAAAGTTTCAGCTGCTCAGAATACCTCCTTTAGGAAGAATAGAAATATGCAACGATCGTAATATGATTCTCATTCAAAGCCATTCAAGTTATTTATTATTATTATTAATTTTCTCTGATGAAGGAGAAAGCTTCATTTTGGGGAGGAAGTTAGATATGAGGTACAAAGTGACTATGTGGCGCACACGTAAAACACATTCATGAGTACATGCAAATTCACCAGTAGTGGCTAAGTATATTCAATGCTAATTAAGCGCACGCACACACACACGGTATTCAAAGTGTTAGAAAATAAAAGCAAGGTTATGACAAAAACTAAAAACGCTCATTTGCTTGTCTATATAGTAATGACAAGAGAAATACTACACTTTTTTAAATAGACGAAAGGACGTTATCTTAAAGAAAGTGGCCATCATATTGACAGGATAAAATATTAAGTGAACTTTCCAAAGGATTTTCACAATTTGCAACTCAGCCTGTGCCATCATCTGAGACTCCCATCTACCTAGGGAGGTGGGTCATCCAAGATGCTTGCAGACAAAAGGCTCCTTGGGTGACTGGAGTCCAGGTACACTGAATTCTAAGGCCACGGTCCTTCTCTGTCCAGCATTATTTCTTCCTTAGTCAGAGGCTTGTCTACCAATGCCTATAAAGATGCCCACAGGTAGACCTCCTGTGATGGTCTGACTATTGAATGCTAGTGACTTTCCATAGTTTTTCATTCAGCCCTCCCAACCAATTTGTGAGACCAAGAGACTAGTAACCTCTATGCTTCCTAAAGGAAAACAGTTTTCAGAAAGATTAAGTTACCTACCTATATCTGCAGATTTAAAACTAAATTCTCCCATTTGAGTCTAGCACCTTTTTTGCATCTCTTTTTTTTTCTTCCCACAAGATTCAGAGTCTAGCCTATTTGATTCTCTTTTTCCCTCTAAGGGCAAATTCTCAGTTATATTTATCTGAATATCACTCATCTTGTTTATTTAATTTGCTTATGTTGTACTAAGGATTAAACCCAGCAATAGTCTGCCTCCGAGCTACATTTCTACCCTACCCTCTTATATTTTATATATCTATTTTTGTTTTAGTACAGGGTTTCATTAGGTTGCTTAAAGTCTCACTAAGTTACCAAGGTTCTCCTCAAACTCTCCTAAGTACTAGAATTACAGGCATACACCACCATGCTCCTTTGTTATATTTAAAATAGTGCCTTGGACGTAGTGAATGCCCAGAAAATATTTACAGCTGAATATATGTATGTGTGTACATATTTATAAGTTAAAGAGCACAATGTTCAGATGAGGAAGGCTAGGATTATATCTCTTCTATGAGTTCTCAAGCAATTCCTTACAACCTTCAAGGGTTCTCTGCTTACCAAAGAGGAAGTACTTGACCTAGTCTGGGCCTACAGCATAATTGATATTTTTCTGGTTAAGTTATAGTCCAATTGATTTTTCTCCACATTCTTTTGGCTACCCATTCAGAAATGTGTTGTGAACAGTTTAAAAAAATGCCTAACCAAGAAAATAAATCTGAGTTATATATATATATATAAACTAAATGTAATGTTCCCCATATAAAGAAGAGATTGGGTTGTTATATTAACATTTAAGTATTCTTAACCACTTATTAATCTTTTCAGAATTGAAGAAAAGCCAGTTGTGAGACAGCAACTTGATGGAAAATGAGACTTTGAAGAAGGGATGTTTTGCTGCTATTAGAACAGAAGTCTTAGAACAATGTGTTAAAAGTTTTAAGAAGACTGGTCTGGTGGTGCATGGCTATCTCCTAGTACTTGGCTAGGACAGGAAGATCACAGGTTCACAGCCATGCTCAGACTTAGCAAGGTCCTTAGAAACTTAGTGAGAGAAAACTTGTTTCAACAAAACAAAACAAAAAATAGAGCTGTGGGGATAGTCTAGAGGAAGAATGCTCCTGGGTTCAATCCCCAGTAAAACATACACACACACACACACACACACACACACACTCTCTCTCTCTCTCTCTCTCTCTCTCTCTCTCTCTCTCTCTCTCTCCCTCTCCTTCTCCCTCTCCTCTCTCTCTCCTCATAAAAAAGAAGTATGAAGAGCTGCTTCTTGACACTTTCCAAAGAGCTTTGACTCTTCCATTTGGTTGGGTGAAAACCCAGGTGAGAAGGAGGCAATTCTGTACATAAATTGAAGGGCAAGACCACTCTGGAAACCATGTTTGGGATACTCCAGGACCACAATTTATTTTGGCATATCAGAGTCCTTTGTCATTTCCAAATTTTCTGTTTTCTGACAAACTGTACCAGGTATCACCTAGACCTGCCAGAGGGGAGAAGCAGCACTGGTACAAGCACCTTGAGACATCAGCATTTGGGTGCCTGCTGTACTTTTATAGGCTAAAGAGTGACTGTCTTTACTGTAGTATCTGCACTGCTATAATCCAAAGATCTGATCACATTACTTAGAGAAAGGAAAATGTATTTGCTCATGGTTTGGGGTTCAGTCCGTGTGAGGCCAGGGACTGCAGATCTCAAGGCATGGAGCAAGAAGTGGATAGAGGGAGAGAGCAAGGCTTCACGCCTCAGGTCATGGAGGCTGGAAGCAAGAAAAACAGAGCAAGGGAAGAAAGAATCCCCTAGGGAGAGATCTACCTCCTCCAGCCACACCCTCCCAGCACTTATCATTGTTGAGATTATACCCCAATTCCCTGAGGGCGAGGGGAGCATTATATTTTCAAACCATTCCAGTTTTGTCTGATGGGTGCTTCATTTTAAAACTCCTCTTTATGGCCTTTAAAGTTAACTTCACTTGCATGCAATGACAGAGCAGCTCATGGAATGACCCTCCCATCTCCCATTTCCAGGCAGAAGCTCTGATCTACCATCTATGACACAGCATAAGAAGATTTAAAAATAGTCTTTAAGCCAGGCGTGTTGGTGCATGCTTGTAATCCCAGCATTTGGGAGGCTGAGACAGGAAGATCAAGGCCAGCCTCAGCTACTTAGTGAGGCCCTTTGCACCATAGTAAGACACCGTTTCAAAACAAATAATAGGGCTGGGGGTGTAGCTTGGAGGTAGAATGTTCCTGGGTTCCATCTCCAGTTTCAATAAATAAATAAATAAATAAATAAATAAATAAATAGTTTTTAAAGCAACTCATCTTCCTATGGTTTCACTGGATTCAAGAAGTAGTTATCAACAATCTCCATCTCAGTTCAACTCCCTTACAGAATGAGGAAACATCTCTATTGAAGAACCAGAAAATGTATGACCTACCCAAAGCTACAGATAAATCAAGTCTGAAATAAAAATATCCTTACTGATCTTGAAGGTGAGAGCAACAGACCATTTCCATTTACTAATTATAATGTACAGAATGGTAGCCTACATCAGTAAGCCCAGTACTTGGGAGGCTGAGACAAGAGGAGAGCAGGTTCAAAGCCAGCCTCAAGTATCTCAGTGAGACTGTTAGCAACTTGGTGAGATCCTATTTAAAAAAAAAAATTAAAATAGGGCTGGAGATGTAGGTCAGAGGTAAAATGCATCCACTATCACAGAAATAAAAAGAGGAAGGAAATTTTAGATTCTAAAAATAACACGATTAATCATGGATTCTAAAAATAACATGATTGTCATAGCAATCTATTGCTACATAACACTCATACGTAGAAGAGTGAAACAGCATATATGTATTACTTCAGGGCTTGTATGGGTTAAGAGTGCAGGCCTGGCTTCGCTAGGACCTCTGCTGCAGGGTTTCGCAGGCTCCAAGCCAAGTGTTGACCAGGCCTGCTGTCTCACTTGAAGTTTGTCTGGGGAAGGATCTGCTTGCAAGTTTACATGAATGCTGGTGGCATGCAGGCTTCAGTTAGCTCCTGGCTTAGATCAGCTCCTTACCCCCTGGCCATCTCCACGTGGCAGCTCACAACATGGTGGCCTGTTTCTTCCCAGCCATCATGGGCAAATGCTATAGTCTTATGCTACACAGCCATATAAAAGGAATCATGTACAACCTTTAATGTTTCTATCAGCTACAATCAATTCATAGGTCCTGCGTCCTGCACACAGTCCAGGAGAGAGAACTTTACAAAGGCTAGGATAACAGGAGATGGACCTACGTGGGGGCTACATCAGAGTCTATGCTCTTGGTCACTTTCTGCTTTCTGCTTGAGCATCTATGAGGTCATATTTGTCTTAAATAAATGCAAGGGAGGGGCCTTTGTTTTCTGAATGTAAGAAATATCTGTGTTGGTACAAATTTTACCTTGCCCTGGTTTGTTTAGAACAAAATGCACAAAGACATATGATCAAGAAGGAAAAATGCTGGCTTATGGTTTGTATTTTAATCCTTTGAAATATAATCTCTGTGCCGAGAGTGGTGGCGCACGCTTGTAATCCCCGCACTTGGGAGGCGGAGACACGAGGATCGCGCTGGTTCGGAGCCAGCCGTGCTGGCTTAAGAGACCCTGTTTCCACACAAAAAAGTTAAAAAATACGTCTGGGAGTATAGCCTGTGGGAGTGTATCCCGGAGGTAGAAGGGCTTCCAGGAACCCCAGTACTACCAAAAAAGAAAGAAAGAAAGAAAGAAAGAAAGAAAGAAAGAAAGAAAGAAAGAAAGAAAGAAAGAAAGGAAGGAAGGAAGGAAGGAAGGAAGGAAGGAAGAAAGGAAGAAAGGAAGAAAGAAAGAAAGAAAATCTCTGTATAAAATTAGAAAATACATATGTTTTTTTTTTTTTTTTTTTTTTTTTTTTTTTTTTTGGTGGTACTGGGGATGGAACCCTTCTACCCCTGGGATACACTCCCAGACCTATTTTTATATATATTTTTTTATTTGGAAACAGGGTCTCTTCAGCCAGCAAGGCTGGATTCAAATCTGCATGCTCCTCCTGTCTCTGCCTCCCAAGCCCAGGGATTACAAGTGTGCGCCACCACACCTGGCTTTAGACAACTCTTTAAGTATTAGATTTCACCAAAATATAGCAGTAACTGCTGTCTATCTTCTCAAAATTTTCCATTTTCTGATGTCCTCCCCTTGAAAATATTGTGTACAATCTATATTTCCATCACTCTGTAGCTCGGTACAATGTATGATTACAATGTACCAATAAAGTATAAAAATTATCTTTTCAACTAATCCAGCTTCCAAATAAATTTTAATTTAGAGCCTAGTAATCTTTTATAATTAGTACTCTCCCTCTTTAGTAAAAAGGGAATTCCAGTCATCAAAACTGGCTTCCAGAATAGGAGAAGGGATAGCAGCAGCAGATTCATCAAAGTATAAGAAGGAAGAACTGAAAATTGAGAATTCAGAATACATGATTCTAGAGTGTTCTCTATAATGGGGTTAGGTTTCAATACTTTTAAAGAGAAATAATACATCTCTTCTGAAGCATATGAAAGTGGTTAACACATACCTTTATAGTACAAACGGGAAATCAATGCTCGCTAAGAACATTAGAATCACTAAATACTACAGTTGGAATACAACTTGATGATCACTGAGTCCGATTCCTACAATTCTAGTAAAACCCAAAAGAATGACCTAATTGTGGAAGTAGAACTACAATTTTGGTATATTGATTTCTAGATTTAGCATAATTTAGCATCACCAACAGATTTACTGCATTCATACATGGAACATAAAAATCATCCAGAATATAGACAAAAGCTCTTTTTTCCATTTTTAGGGCCTATTTATAGTCTGTTTCTTTGTCTCTCCCCATTCTTCCTCCCTCCCATCCTTCCTGTGTATTTGTTGCTGTTGTTTTTTTGACAGATAAGGAAAAACATCCATAAGAATGGCATCCTATCCACTTGTCCAGATCTCGTCACACTATCTGCCTGTTCCCTCAGGAAGGACTTCCCAGTGCATACCAGGCCACCTTGGCTTGACACATGGCATTTCCTCTACAAGGAATCGAATCAGTACCATATGTCTGAACTGCTGTTACTTAATTTTCCATCTTTTCATCTACCATAGAACAGGAGTACTCCTCTTCTTTGATATTATTCAAATAACTAAGCTTAATGCTAGCTTGTAGAAATTGCTTTAAAGTATTTTCTGGATTATTCCTATGGTCTCATATAATAATTATTCTAAACAGCCGAGGAGCTGAATGGCACCTAAAAGTCATTTTTGCCTATGGCTTGCACAACAAATACAACATGAATATTTCATTCACACACATCTAGTTTCTAAGTCAGCGTGCGTGTTCAGGGATTAGAAACTTTGAAGTTAATACATCGCTGCCTCTGAAGGTTCCATCACTTGTTCTTCTGTGTGGTCTTTCCATAAAGTAGAAAGAGCCCAGACTTTGAAGTCAGAGATGCCTGGGGTTCAAAGCTTAGCTTTGCCACCTATCTTCACACAAGATATTGAATATTTCTGCGCTTCAGACTTAACATTACAAAATGAGATGGCACTTCTTACCTAGCAGAATTATTATGAAGATTAAATAAGAAATTGCATAAGAAGCCTAGTTCTATGTTGCAGAGTTGGTACTCATTATACATGATTTTTCCCTCCTTACTTTCACTAATAACATAGGATTTAGTTAATTCTGCTAGAGTGTGTGAACAAGTGTGAACAAAACCAACTGAGGTTTACAAATGAAAAGTTTCCTAATCTAAATTATATTGTGGTATGCTCAAAGATTTAAATGCATGATTGTTTACCCAAGGCAGGCTGGAGAAGAAACGAAAGCCAAGTCATTCCTGCTATGTAGGAAAAGTAAGAAACAGGAAAAGAAGCAAGCATAAAATGGTGAATATTTGGGCTAGAAATATAACTTAGTTGTAGAACAAGTGCCTAATATGTGTGGTCTCAACATCCAACACTGCCAAAAATAAACAACAAGTAAAACATGGTGAAGATTTCCTTGCAGTGTTAAAATAAATGAAGCTGGGAAACACTGAGTTGATAAAGAGAGGAAAAAAGGATTGTTAGAAAGTTCAAAGACAGGGGCTCCTTTGAGCCAAAATTGAGTTATGAAGTTTCCAACTGTATTATTTGTAGAACTTCTATACTCCTAGTGTACCAGAGTATACT
Source organism: Muscardinus avellanarius (assembly GCF_963383645.1). Classification (NCBI taxonomy): domain Eukaryota; kingdom Metazoa; phylum Chordata; class Mammalia; order Rodentia; family Gliridae; genus Muscardinus; species Muscardinus avellanarius. The sequence goes on from NC_137790.1 coordinate 84,727,255, forward strand.
GTGTGAACAATAATAAAGTATCACTGGTTCAAGCAAGGGGCATTTCAGAAGGGTGGGATTCTAGGTGCATTCAGCAAACTAAGCTCTCGGTAATACATTCCAGGAGCTATTGTGTTTTTTGTGATGGGCCCAATGAAGATAATATAGCTATAATGGGTTGGCAAGTTTCTTCCCTACACTCTAGAGAAATAAGATACAAATGACCCAAAGGCTACTACATTTTACCAACCATCTCCTGAAGAGATCAAATATTTGTCAATTTTCTTTAAAGACAAGGGAAAAAAATGAGGCTGGATATTGATCTAATCTGCTGTTATATTCTAATCTGCTGTTTTTTAATCACTCTATCAATAAACTACCCCACTCTGGTTTTAGCACTGATGCCAAGCTTTTATTTCCTGTCTTCAAAATTCAGAACGAGAATTTTGGCTCATTTCCTCTATGCCAGGAGGAGCAGGATGGTCCACAGAAACTAGAACAATAAACAAGACATGGTGCTGTACACTTGCAATCCCAGTACTTGGGAGGCTGAGACAGGAGGATCCCAGCTTCAGGGCCAGCCTCAGCAACTTAGTGAGATCCTGTTTCAAGATAAAAATTTAAAACCAGGCATGGTGGCACACACTTGGAATCCCAGCATTTGGGAGGCTGAAACAGGAGGATCGTGGTTCGCGGCCAGACTCAGCTACTTAGTGAGGCCCTCTGCAACTTAGTGAGACCCTATTTCAAAAATAAAGAATAAAACACTGGGCTGGGGTTGTAGCTCAGAGGTAGAATGCCTCTGGGTTCAATAACCAGTACCTCACCCCTAAAAACACACACACATAAAGGCAGAATCATAGCTTCTAGAAGAGAAAGAATGTTCGTGGCCCATGGTTCACGATATGTGATACCTGCCAAATAGCTTTGCTCAACCTGATGATGTCTTAAAAGTCTCAGGAGGTAAAAGCATAGTCTAATAATTATTGATGGAGTTGATACTAGTTTTAGTGGAGAAACTATAAATACAATATGGCAAATGGCTTTATGTATATTTAGCAATTTACACTAATGTTGAAGTAGGTGAGCATTGTCGTCATCTGTAGGGACACTACTGGCAGGTTTTTGTTTGTTTTTTCCTGTGGTGGGCCCTTAATTTTTCAGGGATGATGTAAGCTGCCAAGCTCACAAAGATCTGGAAATTCTTCAGGACAAATCTGCCCCATTCATGTTGAACTTCTTATGGCTAATAATAAGCTCTCTTCTCCTTGAAAATTTTTAATTTTTAAAAATATTTGTAACCCCTTGAAGTGTTGCCATCACTTGTAGGAAAGTTATTTATATATTACTTCATTTACTCAAACAGACAAGCCACATTGCATTCACATTAATGTCCCAAATGAGACTTAAAACAGTTGGGGAATTCTCAGGACATAAATGCCAACGGGAAGCAAAGCAAAGCCAAAGTATTAAAAAAAATAAACAACAACTTAATTTTATCTATGGATCTAGAACTCACAAGTTTAATTTCACATAAAAAGTAGAAAAAATGTTTCACATATTTTGTTGACTCAATTCCCCTAGTTCCTTTCCTCCCAGAGTCTAGATCTTTAGAAGAAAACATATGCTACTGTTTTAGTAGCAGCTCCAGGAACATCTCTAGAGCTTGCTGTCAAAGCAGTGGAAAGAAAGAACAAACTTGTGGAAAGAACAGGCAGTTCACATCAGTGAAGGAGCCAGGCCTCAGAGGCAGGGCGGGGAGGCACAGATAGTTAGCTACTCCATTCCTGTGTGCATGGCCCCCTGCTCAGGGATCTGGAGGAATGGGCAATGGCAAACGGAGACAAAATGGTGCAAGTAAAATCAATCTCTCCTTTCCCCTCCTCATGCAGAAAGGGCAAACATAAACAGCATGTTTACTCGGATCACTTAACCTTTCCTAACTCCAGCAGATAATAACAACTTAAAAAAATAAAAAAGTTCCATAAGCAAAACAAAACTAGACCCTAGAAGACAATATATTGAAATTTAACAGAATGGAGGTATGAGTACAATTTCACTTTTCCCCCATACATTTCTGTATTCGGTGATTTTCTAAAGTCACTTCTAATAATGAAAATATTGAAGGGAAAATGTTCACTATAAACAACATTTGGAAGATGCCTGCCTCTTATTAGTACCAAGAAAGATTATAAACCTGAGTTTTGCCTTCCAAGAATGCAAATAGCTTCCTCATTTCTGCACCTCCCAGTTCTGAAATTCTTGTACAGTCAGTTCAGACTTGTTCAGTCCCTTGATACATAAACTGTGAGCAGGAAAGCATTCAAAATGCAAAAATGAAGATTAATGGAAGATTTTCAAGCACCTGTATTTAAACAACTGCTAGTACAGAATGTCTTCTCACTCTCCAGTGGCAACATTACCACAAACTACTGAAGAATACTGATTTTCTTCATAATTAGATCTTCTATAAATGCAATAAATGATGGAAGAAGAGCACAATGTGCACGGCTGTCAATTATGGTTAAATAATTAGTCAATATTACATTCAAATGCTACCCCTGGTATTACAGCCATACAGGGCCCGGAGGCCTCTGTACCTCCATGAACCCAGGGGCCTATTACAGTAATATGTCTAAAACAGACTAATTGCTTTCAGGACAGAATGGGTCAACCACTGTGCACCAGTTACATTTCAAAATGCAAATAAATAACAAAGAAATAAAAGTCTCCTCCCCCCAAAATCATAATGAATGCAACTGCAACTTGATTCTCAGAATCACTTTGTGAGCAAAGGGGACAACAGAATAGAATCTTAATATTGAGAAAAAGTAGTCTTCTTTTATAATCTTAACATGCAACCTTCCTATTACTGTAGTTAAGGAAAGGGGGGCAGGAAGACATTCATCACCTAGGTTGTGCTTTTTACAGAAAACATGGTGATTCTATTTATTTATTTATTTTTGGTGGTACTGGGGTTCCTGAAAGCCCTTCTACCTCCGGGCTATACTCCCAGACCTATTTTTTTAAAATATTTTTAAATTTGGAAACAGGGTCTCTTAAGCCAGCGCGGCTGGCTTCGAACCTGCATGATCCTCCTGTCTCAGCCTCCCAAGCACGGGGATTGCAAGTTTGCGCCACCACGCCCAGCAAACATGGTGATTTTAAAAATTTCAATAAATGCTGAAATGCACTAAATTAAAGACAATGCCAACAATTCTTTCAACACACTATATGTCAAGTTTTTCATAGATTTTTAACTTCATTGCAAAGGGACTCATGAAACTTCTAAGGGATGAGAGATATCATGCCAAAAGAATCTATCCTTCACATATTTATTAAGTTAAAGAGGCAATGCTAGTTCCAGTGGAGACAGTATATATGGATACAAGCCATTTCATTGGTTTTCAGTGTCTAGTATTGTGATAACTATAATCCAAGGTAGATTTCAATAAATGCCACGGAGGGGGCAGAGGAATTTTAGCCTAGCTCTGTGGTACTTAATTTGAGAATTAAAAATCAGAATGACTTTTAAGAGGCAGAAAGAACAATCCAGAAAATCTAAGTTGCAAAAAATAGAGCTGGGGGTATAGCGCAAGGTAAAATGCCCCTGGGTTCCATCCCTAGTACTAAATAAATAAATAAATTTAAAAAAAACCTTAACTCACAATTACATGGAGAAAAGACAATTTTTGTGAAGTATGTGGGGTGGGGGGACTGAAATTGGATGTTTTAGGCTAGAAACTTGCAAGTACCTAGAAGCAATGAGAGCCGTGGCCCACAAGGCAATGGGAGAAAATGATGGTGCAATGAGGACAGCATCCATCATGGTGCTGAACAAAATAAAAAGCCCGTGGTCCTGTGATATGACAGTTCATAATCTCACTTTCATTTTCCCCAACCTTCCAGCTATCCAGTTTGGAGGCAAAGGAGGCTACATCTAAAAATAAGTATAATCTTCAAATATGCTTGTGGTCAAGACCTGAGCACCAACCACATGTGTTAAATCCAATAGCAAAATTATAAAGGGGAAGAGGAAGTAGCATGGGTGCCAACATGGAGGTGAGTTCAGTTCAACATGAGCTACCAGTCTCAAAAACGCCCTGGAACTGGTTCAAACCCCAAAGACTGCCCTGAAGTAGCCTTGAGTAACAGTGAACACATACAAAACCAAAAAGGTAACAAGTCTCTTGGGTTTGTAGATAAACAACCTAGGTTCTCATCCTGAATATTTTTTTAAATAATGTTTAACATCTATGTGACCACGGGCACTACTTTCTTACTCAGACTCTTGTTTTTCTTATCTGTAAACAAGGAACTTTGACTAGGAAATTAAGAGCATGTCTCTTACCTTTAAATAATCTGACTTCTAATGCTGTATGCTCTAGATAGGAAAAGATTCTCTGTGACCAATCTTAGGGTGAACCTAAAATCTGATGTGTCTTCTTTAGGGTTGTGACCCTATTTCTTCTGCCCAGTATAAAAAATCTACTATTTCCAAGCCCAGCGTGGTGGTACACACTTGTAATCTCAGCACTTTGGAGGCTGAGACTGGAGGATGGTGGTTCACGAACAGCCTTAGCTACTTAGTGAGGCCCTTTGCAACTCAGTGAGACCCTGCTTCAAAATAAAGAATAAAAAGTAGAGCTGGGGTATAACTAAGAGGTAGGATGACCCTGGGTTCCATTCCCAGTACTGCAAATAAATAAATAAATAAATAAATAAATAAATAAATAATAAAATAAACTACTACTCCCTTCTTCCTGTCTTAGTTTTCTAAAAGTAAACTTTCATGTGTTCCTGCTTTTCTTGTATATAAACTACTTTAAGATTTTGCTGGATTCATGTTTGTATTTGACAGAGTACCTAGCCCAAATCTTATGAAAAGAGGTCACACAATAAATACTTGTGGGATGAAAAAATGAACAAAATGTCAAGTTTTTTTTTAATTTTTTTTAGTAAGGTACTAGGTTTTATTAACCAAAAAGAATTTCCAGAAAAATATTGGGAGGAAGTATTAACAATAAATATCAAGGAACATCACACACTGCTGCTCCTGTTATTTTTTTGCTTTTAGATGCTCCTATGATATTTGTAGGAAAAAGAGTGATTGTTCCGTGCAAGAAAAAAAAAATAGCAAATCATTCAGTGATCTTGTGCATCTGTGCTAGATTGTAATTCCTAGCTAGAAGCTTTACTCACAGATTCACCCATCAGTGAGAGAAGTATGAAGCCTGAGGATCTAACTTCCAGTCTGGGCTCTTGCAGTTAAATACCTATTAAGCAGGTCAACTATATTCTTGTCTGTTTCAATGCAACTAGAAGGCCTGCAGTTAAGAGTCCTTTAGCATTACACTTCACTTGTTTGGTAGCAATTGCACAGGCTGCAGCTCTTAATTCTTACAAATCTTTACTACCTGAAAAGTTAAAGAGTTCCTGGAGAAACCATAGTACAGAGGGCAGCTACGAAGTTAGTTAATGGTATTTTCTATACACATTTCCTAACTCCCGGTCTGCATATCAGGCAGTAGGTGTAAATTAAATGATTTCCTATTGTACATTGTTCATGTCGCAGGCATAAAATTATAAGAGCTTCAATCTTCAGAAGGGGGAAAAACCAGGAAATAGAAAAAAAAACCTAATTTAACACATCATCTTTAAGAATAAATGAGGTTACAAATCTACATTTGGAAGAACAGAATCTAGTCCATATGTACCAGATACCATTTTTTTTTTCAAACTCAAACTCCGGATTCCAAAATGTATACTCTCTCTATATACTGAGGCAACAGCTTGTCAGAGAAATGTGGCAAGCGACAGCAGGACTAGCACAGCAGATGGGGCGTATTTTTATACTGGCTTTAAGTGATAATGTGAGTTTACATAGGGTCATCCTAAATATTGTTTAAGTGCATGAAATGACTCGAGTCACTGTCTAACCTTGAGTAGGCTGTTTTGCTTTCAGTTCTTGTCTCAATTTGCTGCCATCAAGGCTTCATCACAAGAAGTCTATCTTTTCTTTAAAACAGGAGCTGCGCAAATTTCTAAAACTCAGATTCTTGCAACATGTTTTATATTGCCATTAGAAAATAGGGTAGAAAATAGCGATTGAAACTTCTCTCATGAACACAGTGGACGGACTCGATCTCTGTCAACGGGTCACAAGTGATATGCTACAGATGAAATGTATGGTATGTGAGAAAAGGGAGGAAAAAGTGCTAGGTGCTGAGTTGGGAATCCTAAATTCTAACCTAAGCTCTTCTATAGTTGGTTCCACAGAATCTCTGAGCTAGAGTTTCCACATCTGGAAGATGTGCTTATCAGTAACTACTGGTCAGAGTTGTTGAGGTGGCAAGTGTCAAAGGGAAACCCATTTATAACATTTGTCAAGGCTTTCAGGGGTTTAAGTTCCTCCAGCCTGTGTCAGACCCTATTTTACTTGCTGGTAAGGTGGATAGGTCTTGCTAACCTCTAATTACAACTTCCAAAGATTATATAGATTGTAATCATGACATATTTTTCTTTTTGTTCATTCACATAGAAAATATAATCTTAGAAAAATATTAAGGAAGCCAATGGATGAAAACTTATATGAATGCATTTTCTGTGCAGATATATCACAGGGATGCAATGTCTAGCAACAACTTCTCTCCTGGGGAGGGATGGGTTGGAAGAGGTAAGATGAAGGGGTTAAGATTTCAGTATGGCATTAGGTACTGCTTCCTTTGAGAATGTCCTTATTTCCCTCCTCCAATACAACACAGAATATGAGCATCTAGAGGGCAGGGACCATTATTATTGAGTTCAAAACCAAATATCAATGTGTAGAAAAGTGACTGGAACATATTACGCACTCAGAAAATATTTGAATAACTAGTGAATAAATGACAGATCCATTCAAGCATACCCCCTTTCCTTCTTCCCTCCTGGAAAATCACTAGTCTTCGGAGCCCTATAAGGTATCCTCTGTTTCAAAAATAAGGATGCATTCTATTCAGAATTAAGCATCTTACCTGAGTATGCATAGCCAGAGAGTGGTTGTGGTAGATCACACCCAAAAATACTGTTCTCTGTTCTTTCTACCAGCCATTTTGCTTTGATTAACCTTATAAGTCCAGTGCACAGATCTCTTATTTAACTAAGGACCAGCCTGTGTGAATCTTTCTGTCCTGTCAAGTTGTAAAACTGTAAGAATGATAATATAACACTTCAGAGAGTCACTGGATCAAATGAGATCAAGTCATAAGTTAGGAAAAAGAGAAGAACTTGTTCTCAGGTTTCTAGACTACAAACATGTGATTTGCCTAGAAATCTCTAAGATACTTCAGAAATATTGTTAGTAACATTATAATTCTTAGTTTACAAGTTTCTTGAGTCAGCACACTTAACTTATTCAAATAGTTACAAATAAATTGGCCAATACTTAGTAACAATGTCTGGGAGATCTGGCATTCTGAGATTGAATGGTTGAATGAATGAATCAAAGGATGGGATCTTAATAGGGATAAATGTAAGTGACTGCCTTTCTGCTAAATAAGGCAGACTATGATAAAATTATGCCCTAGATGCAACACTTCCCTAAAATTATAGTTTCCCACTTACTTCAACAGAATTGATCCTTTTATAGAGAAAAAAACAAGTTAGCCTCAAGACATTTATTTTTAGAAATATATTTAGGAACAAAAGAATATCTTAGCTATGTTTAGAGAGAAAATTACAATTTTCTAATAACATTTATCTTCTAAGACAGGAATTATGGAAACTACAATAAAATCAAGAAATTAACCAAAACTTTTCTTTTATCCTGAAATTCTACTCTACTTTAAAACTGGCAGCAATTTTTACATTTTCTAGAATTTAATAATTATTTTGTGTTAGGTAGCACTGAATGTCTGAAACTCATACAGAAAAGGGACATGTTTAATATTTATAATAATCACATATTCAATTTCAGAAAAATGAAAGTTACAGAGGTAAAAGGGCAGATAGTACAAATTTGAGAATAATGAGTTCAGGAGGAAAAATAACCCTCAGAAAAACATGATCATATCCCATAATAGTGATTTGCTAAAGATCTTGGTTCACTTTTTTTTTTTTTTTTTTTTTTTTTTTTTTTTTTTTGGTGGTCCTGGGGTTCCTGGAAGTCCTTCTACCTCCGGGCTACACTCCCAGACCTATTTTATACCTTTTAAAATTTGGAAACAGGGTCTCTTAAGCCAGCACGGCTGGCTTCGAACCTGCATGATCCTCCTGTCTCCGCCTCCCAAGGGCAGGGATTACAAGTGTGCACCACCACTCCCGGCAAGATCTTGGTTCTCAATTGAGATGGGGACTGAGGATATGTACCCTCCTGGAGGCTGAATGTAGTGTGTGTGTGTGTGTGTGTGTGTGTGTGTGTGTGTGTGTGTGCTGTGCTGCCAGCATTTGAAGGGTAGACTCGTGGCATACTCATGTCCGGCCATGAATGGAGAATTCCCACTCAGTGAAGCATTTTCTTGTCCTACCTGTCCATATTTGAAAAATGAACAGACTTATTCGCCAATTTTCTCTAATTTTGATCCCTGGAAACATTTCTTAATCTATCACATAAAATAATAATCTTTGGTCACAAAGAGGCAAACAAAAATTTATCACAAGTGTGACATTATTATCACAAGTGTTTATGTACTTTTATTAATTCATATAACTACAGTATTGGGCCAATGGACTAATGTGTTTCCACTTTCAATGTTCTGTTTTTCTCTCTTGCATATACACAAATATACACACTCACTTTCATACACCTCTTTAATAGCTAAAGACCATGCTCAAGGTACATATAATTAAAAATATTTTATAAGGTCACCACTGAATAAGTAAAAGTGCTAGAATACATGAGATTAAGACTTCATTGTTGTTTCAATAAAAGCAAGTGTGATTTTGTTTCCTCAAACAAGGTTATGCGATGCCTTCTTGATTTTATGCATTTAGCAGCATACCAAAATGAGTCAGTGAGACATATCTTTATAGAGCTTCCTCTAAGTGGAGGCCTATGCCATACAAAAAATAACTTTAAAGTGAAAGAGAAGATTAAACCTTCCATCAGAGATGTGTGATAGAGGACAATGGTGCTTCAGGGAGGGGGCAATCTTTTTTTGTGTTTGTGTGCTATTAGAAATTGAATACCAGGAGGTATTCTACCTCTGAGTTACACATCAGTCCCATTTTATTTTTTATTTGGAAACAGCATCTCACTAAGTTTTTAAGAGCCTCACTAAGTTGCTGAGGCTAGCCTCTAACCTTTGATCTCCCTATTCAGACTCCCAAGTACTGGGATTACAGGAGTATGCCACTGTGCCTGGAATGGGGGGTGGGTATCATTTGTAACATCTCAAGGATCTGAAGACTCCCAGGCTAGTTGGCATACAAAACAAAAATGCTCCTGATTTATCCTCGTTGAAGGTTTGGCTGATTATCCTATAGCAATATGTGGCTTATTATACCTTTAGCAAGCATACCAGATTATATTTAATGGTTACCAGTTCTTTATCCAATTTCATTACAATACTTTACAAGATCACTAACCCCAATTACGGTCTTGAGAAATCCTCATGAAGAAGCAAGTGGCTATATTTTGCATTCCTACATTTACTACCTTTTCTTATTATGTAGGAAAATAGTATCATAACATTGTATTCTGAAGATATGCACAAGATATATCATGTGTATACATGACCGAATATAATAGTTGTCATATAAGTAGCAACATACTTTATACAAAATTAAGGTGGAGAATAACAGAAAAGTACTTGCAAGAGTTTATTTTTATTTAGTACTAAGAAATTTTGAAAATAGCCTCTTGTGAAAAAATTTTGTTTACCTAAAAACTTGAAATCCTTACTGTGGATTATCTTTTATATGATACTACCTTCACACCTTTCTTGAGTTTAAATATTGCAATTAAAGAGAATGCAAAGCCTAAATTCCAGAAGTACCAGGGCCCTTTAATCAGATTCAGGACAACTGCACAGAACATGATTATGGGGCTTACACACACACACACACACACACACACACACTTACACACACACACACATTGTGTGTCATGTTCACTAAGAGATGCCTTTCAGAGATTTCACCTCAACTCCTACTATTTGTCAAGGTTTAAAAAAAAATTATTTTTCCTGCCTGTTTCTTTTTTCCCCCTGGTTTTTCAAGGGACTTGTACTGTCTTCTGTTCTGTTTGATGACATTTTGTCAATTAGATGCATTCCATTCAGTTCTGAGGTTCATTAAATTCAGATAACACACTACTCTTGCAAGCTGACTGATGTTTATTAATGTAACGTGCGACACAAATAATACGGCAGAGATTTGAGCTTTTCTTTGCATCGCTCAGAAATCTAGAATAATACACTTCATCTGCAATTCATCAGGGTCTTATAATATTATTTACATATTTAGAGATTTCTTGAAAGTCACATGCCTTTGAGATATTCAGGATGTGTACACTGTACAAAGATAAATCATATAGGCAATATGCTGATTCACATATCCCTATATAGCTTTCATTTTTGTGTCTATGTTCTGGAAGATTGAGACAAAAGGGCAGGGGACAACAAGGAGATCTTTATGTAATTAAGCTTTGGATATTTCATAAGATGATTGAGGTTATTAACAACTGTAATCATATTAATCTTTAAATTTAAATAGAATATGTAATTTTCAAAGTATTTTTCTTTATTTGTTATCCCATTAAACTGCTTTTTCTATGATGCTTTTTTGAAGAATAAAAGCAAACACAAATAAAGAAGTACTAACTGATCTATCAGGCCTCAGTCACTCTTATTGTACCCGGGCCAACAGGAAGGATTTCCAAGTACATGCAACAAAAGAACTGAAAGCGGAGATGTGCATAATACCTATAGCCTCTCTGGGGGTCACTGCCCCCTGAGCCCATTAATAGCACAATAAGAAGTTCTAGGATGCCATACCACTTCATTTATTCAGATAAATAAGGCTAGCAAGTTTAATTCCAGAAACATTGATTAAATGCCAATATCTGCTGAGCATGCATGGATTCTCTGAGTTAGTTGGATCCTTTTCTCTTAGGGCGCTTATAGTTTATGAAGAAATAAGCAAATCTCTGCACATCCAATAGAAATTATTTAAATATTTTTATATTTTCATAGAAAAGTGAATCAGTAATTTCTTCTCCCTCCCTCTCTCTTCCCTTTTTTTTTTGACCACACTAGTAACAGGTGTTCAAATGTTAATGTGTGTGCATATACATTGCAAAAACAGTAAAAAGAAATTACTTAAGTTTTAGAAATGTTTGAGCACTCAATTAGCATCAGAGTATTTTTTTATCCCCACATGCTAAGACTGCTATCTATAATGTAAAAGTAAAAGGAATAAGAGCCTCCTTAAGGCCAGGCATGGTGGTGCACACTTGTAATCCCAGCACAAGGGAGGCTGAAACAGGAGGATTGTGCAGGCTTAAAGCCAGCCACAGCTACTTAGTGAGGCTCTCAGCAACTTAGTGAAGCCCTCAGCAACTTAGTGAGACCCTGTTTCCAAATAAAATATAAAATAGGTCTGGGGGTGTAGCCCAGAAGAGGTAGAAAGCCCCTGGGTTCTATCTTAGTACCCCCCAAAAAAAGAACCTCCTTAAAAAAAAAAAAAGCGCTTGTCCTACTCAAGTTTGTGTGTGTGTGTGTGTGTGTGTGTGTGTGTGTGTGTGTGTGTGTGTGTTACTGGGGATGGAACCCAGGGGTCTTCAACTTTCAAGCTACACCTCTAGACCTATTTTGTATTTTATTTGGAAATAGACTCTCACTAGGTTGTTGAAAGCCTCAGTAAGCTGCAGAGTCTGGCTTCAAACCTGCAATCCTCCTATCTCAGGCTCCCAAGTACTGGGATTATAAGCATGAGCCATTATGCCTGACTAAAGTTAGTCTTTTAAAAATGTGTCTTTTAATTTTTACACGTTTATCGGTACCTTATAGTCTCACGTTATAATGCAGCTCACAGTGATAGTCACATACATGCACACTGCACTTGGTGAGCTCTTCCCCTGGCTCCCTCCCCACTCTCTTCTTTCCCCATTCATGATATTGAGTTAGTCTTTTAAAACTATTTCAGGAGATGCTAAGTCAGGAAATGGCATAATTGAGCAAATAAGGGTGGTCAAAGATATATATTTGTTAAGAAAATGAGAAGAAAAAACCATAAATTGGGAGAAAATACTTGGAAAAAGTACATCTGATAAAGAGCTCTTATTGAAAATACACAAAGAATTCATAAAACTTAAAAACAAGAAAAACAGCTGGCCATGGTTGCCCATGCTTGTAATCCCAAGCTGTGGTGCATCCATGCAATAGACCAATATTCAGTGTTAAAGAGAAATGAGTCATCAAGCCATTTGTAATCCCAGCATTTAGGAGGCTGAGATAGGATCAGGGTTCATGGACAGCCTCGGCTACTACTTAGTGAAGCCCTTTGTAACTCAGTGAGACCCTATTTCAAAAACTAAAGAATAAAAAAATTGGGCTGGGGTGTACCTTGGAGGTATAATGCCCCTGAGTTTCAGCCTCAATACCGCAAAAAACCAAACCAAACCAAAACAACAACAAAAAAAACAAACAAGAAAAACAACTCATTAAGAATGGGCCAACAGGAAGATGGCGACCCAGAAAAGCGGGGCTTAAGAGCCCCGCTAACAACCAATCTCCATTACCACAAAATCAGCGCCTTTCATAGCCAGAAAACACCATCACCAGAGAAACAAAAAAATCACCAGGCTCCAGAGAGAAATTGGACTGAGAACAGAGCTCAGAGCCACAGAGAAGATACACCGGCCTTACGCCCGAGGACGCGGCAGCAGCGCTATACTGCCGCCGGCAGCGGCGAATTCACTGGACGGCTACAGCAAGCCGAGGTAAGCCGCTGCGGAACAGCCAGGCGGGATTTTTCAGCGAAGGGAACATCTAAAGCTCCCAGTGGCTGAGCTCAGCACACGCTGCAAGGACTCAGAATGGAATTCAAAACCAAGAAGAAATAAGCCAGCCTCACGGCTGAGGGCGTAGCAGCGGCTCCATATTGCCACCGGCGGCAGCAGCAGAGAATTCACCGAATCCAGTACAGCTACATCTGCATACTCAAGAACAGTGAGTCAAATTGCGGGCCACAGAGGAGAAATCCCAGTACTGTACTCCCTGGAACTTGACCCAGTGGGGGAGGGGCGGTGGCAGAGATATCACACCATAGGAGAACTTGCAACCTGGCACCCCCCACAGTCTAAAGCAGCCTCTATCGACTCTCTGGGTCGGAGATTCTGTGATACAACCCAGTAAAGGAGTAGTGGGGTCTGAGATACTACAGACTCGAGATCCAGAACACCTTAAGTGAAGTCATAGCGACCCAAGGGAAGAACCCAGAGAAGGCACAAACTTCCGAAATCATGGGAAAGAGGAATAATACTGGAGCAATGAATGCCCACAACCCCACAACATCAGAACCCGATAAAACAGAAAATCAGAGATTTCTAGAAGATCAAATCAGGAAAATAACTGTAGAAATAATAGAGGTGCTTCGAAAAGAACTCAGAGAGAGCCAAAAAGAGATAAAGGATGCAATTAATGAAGTAAAGGCCTCAATTCAAAGCACAAACAATCGATTAGACCACATGGAGAACAGAATCTCGCTCTTAGAAGATGATCATTCCAAAAATAAACACATAGTTTCTAATTTAGAAAAAAATATCCAACAGCAGGAATCTGACATTGAAGAAATATGGGCCCATTTTACGAGAGCTAACCTAAGAATAATTGGAATAGAGGAGGGAAAAGAAAGTGATACCAAAGGGATCAACAATCTCTTCAAGGAAGTAATAGCAGAAAATTTTCCAAACATAGAGCAAGAGGTTAATACACAGATCCAGGAAACTTATAGAACTCCCTTTAGACAGGATCGGAGAAGAGGATCCCCACGCCACATAATTGTCAAAATGACCAATGTGGAAGCCAAGCAGAGAATCTTAAAGGCAACAAAAACAAAGGGCCAAGTGACATTCAGAGGCAAAACAATTAGAATCACTCCAGACTTCCCAAACCAAGTCATGAGAGCCAGAAGGGCTTGGAGTAACATATTCCAAACTCTGAAAGAAAACAACTTCCAGCCAAAAATTTTCTACCCAGCAAAACTTTCTATCAAATTAGATGGAAAAATAAAAACTTCCATGACAGAGAAACTGAAGGAATTTATGTCTTCAAAACCAGCGCTAGAGAAAATACTCAAAGAGATTAACTACAAAGAAGAAATAGGTAACACACACCAGAACCAGAGAAACAAGATTTTCCATCCAACAGACAACTAAGATTGGTTATCTGTGGAGATTCATTATTTATGTTAGTCTTTTGCCTATCTCTAAATGGTATTGTTTGCCTTTATTGTTGTTAATTTTTAGGATTTCTAGTTGGAATATTAATATACCTTCAGATATAGCATTTGGAAATATTTTATCCAATTCTATTAGTAACTTTTAACTGTTTACATTGTCTTTGGATATACAATATTTTTTTTATTTTTTAGGGAGTTTGTATACTCTTCTGTTGCCTGTGCCATTGAAATCATATCCAAGAAATCACTGCCAATTTCAATGTTGTGAGGTTTTATGACCCAGATTTTCTTCTAAAAGTTTATAGTCTTAAGATTTATATTTAGGTCTTTTATCTATTTTGAGTTAATACTTGTATATGGGATTAGGTAAGGGTCCAATTTTATTCTTTTCCATGTAATTATTATTTTTCAACAATATTTAGTTAAAAGATTATTATTTCCACCACCAAATGTTCGTGGAAACCTTGTCAAAAATAACTTGATAATATAGGGAAGAATTTAGCTCTAGGCTTGTATTTATCTCCAATGGTTTATATATCTGCCTTTAGAACAGTACTACACTGTTTCAATTATTGTAGCTTTATATGGTTTGAAATCAGAAAATATATATCTTCTAGCTTTGTTCTTTTTCAAGATCGTTTTGGGTATCTAGAATCCATATTCCATATTAGGATAGATTTTTTTTTCTTTTCTTTTTTTTTTTTTTGGTGGTACTGGGGTTCCTGGAAGCCCATCTATCTCCGGACTACACTCCCAGACCTATTTTATTTTTTTTGAAACAGGGTCTCCTAAGCCAGCGCGGCTGGCTTCGAATCCGCACGATCCTCCTGTCTCTGCCTCCCAAGCGCGGGGATTACAAGCATGCGCCACCACGCCCGGCCCTAGATTTTTTTTCTGAAAAATAAATATATAAATACATGATAGTTTCACCTAAAAAAAATAGAAAAAAATATTCTCTGGTAAGAAAGAAAGCAAAAAGAAATATTGAAATGTTATCTTTAAGTCATCAAAAGCTTGGTATCAGACAAATGAAACTGTTATGTGAGATTATCATTTTTAAT
The DNA here is from genome assembly GCF_963383645.1 of Muscardinus avellanarius. Lineage (NCBI taxonomy): Eukaryota > Metazoa > Chordata > Mammalia > Rodentia > Gliridae > Muscardinus > Muscardinus avellanarius. Next base: position 84,742,674 of record NC_137790.1, read on the forward strand.
TTTGGATAAATTGCTATAATACTAGATGTCAACCACTAAGCCAAGCATGGGAAGGAGGGATGGGGAGTGAATGGGGTGGGGATCGGGTGGGGGCTGACTGGGCGATGTGTGCATGTATGTCTACAAAAGTTTGTATCCCACTATGATGTATCAATACAGTACACCAATAAAAAAAAAAAAAAGAATGGGCCAACAATGTGAGCAGACACTTCACCAACACAGATATATACATGGCAAATAACTATAGACTCTCAAAACCACATGTCAGCAGGAAATTACATTTCTGAATAACAAGCCTATTACAATGGCTAAAGCCCCCCCCCCCCAACGGCAACACCAACACTACTACCAAATCCTGACAAGGATATTGAAACAACAGTAGCTCTCAATCATGGCAGGTGGGGATACAAAATGGTATAGCCCACTCTAGAAGATACTTTTACCATATGATCCAGCAATTATATTCCTTAGTGTTTACTGAAATGAGCTAAAAGTTTAAATCCACACAAAAAAACTGCACATGCATGTTTACAGCAGCTTTATTCATCATTGCCAAAACTTGGAGGCAATGAGATGTCCTTCAGTAGTGAACAGGTAAGTGGTGGTGCATCCATACAACAGATCAATACCCAGTGTTAAAGAGAGATGAGCCACCAAGCCATGAAAGACAAGGAAAAGCCTTAAATGTATATTATTTAGTGAAAGAAGCCAATATGAAAGAGCTGTATGCTGATGATTCCAACTATATGACATTGTAAAGAATACACAAGAATACATACAGTATATTTAGGTGTTAAGAGGGGTTAATGGTGTGGGGGGGATGGACAGTCAAAGCAGAGAGGATTTTGGGGGCAGTGAAAATATTCTATAGGGCACTACAATGGTAGAGAAATACCATTACAATTAGTTAAAACTCTTAAAATGTACAGCACTAAAAGTGAACTCTGATGTATACTCTAGAGTTTGGATGATAATGATATGAAGATATAGGTTCATCAATTATAACAAATGTGCCATCTGGATGGGGTTCACTGATAGCACGGGAGGGTGTGCATTTGTGGGAGCAGATGATATACGGGAACTCTCGTACTTTCTGCTGAGTTTCACTGTGAAACTCAAACTGCTCTTAAAGATAAAGTTCATTTGAAACACACAAACACCTCAGGCAGCCCACTTCACACCTGAAAGGAAAAGTCCTACGATGCTTATTATTAGAACCTAAGTTAAACTGGTCATGGTGGCGCACGCTTGTAATCCCAGCATTTGGGAGGCTAAGACAGGAGGATCGCAATTCACAGAGAGCCTCCGCTACTTACTGAGACCCTGTTTCAAAATAAAGAATTAAAAATAGGGCTGGGGGTGTAGCTCAGAGGTAGAATACCGTTGAGCTCCATGCCCAGTACGCCCCCCCCCCAAAAAAAAAGAAAAGAAAAAAAGAAAAGAAAAAGAAAAGAAAAAAGAACCTGAATTAACTGAAGGAGGATGAAAATGAGATAATGGGCACATAAATGCTTCACGCACTTTACATGTACTCATTTTGGAATGGTTCTGCTTTTGAGAGGATTGAAGGAGCTTCTTTACATGCTACATTGATATGTGATACTATCAATACCAATTTCTTTTTTTTCCCTTTTTTTCTTTTTTGGTGGTACTGGGGTTCCTGGAAACCCTTCTACCTCTGGGCTACACTCCCAGACCTATTTTTATACTTTTTATTTGGAAACAGGGTCTCTTAAGCCAGTACGGCTGGCTTTGAACCTGCGCGATCCTCCTGTCTCCGCCTCCCAAGTGCAGGGATTAAGAGTGTGTGCCACCACACCCGGCACCAATTTCTTTCTTTCTTTCTTTCTTTTTTTTTCTATAGAGTTTCTCAAACTTACTTATAACAAGAATCACCTGGCTGCTTGTTTGACATTATTGATTCCTAGGACCCATGGAAATTCTGCTTCTTTGAGTTCAGCGTGGGCTTAGAATTCCACATGTTTATCTTTAATATTTTTGTATTTGTCAATCTTTTTATTTTTTATTGGTATACTATAGGCTCACATCATAATGTTGATCATATTGAAAATGGCATACATTCACACAGTACTTGGTGGTCCCCCCACTTCCCCTCCCCCCCCTCCCAACATTGAGTGTCCAGGTTGACCAAGCTACATTCCCTCTTATATACAATTTCAATAATATTTATGAAGAGGGGGAGAAACAAATAGGGTGGAATCTGGAGGGAAACACACCAGTGCTGTGTGCATGTGTTTTTTTTTATCACTCTGAACCTCATTATGATATATAATTACAATGCACCCATAAAATTGTATTTCAACAAAAATTCCTTATCAAATAAAATTGATATACTAAAAATTGGGGCCCTACATCCTAGGGTTTCTGTTTTTATGGAAAAATGAGATGAATCAGGATGTGCATTCACGGAGGAGAAATAATATTGAGGCATGAGGTTACAATCCTGTGACTGGTGATATTAGAAGAATTTAACACTTAATGTGAACAGAGGCAGGTAAGGAGGTTGAGAATATAAAACAGACATGTGACTTGTCCCATATGACACTCTATTTCATTTACTCTTGTATTTTTAATTGCTGCTGTTGTACTGTTGATTGAACCCAGGACTCTGTCACTGAGCTACAACCCAGATCTCATGTGGCTATGTTTTAAAAGACCAAACCAATATAGGCCAAAATAAGTTTATCCCTATTACATGTAAAGTGAAAACCATTTAAGTAATGAATAATAAAGGGGAAATGGATTGAAACAATAAAGATTAAAGTCAGAGGAAAATGGATTACAAAACCTTTTCTAGCTCTTGAAGTGTGTGTGTGTGTGTGTGTGTGTGTGTGTGTGGGTGTGTGTGTGTGTGTGTGTGTGAGAGAGAGAGAGAGAGAGAGAGAGAGACTACAAGCATACAAAAAGAATCAATGATACAAAGAAAAAATAAAATAAATTTACCAAACATTTTTCTGTGTAGTGGGTTCCATGTAAGGACCCTTACCAGGCTGTAAGATGGAGCAAGAATGTGTAGTAATCCAAGGGAATTGAGGAACATGACTATGGCTACACTCTTGTGCACTCCTGGGACTACACACAAGCTACCAATTTGCCTATTTTCCTGCCAGGCTCATTTTGTATACATCTAAATTTGGAAAACAACTGCAGAAACACGTTGAATAAATGAATGGCAAAGGAATACATGAAAGGCACCCCTCAGTTCTTTGTTGGCAGCCTGTGAGCTACAGGAATAACTGGACACAATAGTTTGCTTGATGCTTGCACAGATTCAAGGGCAAAGATCAGTAATCCTATTTTATAGATCCAAAACTGAGATTCTGAAAGATAATGTGTTCCATGCAAATTCTTGCTAGAAAGCAAATTAGTGTAGCCTCCTGACTTTGATTTTAATATCCCATCCCCTGTAACATATTGTAATCATTTGTGTTTGATGATCTCTAAGCCCCTGTAAAATAGAGATATACATAGCCAGCCTAATGCCAAACAAAAAAAAAATTATGCTCAATACTAAATAGGTTATTTTATACTATAAAGGACTCATCAAGATACACTACTATTTGTTAACATTTATTAAGCATTTAGATAGACTGTATTTGGAAACAAAGTTGAGATGCAGGTAGGCTGCCAGCTTTGTGGTCACTAAGAGCACCTTGTGTTTCCTGGAAGGACATTAAAAATCTCCAAGTCACTCCATCATTATTTCACTAAATCCATTTTTGCAACTTTTAAACTAAAGTGTTATGTGGAAATGGGGCCCCAGAGGATCATCAAGCAACTCCTTTGGCTTCCAGGAAAACATAATTAACCTAAAACATCAGCCAGCAGGCCAGCAATGAAGCCAATAGGAAGCACCAGGCTGTGACACCTGCAGTGTCATAGGGGCTTGCAGGGAAATGGACAAATGCTCCCCAAGAGGGAGGCTCCTCAAAGAAAACACACACAGGGAGGAATACATGTGTCTTTTATATTATTAACCTGCAGGTGATGTATAAGATTCAGGAATGCAAATTCAGGGAACATACATTTTTTTTTTCAAAACATGGAACTGTGCAACCAAAGTGTCTTTTTTGAAGCAGGCCAGGGTGAGTAGAGAGGGATGGGCAGGAAAAGGATAATGTTTGCTTTACACTGATGAGTGCGATTAGCTTATTAAACTAGTAGCCTTTATTACTTTAATTAAAAAATAACTGGAGAAATATGGAACATTTATCCAAGTGTAAATGACAAGAGCACTGGTTGCTCATTCATCACCAGTGTTACTATGCTGACTAATAAAGGAATATTTAATATAATCCCAAGGCAGCCAAGGAGTTTGAAGGTTAATAAGAGAGACCAAGACTGCACACATCAAAGCTGTACCAGTATACATTTGTTACATGCCACTTTTTAGGTTGTAGAAGCCAATCTCATGGGTTATAAGGGAGAGCCAATAAATTGCTTTGGATAAAAATTAAAAGTAATTTACTGTTTCCATTAGGAGGAATCTTTGAATGTATCACTGGCATGGTGTTTTTCAGCTTAGATTTGTTTTTAAAGGATTCTCTAAGTGAGTAGCAATTTTATTAGAAGAGATGAGTGAATATAATGGGTTACTGTGCATCAACACTAGCTCTTCATGTGGATGGGGTAAACTGAGGATCATGAAGGAATGCTGGGAGAGACTCCTAGAAGGGTTGAAAAAAAAAGTCCAAGCCAGGCGTGGTGGTGCACGCTTGTAATCCCCGGGCTTGGGAGGTGGAGACAGGAGGATCACGCAGGTTTGAAGCCAGCCTCGCTGGCTTAAGAGACCCTGTTTCCAAATAAAAAAATATAAATAAAAATATATAAAATATAAAAATATATAAAATAGGTCTGGGAGTATAGCCCAGAGGTAGAAGGCTTTCAGGAACCCCAGTACCATGAAAAAAATTAAAAAAGTCCAAGAATATCATGCTATGGAATAGAGACCTGATCCCATAGACATGGGAAGATGTTCAAAGATAAATTAATGAGTAACAAAGTGACAAAACCAGAATAAAAAGAGCATATCAAATGCAAAAATAAAAAACTAGTGGTAAAGCTAAATTTATACCAGCCTGTGATCAATGATTTATAATATCAAGGAAAGCCAAGTATAGCAAATAACATAAGGGCAAAAAAATTTAAATTAAAGCTATAATGACAGTCACATAATTCTTTGCCTTTTCATGTTATTTCTTATCCAGATCAAAGTAAAATAGCTGTAATAAATGTCTTGTATTCTCTTGCTTTTGAATATTCACACCTTGACAGCACTTGGGGACCCACATATCACTACAGCACAGGGTAGAATGTGCTCACTGGAAGAGAAAGGAAGAAACAAATGGCATCCTCAGACAACTTAAAACCTCCAAACAACTCAGTAATTAACAAAATACCTGAAGACTTGGAAAACATTCATGGAAATGGCCTAATGTGGACTCTTTTTGGAAAGCCCTGTGAGAAAGTAGGGATCAAGTGTCATCTTCAAAGGAGGTAATAGAATCTCTTATTCAAGAGCTGGGAGATGAATAGTTAGCTAGAAGCAGGATTATGGAGTAGTAAGAGAAGTGATGCCGGAATGATTGGGCTTGAATTCTCACTTCACAATTGGTTAGATGATTGTGAGATCTTTTTTGTAAACCTGTTTCTTTATATATTTCACTGAGCTTTTGTGAAACTCCAGTGGTATACTTCAGACAAATGAAAAATGCAAATATTAGATATCATTCACTATTATTTCATCATATGGGGGAACTTTCATGGCAACTTCATTCCCTATGGAGAAAATGGGTGTGATTTGCTCACCATCCCAAATCTGGATAGTGGGGAGGTCATCATGTCAAGAGTATAGCTTCCAGTGTCCCACCAGCCACAGTCAACTGCCAGTACTACAAGTAGGACACTGGTCTCATGTCATTTACTATTATTTGGCAAAAACTGATGCTTTACTTCAAGGCCTTGGCAGGTAAGCAAAGAGGATGTAGCTGATTTTTTTCTCCAAAACTTTGTTTTTATATGTAATTGTTTGTTTGCTTTTTTTGAGTCCACACACAATCTGTTCTTTGATTTGGGATCTCAAACAGTTTGTGACTGCTTCACGGCTTTGAAGATCAACTTTAAAAAATGAAATCAACTTGCTGTTACAGACTGTGTGCTTCACAACAGCCAATATTTGCAGGCATAGCAAGTGAAGGAGGTCCTTCAGCGTGTTTTCAGGATCCTTATCTGAGGTCGGGAAGAGCCTATATATTACTGGGCCCGCGGCTCCTTGAAATTCAAGCCATTTTCTAAATATAAGATTGTTTGCTATGGAAGAACTGAAATTGTTGAAATCCAAGAGTGGATAATCTTAGCTACTTGGTAGGTGAGACAGGAGAATTGAAAGTTCGAGGCCCACCTGGGCAAATCAGCCAGCCCTTATCTCGAAATAAAGTTTTACACAAAGGGCTATGGGCATAGCTCAGGGATAAAGAACTTGCCTGGCATGAACAAGGTCCTGGGTTCCATACCACTAATTCAAAAAGAAGAAGAAGAAGAAGAAGGAGGAGGAGGAGGAGGAGGAGGAGGAGGAGGAGGAGGAGGAGGAGGAGGAGGAGGAGAAGGAGAAGGAGAAGGAGAAGAAGAAGACTGCTTTTCTACAGTGTTTGTTAGTAGATATTGTCTCCTATCTTTTGAGAAGAATTTTTTTCAGTTCATAAATTTGTGGATTTATTTTTTAAATTTTTATTGGTGCACTGTAGTCACACATATTAATGGAGTGAAAGATGGGAGAACTCTTGAACTATTGAAATTTCAGAACCTCTGGGTTAAAAACATCCTCCATGGTGATATCTTCACCCCATAGCTCTCCATTTAATGATTGAGTACTTACTGAAATATCCCAGCCTTTCCAGTAATGGTAATTATATTGGTTGCAAAAGCAATGAAGTTTTCTTGCAGAGAGTAAGTTTAGATTTTTGTCCTTGAATTAATATGTTTTTTTCACATGATATGCATTATCCATAAACTGTGATATTTATTAAATACTACTCCTAATTTTGTCTGAGAATTTTATTATTCTCCTTTTCTAAAAACCTACTTTATGCCTGGTGTGGTGGTGCATGCTTGTAATACCAGTGCTTGGGAGGCAGAGACAGGAGGATCGCACAGGTTCCAACCCAGCCTTAAGAAAACCTGTTTCCAAATATATATATATATATATATATATATATATATATATATATATATATATATATATATATATGCAGCCCAGAGGTAGAAGTGTTTCCAGGAATTCCAGTATCACAAAAAAAACTACTTTATGCTTCAAATCTTCTTTGAAGCCAAGTATGATCATTCTATCATTTTCTGATGTTTCTTCCCTTATTTTAAACCTGGTAGCAATTATCAACCAAACTCTGGCTCTTTTCATGGGTGCTGCTAGGAATGATTAATCTTTTTTCCCAAACACCTTCTTATTTTGTAGTTAATGGAGGAAAAAAGGTGTATTCGTATATGCATAGTTGTTTAGGTAATTAGAACATAGCTGTACGTCATTTGAGACTAAAGAAATAGTACATTATACCCTTCAATGCAAAACAAAACATGATAGTACATTACACCTTCAAGTACAAAACTGCCAAAGAGAAGTTCATTGTACATTTTCTGTCAATAGTTGGCTCCCCAATGATATGCATGTGTTCACATAATAATAATCAGTACCATTTTATAAGGATATGTTTTTTCCATATAAGTTATGTAATTATCCTTCTACAGTCTATGAATATCCTGGACTAAACTATTCTTTTGGTGATTCTCTAAGTTTGATTAAGATTGTTTAGTGGGGATAACCAAATTGTAAACAAGTTGGATCTATCTTCCTTATTCCTGACTCACTAAAGGTACAGCAGGTTGGAGTGATTCAGAATTTGTGAAGAGACCCTTGTATTTGAAGATGCCAAATCTGTAACCTGCAACTGCATATCCAGGAAGAGTCTAGCAAAGATACTGGGAACCATGCAGAAACTCAGCAGGACTGAGAAATATTGATGGACTTTGTCATTTTGCTGAGTGTAGTGCTTAAGTACATAGTTATTTGGAGGAAATTGTGGAAAATTGCTGCTCCATTTGGTATTGCCATTGATTTGTGGAGGCATGTGGGTGTATGTACACACACAACTCAGCCAGAAAGAGTTTAATCATCTGCATTTTAAGGGCTTTGTTGATTTTTCACCCTAAAGTATGTGGGAATCTTGAAGTAAAACGTGGCTAAATTAGTAAGATCTACCATTTTTAAGGCATTTTAACAAACATATTTAATCTCCAGAAATCTCTTTCATGTTTGCTCATGGTATTTCCTCAATCAGGACAGTCCCTGTTCAAATACCCCCTATTAAGGAGTATTAACTACCCGAGCTCAGTTGGCAAGACCCAGTGGACACAATTTTCTTTCAGAAGATACAATCAAATCCTAAAGAACATTGTTCCCCTTTAAGGCACTTAATGCATTCTGTTCCCATACTCAATTTGTGTATTAATTTTTTTCCAAATAAAATCTGGGCTTATTTTTGTATAAACTACTAGACTTTACCTAGTTCCAGGTACAATGGGATTCTCATGAAATCTTAATGACAATGTATAATTTTTTAAGTTTATTTACAAAGTATAAAATTGGGTTCATGGATGGTATATAAAGCAAACAACAAAAATGCTTCACTAAGATGTTGGTATGTTAAGCTTTTGTAGCATTCCACCTGCAAGCACTGGCAAAGGTGGCAAATCACTGATGGAGCTCCAGCTAACAGGCTTGGCATAGATGTAATAGCACAGCAATTAAATATTGGTTAAGTTTTACCTCTAAGGCTCATGAAGCAATGTTATCTGATCTATTGAGCAGAGAGGGATGTTTCTTATTTATTTAATGAAGAAAATGGCACAGTCAACTGCAACAAAATAAAAGCCAATGAAACCTAACAAATTTAGTGCCTGAATGATATATACAAGACCTGGATTGGTAATGTTGGACAAGTACGCTTGGGAGGCAGAGATAGGAGGATCGCGCAGGTTTGAAGCCAGCCGCGTGCGCTGGTTTAGGAGACCCTGTTTCCAAATAAAAATGTAAAATTAGGTCTGGGAGTGCAGCCCGGAGGTAGAAGGGCTTCCAGGAACCCCAGTACCACACACACACACACAAAAAAAATTTTTTGCATTGGGGTGTGTATAGCTTAGTATTCCTAGTATGCAGGAAGACTTGCCTAGCATGCAGAAGGCCATGAGTTAGATCTCCAGTATAAAACACACACATACACACACACACACACACACACACACACACACACACACACTTGCAGAACTTTAGTTACCTTTCACCTTCAGTTTTCCACTTCAAGATGGCCTCTCTCTTATTGATAATGACTTTAGTCCAAGAATTTCTTTGTAATTCATCTGTATGGAACTAAGGCATTCATCCCCTTCTCATAAAAAACAATGCTATAATTGGATGTTAGGTTTACAGGCTAATCCAAAAATTATATTAAGTCCATAATTATGACAACTATATTTCAGAATCCAAAATAGAAACATAGTATGATAAGTTCAAGTAAAAGAGTGATGATAATGATAACTAAAATTTACACAGATAGGGACTGTTTTATAGCTTTACACATGCTAATTTAATCCTTACAACAGCCTAATGAGGAAAGTTTCATTTATAAGCCCTTTAATAAGTGATGTCCATGAAAGGTTAGGAGAGGTGCTCAAGGTCTAGAACTATTAAATGAAGCAGCAGGATCAGAATCCTGACAGATTTCAAAGTCCATCTCACAACTCTGCTTCATTACTTCTTGTTAAGAAAAAATGTACTGAAAACTCTAACTTTCTCAACACCACACTTGTTGAAGCAAAAATAGGCAATAGTATCAGTCCCTACTCTATCTGTTGGAAGGAAAAAGGAAAGGGGACACATTTCCACATGAGTATTATGGGTTTCCATGGCCCCCCACAGAGAAGGTAAAAAATGGAGGCTTCGAGGGGTAAAGAGAATGAACAGTTGGGGCTTGATATCCGGAATTAAGAAGACTAAGTGCACACATGTGAAAGAGGCTTATGATTGGTGCTTGGTGAGGGTAATGAACATGCAAAAGGGAGATATGGTTATCAACAGAGAATGATGGGGCTTGAGGCCTTTTCTTCTCTCAACCAGGGATTTTGGAACATAAACAGGATTTTCCTCCTTCTGACCACAACTCTGCGAGTGAAGGAAGGAACTGTGTGATGAGGGACACAGCCAGTTATGGAGGGTGTATGGGCTGCTATTGCCAATGAAGAAACTATTCACATAGTCCTTTTTTCATATATGAAGTTATATGAATTGATGTAAGGACTATCCATGGGGAGAGGTGGGAGTGGGGTGGGCACTAAAGAAAATCACACAAGGCATGCTGCACACATATATACATTTGTTAGTCTGAACCTCTTTATGATGTATAATTATTATACATGAAGAAAAATAAAATAAAAGGGAGAAAAGATGATAAAAGGTAGAAAAATCTCCAAGGAAAGCTGAGATTAGTAGAGTCCTATGACAGTCTAATGAGGGTGGCCATGTGGGTAAGGGGAAAGTCCAGACCACTATTACTTCAGCTAGCAGGAAATACGGTAATAGCAGGTACACAAAACAATTCTCGGCAATGCCTGAAATGAGGCAGGTCACTCTAGTGCAGGCAACTCAAAGGTCCTTTTCTCCTGTATTTCATATCAATTACAAGTTCCAGGGAATACTTGTAGGTTTAAGCCAAGGAAGTTTGACGTATTTCATATCAATTACAAGTTCTAGGGAATACTTGTAGGTTTAAGCCAAGGAAATTTGACTCCAAGGGACAGTCCTGTGGCTTTGGTGCGAAAAGCAGGGGCAGGTTAGTTAGACTACAAGAAATGAGACCTTAAGCAAGTCAATAAAAACCCTAAAATAAGACTTCTTCTTAATAAAATTGAAATAATAATAATTATAACTGATTTCTACTTAACAGACAAAGAGATAAAAGCTGTGACATTATTTCATAAACTATGATATCATTATTAGTATGCCAAATTGTTTTGATAAAATTGAAGCTTCTAGAGATAAAACATTTTTTTTTCTAGCCTTGCCTACCTATCAAGGCTCATACTTTCAGAAAACTCTGGAAAGATAAGCCATTTCAACTCTAGGACAATAACACTCCCAGAATTCAAAAAAGCCAGGACACTCGAGACTCAATGGCTTTCCATTGCCTCTTTATTCTATCCATTCTATGGCATCTATCATGGGAGAGGACTTGTGAATGTGCATTTCCATTTTTACCAACAGAACGGCAACTCTTAGAAGGCAAATGGTAATTTCAATGTCTCAATAGATTAGCATATGACAGAAATCACTAAAGTATATTACGTCCTTTAGACTAGTTGATGGAGGCGAAGGGGGGATTTTATGAATGTCTTTGTCATCACACTTAACTAAGGTAGTGTGCGTGTGTGATTTTTTTTCTTTAAATTATTTTGATTTTTATTGACTAAGGATTCTAGAACTACATAGTATATAAATTAAAAAATACTACAGGTAATAGAATAATTTCTTTGTTATCCTTCAGGGATTAATAAATTTTCATACATGCAAATGAATAGTAGTTTAGAGTTTGTGGTTCAATTTCTTCCACAACTACTCAGCTGTTCCATGGAAAGAGAGAGGGAGGGAGGGAGGGAGGGAGAGAGAGATTGAGTTATAAACAACATAAATGAATGTGATTGAGTTCCAATAAACTTTATTTATAAACACAGTACTGGACTCAATTTGGCCCACAGGCATAAGTTGCTGACCTTAGTTCTAGATACACAATACAAATCCCCATTTTTCTCTTATTTCTAATTGTTCTAAATTGTTTAGATAATGTGAAAGGCTAAGTATCAAATGCCCAAATGTTCTACAACCAATGAAAATGGTTGTCACGTTTGAAAATGCTTATGCCTCCTGATTTCTGACAGCACTTGGTATATGTCCATCAAAACCCAACAACAAAGACAGAATAGAATAGAAGAGACCAGTAGACGGACAGTGTATATCCTTTAGCTGAGATAGGCACAAGCTTAGGTCTAATCATAAAGAAAAGCATTCATGAATAGAAACAATGTTTCATGATGTCAAGAGACAGTATGTCCCCACTTCATACCTGTACAGTGGCTGGCACAGATGAACACACAGTCAATGTTCAGGGCATGGATGGTGAGTACATGTGACTCCAGTATATTTGCCTCTTTCTTAGTGGGGACTAGGTTATGACAATGACATTGCCATCAAATGAGTCTCAATAGATAAGATTTTTTTAATATTCCATGGATACACATTTTCTTAGTTGCTTTTATCTCCATTATTAAATTATATGTTCTTGCCTAACTGATTTCTGTACTGAGGATGTAGCAAAATGGCATAGAGGAAGCATAAATGAATGGACCAATGGGTATAAGGCACCAGGCAGAATGTGTTATCAAGTGGAAAAATCTATCCTAATCTGAATCTTACCATTAGGTGGGAACTCTAGAACAAGAAATAAAGGTATATTATATAGCTTTCCTGATGCATAAATAGGACAAGATGGAAGCCTAATTAACAAATATGATCTATGGCTGAGGTAAATTCCCTCAGAAAGATTTCACTCAGGCCTTCTATGTGTTTTGTTTGTACATTGCTCATTATGATAATTTAGGAAGCTGGAATCAGTTCTTGTACATCTTTCTCTATTCCTTGATTATGAACTTCTTGAAGATAGGAATCATAGCCAACTCAGGAATTATAGTTGTTTCATCTCTCTCTCTGTCTGTCTCTCTCTCCCTCCCCGTCTCCCTCTCCCTCTCATTCTTCGTCTCTCCCTACTCCACTTCTTCTATGGCTAATTACAAGTCTTGATAAAGTCAATACCTCCATAACCATTTGAAGACTAAAAGATTTGGGATGCTTGACAAAAGAATATAGGTACTTTGCTATCACCTCAGGGCTCCCGAGATGGTTTTTCTATAGTTCACAATTTCAGCTGTGCTTATTACTTTCATAGGGTCCTGGGTTTCACTGCAGGAGCTCACTTACATGATGGTCATGCCTAGTCTCCTCTGTGGAGGCTGAGATGACAATTAATTGGTTGTAATTTCTGGAACTAAAGAAGCCATGGCCATCATTCAAAAGTTATGGTTCACTCTGCCAGAAACAGTCACAGCTCCTTCCTCCAAGGAGGTGTGTATTTGTGTGTGAGAGAGACAGAGTTGTGTGCGCAGGTGCGTGCATGCATGCGCACGCACTTGAAGAGTTAAATGTAACAACAGTTTGGTTTAAGCATCAGTATTTACCTGTAAATGGCACTATTAGGGAATGATGAAATAGTAACTTAAAGCTATTTTAACTTTAGGATTTCAAGAAAAGTAAAATTAATTAGTTTCTCATTATATTTTTGCATCTGAATTCCTTTATTTAATTGACTTAAAATACAGGACAAACCTTGGTACAAATAGAACACTCTTACTATTAAACTAAAATGACAATGATAACTCTTTGACAAAATAACACAGTGACAAACCTATTTCACGGAAAGTGCTTCATATGCCAGAATCAGAGTTAAGAAAACACTCTTTTCCCCTTCCAAAGAATTATAGAGAAAATGGAAAGACCTTTTTAGAGTAAGAAAAGAAAATACTTTTTTGACATGTGCATCTCAGCTTGGTTACAAGAGTTAAGAAACCAACACAACCTAGCAACACGCTGGCCCAAACTGGCCAACAATAAAAAAGAAAGGGGAAAAATAAACTCTTGGGCCAGATTCACCTCAAGTGGAAATTTTCTTGGTGCTTGAGGACCAGAGTCAACACCAAACTCTGGAGAAACTTCTGAGCCACAAAAAATACCAGACACAAAAGACCAAATGAGAATACAATTTATTTAAAATAGGGTATCATGCAAAAAACAAAACAAAACTCCAGGAGGGTGAGGTCTGGAGAGTAACAGAAGGAATGAAGAAGAGAAGGGCAGGAGAGTGGGCAAGGAAGGCCTCACTGTAATGGGCAAAAGGAGCTGGCAAAAGTGTCTTAAAAGGAGCTGAGTTTAGGCCTACAATTAACAGTTCATGGTTCCCCATCCATCTTTCTTGAATAGTATTCACTATCTGAAAGAACACCTGATAAGTTGGTCATGAGCACTAGCCAGGATCTAACCCTAGTGAGGCCAACCGTGTTCCCAGAGGCCTCGGCTCATCCTCTCTAGTGTTGGAAGAACAAGGCACAGTTCTTTGTAGAACACATGCTAGTGATGAAAAGAAGTAAGCATCCTTTGTGTGGCCTGCAAGCCTGAAGAACTGTACCGATATCTCATGTTTTTCAAGTAACACTTGGGTAAAATTTAATCTAAAGTTTACTACATCCTGTGTGCTTAGATCAGCTACTACTATAATGCAGAGCACCAATTTATTAATGGAGCAGAAGGAAGGTTCAATCAAATGTTCCAATTTATATAGTACAATTTCTATATTGTTGACAAAGCATTTCCTCATTGAGTTCAATCTTTGAACATCACAGAGGCAAAGTGAAAAGGGTCTAAAACAATTATTCCAGACAGAAGTCAAACACTAAGGCTCAGTAATGTAATATGACTGACAGATTCCCGAACACAGGGTCTATGTGTTCCAGTCACACTGCACAGCTTCCTTCATCTTCTGCTGCCTCATCTTTAATTGTGAAAGAGTAACACTTTTTGAAGAGGAAAACATATGCTCGGTGTCCAAGACAAAGCAGAGAACGATCAGGTCGGGACAGCAGTGATGTACTGGGGAATGACAAGCAGTGACTGCTTTTCTTGAAGGAATGTGTTGGAGTTAGCTCAAGTGCTCAGATGGTCTCTATTAAGTCCACGTAGACAAAAGTGGCTACGATGCTTGTTCGGAGGTCCCCATAGTAAGCCATATTAATGTGAATGTCCTCCCTGTTTCACAGCCACAACCCTTTTGTTTTCACTTAAAGGTGTCGCTAAAGGGGACCTGGGGGATGGCAGGGAAAAGTTTCTCTTAACATTGGAAGGGCATCAGTACCAGCTGTGTCCCAAGGAGTAAACATCCTAAATCAAACAAAACCTGAGAGAGGGCAAGAGAACAGGAGCAAGTGAATCAAGTCTTCTCTTCTGTTTACAGTCTCTTCTGGCAAATATTTTGTTACTAATGAACGAATCCATTCATGAAGTCCTATCTCCCAATCCAGCAAGGCCCTTTCCACCAGGCGCCATGAAGACAGGTCCTCTGATACAGTAAGAACCATGTGAGGACCACTGCTGGCATCCAAAGGTAGGTAGCATGTGCCCAAGATAGGCTCAGGGGCATCACAGTGGGGCTAAAGAATGGAAAATGTACCAGGCTTACCTCTACCTGATTCTGCCAGTGATATTATACAGCAAAATCCAAAGTAGAAGTGAAGAGTCCAAAACAGGAGTTCCAATTGTGTAAGAGGAAGGATGAGTGGATGGAAGGAAGTAAATATTAGCTGAACATCCATTAGAAGCCAAGCATTAGGTCTGGCAATGACAGGCTATCTCATTTAATAAATGCCAGCACTCTGGTACATATTATTCACTGTGAGGCTCAGGGAGGGTAAGTGACCTAGCTAGACACAAATGCACAGGAAGTGGCAGAGACATGTGAAAAGAGGTTGCACTGATTCTGAAGACGGAGCTCAGTTCTTTTAAAGCCTCCTAATGATTTGTTGAGTTCCTGCATTTAAGCCTCAACGCCGTGTGTGATATCAAGGGAACAGTGTTTTGTCCCAGCTCATAAAAGTTTTGGCCTTCTATTGCCAAATGGGGGCAGTAGATAAGATGATTTCTCAGGAAGATTTCAGATCTGGTAATGCTTCGTTCTTTTTAACTCTAGAGGCGCCTGCTATCTAAATGTAGCAAGGTGGTTTTGAGGTTGCTTCCCACAACATGCCAGCTTACCATGGAAAACCTTACCTGGGCATCCTTACCTCCATAGGTAGCATTATTTATATAGATCTGAATGGTCTCATTAGTCAAAGGAAGCAAATAAAAACTACCTGAATTCATTCATGAGTTTGCAGAAAGGACCAAATTAGTTTATAGTATATCTTAGACAAAGAATAATTTTGCATATATTATTAGCACTCTTGTTCCACCAAGATCTAGCTTGTATGGATTCTGCTCTTTCCCTGGCAGCCAGAATTGTCTCAATGTGCAGACTTTGGAGACGGTTCTATATATAGTATTATTGCTCCAGGTGACCAAGTTTCCCACTGATTATCTTTGGGTGAAAGGTAAAAATTTAAAAGGTAAGTTTGATATCAACTTTTACCTAATGGCTAAAAACATTTTTTCCTGTAAATTTTACTTAGATTTATATTCATTCACCTGATATAAATAACCTACTTTCCAAAAATTCCCTTTTTTCTTTTCCTTTTTATTATTAACTGATATATGGCAAACAGAAGTAAACTTTATAATTATCTCAGGGTAAAGAAAACATACAAATACTCCTTCTAAATGCATCATATTTTTAAGGATACTTCCTTATAAATAAGAAAAGAATAGCTCAGCAAATTTCTCTAGAGCTATGTTTGGTTAAAAAGAACCACCAGCAAAACTTGTTAGAAGGTATCCAAATTCCTACACTGCAGTTCCTATTAGGCACTTGTTACCTAATAAAACTTGATGATAAACTTAAAGACAATATAAGATTTTTATCCTTAAACTTCTTAACAAGGCTAGGAACAATGCTCTGAATACATATAGTTCTCAAACTATATTAATGAAGAATGTTTAAAGACTGAGATGGCCATCAAAATGAAGAGAAGATTTAAAGGATCTGTAAGTAATGTTTTTTTTAAATATACCTAAGGAAAGCCATAGAGAAAAGGCTGTCCTTCTGTCCTCTGCCCCTTCCTTCTTCCTTTCCTTTATTCCATTTAAAAAAAAGAAAAAAAAGAAAAAAAAAAGAAAAAAGAAAAAAAAAAAGAAGTAAGCCAAAAAGAAGAAGTAACTGAAAAAGCTTTCAGTTGTTCAAAGATTGGATGATTTGCTTTGGAAGATAAACATCATGCCACTGAAAATAAAGAAGTTTATAAAAGTAGAAGAAACCATTAACTTAGTACATGCAATTTGCCAGAACATATATTTCCAAATGTTTACATATATTTCCTTATTTATTATTTACCGAATTCTTATAGAAAGATTATAGGATTACATAATTTTATAACAAGAAAGCTAAAGTTTGGGGCCTTTTGGTAAACTCAGGGTCACACAGATAATAGAAGGCAGAGCCAAGTTTTAAACCCAATTCTGTCTGATTTCAAACTGTGCAGTAATTCCTCTCTCTCTCTCTCTCTCTCTCTCTCTCTCTCTCTCTCTCTCTCTCTCTCTCTCTCTCTCTCTCTCTCTCCTCCCTTGCCCTCCCCTCTCCCTGCACCAAGCTATAGTTATTTATTAATATATATTTTCAACCAATACAAAGTTTAGAAGAACTGGTTGCCCTTTTGTGTAGTTAATCAATCTATAAAATAGTTGGTCCTTTTCTCGTAGCATAAATTCCGTCTAGTCTTTCTTTCTCATAACAACAAAAACAACAAAAACAACAACAACTACTACTACTACAACCCCCTTCAAACCTTCTCTTTCTTTGGATTCCATGTTATACAAAAATACTCTTTTGCAATGCACAATTATAAATCCTATTTTAGAATCTTTAAAAAATTGAGATAGAAAGTAAAATCATGTGGGAAGAAGAAAAAAATAGTGTGAGAGGATATGCCAGCAATGTTGAGAATAATTTCCTTTGTTTTCCTGAGGAAACTCCAAGTTCAGGGGATCTTCTAATCTGAAGAGGAAAACAATTTACTTAATAATGGAGTTGATCTAAACCAGGCATGGTGGCGCACACTTGTAATCCCGCACTTGGGAGGCTGAGACAGGAGGATCACGCAGGTTCAAAGCCAGCCGCCCTGGCTTAAGAGACCCTGTTTCCAAATAAAAAAGCATAAAAATCGGTCTGGGAGTGTATCCTGGAGGTAATAAATATATAAATAAATTAATAAATAAATAAAATAAAAAATAATGGAGATGATCTAATTTTTCTTTCCCGGTATGAATAGTGTTTTACTATCTTGTATTAAAACACTATAGTGTTTTAATATCATGGATATTGGAAGATGATATTGGTCCTTTTAGGAAAAAGAATAAAAATTCCCTTAAATTACCAGCCAGGAGATCAGGAGTAATTATATCTTTCTTTAAATGGTAAGAGATTTATACCTACCTTGGTGATATCTTCTGTCTTGTGCTATTATTATTTGGGTTACCCCTGGGATCTTCCCAATAGACTATACATTACTCAGAGAAAATAACCTGATTATTTCTGTATGTCCAACTACAAAGTCCAGCACATATAAGTCACTTAGTAAACAAGCACTGAATCCATTTACTACAAAAAAAAAAAAAAAAAAATGGGCGGGGGGCTAGGGATTTAACCCAGTAGCATTCAACCTCTACCTCTGAGATACATCCCCAGCCCCATTTTATTTTGTATTGTTAAGTTGCTGAAGGTCTCCTAAATTGCTAAGGCTGGTCTCCAACCTCTGACCCTCCTGTCTCAGCCTCCTAAGTACTAGGATTGCCAATGTGTCCCACCATACTGGGCAACACTGAATGCTTTAAAGAGATGACTTAGAAGTATCTCAAGCTATATGAATATAGGGCAGGATGCATCACTTCTATGCTCCTGGGTTGCTTATATACTCTATGCAAAAAGGTATTCAAGGAAATTTAGTTTCTTTTGGAAAAATCCACAACTAACTGATATTTCATTTCTTCCCTTCCCTTCTTCCTTCCTTCCTTCTTTCCATCCTTTTCTTCCTTCTTTTTTTTTTCTTTTCTTTTTTTTTTTTGGTACTAGGGATGGAGCCCAGGAGCATTCTACTTTTGTTCTACATCCCCAGCCCTATTTTTTTTAAATTTTGAAACAGAGATCTCCCTAGGTTGATGAGGGTATTATTATTTTCTGAAGCTATCCTTAAACCTGTGATTCTCCTGTCTCAGCCTCCCAAGTACTGGGATTACAGGCCTGCACCACCACATCCTGCTGACACCTCATTTCCTATAAATGTATCAGAACATGTCACTGAGGCTAATTCTAAGATTTTCACAAAATGAATTCAGCAATGCAATATCACTTTGAGTCGCCCACTAGTAGGATATTGTTCCCATTAGATGAATCTCTAGGTTCAGTACTTATTTAGTTGAACAAGTAGCATGAAAAGGTGAAGAAGCAGCCAGGCGTGGTGGCGCATGCTTGTAATCCTAGCACTTGGGAGGCGGAGACAGGAGGACTGCACAGGTTCAAAGCCAGCCTCAGCTACTTAGTGAGGTTCTCAGCAACTTAGTGAGACCCTGTTTCCAAATAAAGTATAAAATAGATCTGGAAGTATAGCCCAGAGGTAGAAAGCCTCTGGGTTCCACCTCCAGTACCACACACATACGCGCGCGCACACACACACACACACACACGCGTGAGGAAGTATCAGTTTTGGAGTAAAAAATGTCCTGGTTTCCAGTTAAACAGAAGAATAAATATACACAGAATCAGCAACTTATCTAATATTTGCCACAACCTAGATGTGTTGGCCCTGGATACATCTTCCATATCTGAAACTTAGATTTCCTCCTTTGTAAGATGTTTGGGGCAAATTAAGGGGTAAGATGTTTGGGGTAATATTTAATTTCTGTTTCTATGTATTTATTCTAAGATGAACCAGTGCAGGAGTGTTCCAAAGAGCCCTCCTGTCAATTCTTCACTCTCAAGTTCCCTTCTTTTTACCCATGCTAGAAAAAAGTACGTTCAGTGGGTCTACCACCCACAAGTATGGTGTGTCTTTTCAATGGTTGATCCCTTGAGATAAAGATAACCTTATCCCTTATAACAAGCCTAAAAGATGAAGGCTACACTCTGAATCTTAACATTAAACGGTTATCCTCCTAAAGGGTGACTTTACCAAACACTGTATGAGGACATTTATTCCACTTCTCAGTCCGGCACCGTGTGTGGCTACAGAGAAGTTGTTGACTACTAAACATTAACCAAACATCCCATTTTTAGAAGAATATTTAACTCCATCTTTATAGTGTCTGGACTTGTAACTACCCATTTCTCTAACATTAAGCTGAGCCACACAAGAAAATTACTACAGTGATAATATTTCCAAGGCACAGTGAGTCACTGTCCAATGTCTAAAATGGGAAATAAATAATTTGTGAGGATTTGTTGGCACAGTAAGAATGAGGGTACTCTGCTACTGGTGCTCTGTAGTAACCCGTGGGGTTTAACATTGGGGAGATGCTCTGTTCTCTAAAAAGGTGGCAATGTTAGCTATATTTTAAATGCTGCTTTAGGCTTATGAATAAAGAAGGGAGAATGGGTAGATGCCAGTATCACAAATAATCATCAAGCTGAGCTGCTATAAAAGCAAGGATGCGGTTTGCTTCTGATGGAAATAGGCCTTCTTTAGAGGAAGAATGATCAGCCCCCCCCCCCCCTCAGCAACCAGCCAGGAGAGAGGCTGGAGATCAAAGGCTTCTGGATTCAAATACCAGGCCACACAGAAAGAGGTTTCTATGGGAAGAGGTTGGATGTCACAGTTGTTATAGGAGGCTGCCTGGTCCCCACATGAATTAACATGAATTAACAGAATGTGGTATCTGTACTTCATCCATCTGCAAACTTTCTTTGCTGCCAACTCTACCTCAAAGAAGAGAAAAAAGAAGATAAATCAAAACAAAATAACCCCAAGTTATGGAAGCAATGGTAATGTGCTTGTCTTCATTGTGGTCAATGCTCGTTTGATCAAACCTAAGCTTCTTTTAAGATCATTCTCCAACAAACATTTCTCTACAATTTTGATCTTTTTGTAGGTGAAGAGAAAGGAAAGGATAAAAGAAACAAAACAGAAAACACTATTTACTCTCCCAGCAGAGCAGCATGGTATAAACAAAATAATAGTTATGCTCCCAGATTCTGAACCCTCACAGTGCTGCCACAGAAAATAATTTTAATGGTGAGGCAAAGTGTCTTGCAAAACATATAACGAAGCCACAATAAAATGGGATACTTATCATGCTGCTGTGATTAGACCACTTCCATTCAATAGTGGTAACTAATGACTTGTTTTTCCTTTGGTATTAGAAGCACTATTACTGTGCTGAACATAACATACCTCATTTTGTTTGCTAGCTGTGCTCGTCTCTTTCACTGATGACTGCAATTCGATATTTATGAAATCACATAAAAATACTGTATAATCCTTCCCATTACCCCTTCTCAAATTGTATAAAATTATTTAGAGGACAATAGATGATGTACACTCCAATGCATGTCCTTCTCCCAAACCACTTCTAACCGACAGTCTAGCTCCTCTCTCTCGCTCTCTCTGGCTAGAGAACACACTGTACTCTGGAGATAATTGACTGTGGAATATGATGATGTTTATTCAAAAACAGGTCACACAGACTGCAATCTGAGAGTCTTCCTTTATCCTCTTACTTATTCTCATCCAAAGGAAATGCATAGTACTGTTTCCCGCAAATCAGAAATGTGAAATTTAATTACTTCTTTAGATTTAACCTGCTGAGAAAAAAGCTACTGCAAATGTACCTTTCGTCCCTGGAGATTGTTGAGATTTAGAAAACTCACCCAGATTACTCATTTACAATAAACTGATAAGAACAAGTGTGTGCTCACATCATTTTGACAATATGTTCTACTACTTCTAGAGGAGAAAATAACGGCATTAGACTATTTTCTCAGGAATAATACAAGTGGACAGTAAATACTATGTGGAAAGTTGTGCTTGAAAAGAAACTTTGTGTTACTGATAATATTTCTCATAGTATAGACATGAAGACTGAAGTTAGAGATTTTTTCTCTCTTTGATGTGAGAGTCCGCCATGCTAATCAATTCAAATAAATAAAAATGAAATTGTCTCAAACCAACACATATATAAGCAGTGAAAATCCTTCCAATAAAAGTATAAACCATGCAAATATTATCCTGTTTTAAAAAACACATCTATATTCTGTACATAGGATCTTCATCCTTTAAGATGATTTTCATGGGATATTATTAGTGGTCTACCTCAACCTGCAAAATTATTCAACTTTTATTTCTAAGTCTAGGACAGATATTGGGTGGAACGGATGACTTTGGAACAATATTTTGTCAAAAATAAACAATGCCAGAGACCTAATGACTTGCAATCAACTCCGCATACATCTCTTGACCCAGCCAATTTCTATTTTCTATATGCCGCACAAGTTCATTATTTGTTCCTCTGGTTACTGAAATCCCTCCAACACTGAACTGAAATCAGGAATTAGAATTTGTTTGAACAAGTGTTTACTGATCGCTTATTATGTCATTTGGAAGATGCTAAGTTAAGCAATAAATGTTCATTATTTCAATCAAAGAACAAACATTCCTCCACACCCCAGGATATCATCTTCCTTTTTCAGTGTAGCAAATTACAAAGAACAGAATTTCTAGGTGCTGATGGATCAAGAATGTTATATAAGATGGTGATTTACTAAAACTATTCCCCTATATATGTTGCAGAGCCTTTTACTGGCTCAATAGCATTGTCTGTATTTCCCTTATACATGAACATACAGGTCTCGCCTGGTTCAGAACACCCTGTCTGAGCATGTCAAAATAATCTGGCAAAGCCTGTTCTCGCAGTATTTATGGGGAGAAAAGAACCAAACGTACTGGTAACCTCTTGAGAACAAGCTGGCTCCTGAGAGTTATGTTCCATAATTCAAATGCAAATGGTTTAGGAGTACACGAAAACTCTCAGTATTTGTCTAGATACAACTACACCTTCTTGAGTTGTTTTTACTGCTGTCCAAGAAGCATTATCGCAAGACCAAACCATTCTAAAACTTTGAATGTGAGACTAAAGGCTAACCAAACCTCAGAGAGATCAGAAATCTACTCGTTCCTCTTCCAGCTGTTTCTAGAATAAAGATCAAATACAAAATACATATTTTAAACATAGAGCTTAAACATGGAGTCCATGATGTCTGCAACCAAGAGTAGGAATTAATCCCATCTGAAAATGTTTTGGTATGTCTTGGGTTAGGGAGATGGAATGATTGAAGAGAGCCAGAAATGGAAGGTGGGCTGGCAGATCTGCTTCTCATTGAGTCCCTAAATTCTGTCCTCTACATCTAGTGGACCATAAGTAAATATCTTCAGCAGTAAGTGTCTACGGAACAAAAGAGAAAAATAAGGTATTTGAACCCTCTGCCATATTAACTCCCTTCACTGCTATAGTTTACTTTGGCCAAGAAAAGATCAGTGTGGTCACTTGAGTGGCTGAGAAAAGGAATGAAAAGGAAGAAAGCTTTGATTCCTGCATCTGAAACAATAAATGTTTCCTGGTACTTTGTTTTTATTAAAGTTTATGTAATAATGCTTTATAGGGAACATTTTCATTCAGCCTTTTGTGTAGATCCCTTTAAAAATAAGACTGACTGGAGCAGGTAGAGCAGTTATGGTCTAATCACACTCTGCAGTTTATCTGATAGTTCTATGGCAGACAGAGTAAGCCATGTCAGGAACAAAGCAGAAAATGAAATTGGAAAGTTAAAAGCCTTCAAATTAATTCCCACAACCAAAAGCAAAAGAGTAAAAAGGAAGAGGACTACGTTACATAACATACTGAAGAGCCATCAGCCAAAGACCAACCTGTGAAAAACAGTGCCGTGAGTAACTACATGAGAGCGATATACTGACGTAGTTTTCAGTGATCTCCAGGCCATTTTACTTGTAAATTTTGTGAGCGCATTACCTGCATTTGTCAAAAGGTGATGGATTCTTTTAGTGGGCATGTTACTCCTCACCCTGGCTTATTTTATTTTAATATATCTGTGCCATTAGAATAAGCTATCTGGAAAAAAATTCACCACGGGGAGCAAAATTATGTGAAACCTAATGTGTTTAAAATGAAAGTATCATTTGCAGTAAATAGAAGGCCAGTTTTTCTAGTCTTTCCTACTATTACTTCTAAAAACTCAGATAGCCATTCTCACCAGAGAGTTATGTTAATACTGTTCACAGGGTGGTGATCTGCCACCATTAAACTTTACAGTGGTAGTTCTATCAACAACTGTTCTTCATTACCTTTTCTCTTCAAATTAAAGTAAGAACAGTCATGGAAGCCAGTAAAGAATCAGTACAACAGCATGTTTATTTTGTGTGCAAAGATCTGTGTCTTAGCAGTGAAGTGGGAGGTGACCTAGCTGAGTTCTGTTTAGATTGACTGGTGCTTGTCTATTAGCAGTCACAAGATCTTGTGTATTTACAATGAAGTTCTCTGCCCTCAAATTGCTCACAACACAGTATGTTGGTGACAACATAATTTATTCACAAAGATAAAGATAACCAGAAATTCTTTATAACCAAGAATAATTACAAAAACATAACATTTAGATATCTCCATTAGTTGTTTCTGTTAGCTGGTCAAGGTATGTAAATGAGAAATTTTATTAGACTCTTCTCCCTCAGGGTCAAGGTAAGAAGTCTTTTCTAATGAAAAGAATCATTAGAATACACAAATAAAATAGAGGAACAGGTGGGAGGTAAGAAAAAAGACTGTAAAAACATATCTGGGGGCAAGTTGATGGCCAAAGAGAAAGGACAGGGAAGACAGCAAAAGCAGAACATCAAAGGAGCTACTGGATATCCACTTTTCTATAGGTCCTATTATTGGAACATGAGGACTTAGTGCAAAAAATGTCTTAAACCCATTTCTTTCCAAGGAGATAAGCTTTATTTATTCAGATATTACCACAGAAACTACTAATAGCATTCCAGAACATAACTGTGATTGGATGTTCTTAGATTTCAACCCTGAAGGCGTCAGGCATAGAATGTCTGGGGACAATCCCCTACAGCACTGAGATGGTCACCAAAACATGGGTTTCCTTTACTTCATTTGTTTTTTCATTACTCTAGCAAAGTAATCAAACAAAACTATACATGTTACCAACACAAACTACATTTTGTAGAAGTGCTGCCACAGTCCTCTGGACTTTCCCTCTTCCCGGTTTCCCTATCTCTCAATGCCAATCTCAGCCATCCTTTAGGTCAGATCAAACACCACGGCATCATGAAAGTTTCCCTGAACATGCAGCTACATATGAACCCTAAATCATCTGGAGACACAGCAGATTTTATCTTTAGCCACTGTTCTTACTCATCTCTTTCTACTTTGCATTGTTAACATTATCACATGGGTCATATCCCTCAACCTGGGGTCTGGGAGATAGTAGGCACTAAAGAAATGTTGGTGGAAGAGAGAAGCAAGGGAAAAAATAAATGAAATCATAATGATCCCTAAGATATACTTTTAAACACGGACTGAGGGAAGGAAATGAAGTTTCAGGGGTTATCTATCCCATCTAAGGTCCTGAAGGTGGTGTAAAAGAGCATTCACTGCTGCCTTCCCACTCTGCCAACCCTCTCTCTCACATGCATATGTGGGCAATGTTGAAATGGTCACAGCAATTCGGGATCTTGGGTAAGGGAAATCGAGTTGGGATACATTTACCTGCATCGAGTGGGATGCATTTACATAGTTTATATTCACTGTGGTGCACGCTTACACCACTGCTAGTTGTTACTGTATAGAGATGAGCTCCTGGAAGGCCCATTACTCTCCTAGCTCAGTGATCTGGGGCTGGAAGCCATGTGACTACAATCCTAAGCCATGGGTATTAATGCTAAAAAAAAAATTAGGGATAAAATGCATAGATATAGAAGTTAAGTCTGCTGGAAATTCTACCAACAGTCTCGTGTGTAAAAGTAAGCATATGGAATCTTACTTGGATCTCCATGGTGCAAAATAAAATACCTACTCTTATTAGGAATGCACTCAATAATGTATTGAAAATAATTAAATGCACACTACTGACTTGATTTCCTTTCTGATATGCACAAAGTAGAATTTATCAGCTTATGAACTTGAACTACTAGTACAAATTTTTAAACAGCTTACAAATAAATTTGATAGTAGTTTCTCAAAATTTGAAAATCATCTTAAATTTCACATATTACCAATAAAAATAATGCAGAATAGAATAAAGTTTTCCATGCTTATAATGATAATAAATTTATATTAACCATGCAAAAGGAAAGATTGAAACTATCTTTCCATTCTCTCTATAGAGCATATTACAAAATTAGGTTATATGGAGAAGTGTTTGGTAAAAATGTAACCACAAAATGTAGGAAAACATCATTAGACACTGAATTGATAAAAATGTTGTTTTCCTAGATTTTGTGTTTTTAAGTATTTTGTGACTTCTATTAAATTATTTCTATCTTCATTATTATTAATACTTATTATATTAACACTATTAATACTTATTAATACTTTTATTAAATTAAAACATGTTGTGTTTGCTTTTTATTATTTGTTTCATTAGAAGTAAGTATTCACTTTCTTATGTATTGTGTGTGTGTGTGTGTGTGTGTGTGTGTGTGTGTTTGTGTGGTACTGGGCTTCCTGGAAGCCCATCTACCTCCCGGCTACACTCCCAGACCTATTTTTTTATATTTTTATTTGGAAACAGGGTCTCGTACACCAGCGTGGTTGGCTTCGAACCTGCACAATCCTCCTGTCTCTGCCTCCCAAGCACTAGGGATTACAAGCATGTGCCACCAAGCCCGGCCTTTCTTATATAATTTTATGAGCCAAGATCTCCCCTTCAAATTAATATGTGGAATCCTTTAACTCCTAGTACTTAGAAGGTGTATTTGAACCTTTAAAAATGCAATTAAGCCAGGTGTGTGTGGGTGGCACAGGCTTGTAATCCCAGCACTTGGGAGGCTGAGACAGTAGGATTGCACAGGCTTAAAGCCAGCCTCAGCTAATAAGTGAGGCTCTCAGCAACTTAGTGAGACCCTATTTCCAAATAAAGTATAAAATAGGTCTGGGAGTATAGCCTGGAGGTAGAAAAGCCCCTGGGTTCCACCCAGTACTACACACACCAAAAAATGCAATTAAGCTAAAATGAAGTCACTAGGGTAAACTAATTTGGTGACTGGTATTCTTGTTAAAAGAGATCAGAACACAGACCAGTGAAGAGGGAAGATCTGGAGACAACATATCAAGAAGGTGACCACAAGCCATCGATAAGTCAAGGACAAAGGCCTGAGAATGACCAATGCTGCCAGCACTTCCATCTCAGACTCCCGAGCCTCCAGAACCATCAGCAAACAAATCCTATTGTTTAAGTCACCCAGTTAGAGCAGCCCAAACACAGAAATGAGAATTCTTTGTTCATAACCATATTTTAATACTTCTATTGGGATATTATAGTCTTACCTCATAATGTAGTTCATTGTGATAGTGACATACATGGCCACAGCATTTGGTGGGCTTTCCCCGGCTCCGCCCCCCACTTCCCCACTCCCCCATACAGGATATGGATTGACACTGGTATTCTTTGATATACACATAATGGTAATGGAAGTATTTCCATCATAGATTTTTCCCTCTATATTCTCTTAAAAATTATAAACTTCAAAGTTATAGGTCTCAAAGTTTGAGCAACATACACACATTTATAAATTAATGTCACTGTTCACTATTTAGTAAATCCTCTATAGTAGCTAAGTCCAATATGGTTATGTCAGGAATCTTTACTTTTTATTCATGCTTTGCAAATGCTTTCTTTTTACAGTCATTTATGTACTAGAAACTACATATGGTGAATAGAACTGGATCATTTAATCAAAATCATTATTTGGCTTCTGAGATATATACAAACTTTTCATTACAGAGTTACTATCTATAGATTCTTCTCAAATGGAACACTAAAGAATTCCTAAATACCAGCCTGAACCTTTAATTCATTTTCCTAATGAATTTCCTATATTTTAATATAAATGGTAAATAATACAAAGAGTATACTATAAGCAGAAGTTGGGGACTGATTTCTCTATATCTCATATTATTTCTATAGAAATAGTCCCTATATCTCATATTACTTCTATAGACAAGGGACAAGAATGCTATGACCTATAGGGTCTACAAAACTCTGGAAATGACTTCTCTGAAAAGTAACATCTGTAAAAATGAGATAATTATTCTTCTCTGATCATCTCAATGTGTTTTTGAGGATTAAATAATGAAACAATGGATATGAAAGTGTGTTACACTAAAATGTACAACTTAGTGAGATCCTGTTTCAGAATGCCCCTGGGTTCAATTCCCAGTATTGAAAAAAAAAAAAGGCCAATTTATTATGTGAGGCCTTGGACAGTCATTCTCTAGGATGTCACCTTTGAAAAATAGAGGCAACACGTTTATTTAATTTCTGAAAGTCTAAAGATCTATGAATTCCTTGTCACTGAGTAAATATTTTGAGGGCAATTATGTTCCAGAATATTATTGAGAAAGTTATGTTTTAATTTCTAGGACTTTATAATTACTTAATTCTCAAAATAGAAAACTAAACTTCTGTTTTGTAATAGATAATACTAACACTCATAAGGGAAAAACCAATGACTCTATATCCTCACCTGAAAACCTCCTGTTAATAAAAAAAAATCTTTTGCTAATAAAAACCATGTGGGAAAGAGGGAAGAAGGGAGAAAAGATAAAAAGGAAGAAGGGGGAGAAAGGGAGGGAGGAAGGAGAAAATAAGCAAACAACACAGCATGTTTGTGATTCATTCTATGAAAAGCTTGGTTCTAGAACTCACAGATCTGCTGCAGAAGGCTGAACAGTCCTGAAGTTTTCACGTGATCAGGTTCACACCAACATAATTTTTTCCAAATAAGGCTTTTCGAACAAACTTGTCCTAGGTTCACCCATTTGGCAATTCTCCTTATAGGAATGCAACTCAGTGTTCTACCCAAAGGTTTCAGGAACAACAGTTTTTAAAAAATATTTATTCATTTATTTAATACTCTCTCAAGCCAGATTTGTTTTATATCAATGGCAAATATGATTAGTAAATGGAACATTCATTTTGTTTGACTTATTCTGAATTTCAGATATAAGTGGCCTAGATGTTACAGCATATTTAATATTTTCTTTACCGTTACCTTTTCATGAGCTACTCTTTAATGATGATAAATTTTTTTCATGCAAATATACAGAATAATGTTATACCTCTAGAATTTGGCAAAAAATGGACACATGTGGGTGAAAGCATTTTGCTTTTGAAAAACTGGCCACTGTTAGTTTTGCCACAAGTGTCCCCATCTTAGCTGGAGACAAGGTGCTGATGCATTATATCAGGGCTGAGAATGACTTCAGATTCTTCTGCACATCTCAGAGCTAAGCAATGCTTTTCTCTCTGAGGTTCAAGGTTATTGGCTATATTCTCTTCTCTGTCATTCTGCTTAATTCCATTTTTGAACCCACCAATCACACCTCTCAGACTGCCAGTTGATTCATAAGTACCTGGCAAGGGCTGACTGGAAGATGAAAAATGAAGAGATGATCTGAAGTTCTCTATTAGGAAAACATCTTGGAAGCTTCCCTGGCAGACAATTACATGATGGCCTCGTGTTAATAATGAGGAGCCTAGCTTAACATACAGGACCTGTTCAAGATCAAAAGAGAGTTTCATTTACTGTTTAAAGCTGGTTTGCTGCATCCTAGGGATTTTTGTTAATATTTTACAAAAAGGCAGTATAAATATAATGGATACCAGCTTGAGGGTAAGTAGCCTTGGACAAGTAACTTCATCATTCTGTGTCTCAGTTTCCCAAAAAGTAAAAATAAAATCATAGAATCTGGAATACTTTTTTGGGAGGACTACATGAGCCAATGCATGTGAATTCATCACACAGAGAAATCATAATTTGGGTGTTCTTCTAGCACCCACAAGCATGGGGGCTTTCTTTTTAACACTATTCTGTGATCGTTGGTGGAAGATATTTGCTCATTCATACCTGATCATGGGTAAAATGTTCTGTTCCCTTAAAAAATGATGTTACCTTAAAAAAATAATTCACACTGACAAAGAGCTCTAAGAGAGTCCTCCACCACTATAACACATACCTTACCTCTGCTACTTGACTTTAAGCTCTTTGAGGATGCTTTTGTGCATCTTTGTTCATGTAGAAAAAGGGCAGCTAGATAGTATGTGGTATTTCTTGATATTCAGATTTAACAGAAATAGAGTAACACTGTTAACTATAAGCAAAAGCACATATCAAGCCAACATTTTTTCCTAAGAATTACTATAAAACTCATACACGTGTGGCTGGGCTAATGCCAAAAATAATGTGGCTAAGCTTCCTATGTCCCTGACCAGACAGAACTGCTTTATAAGCTGCCTGTGAGCTTTGCAGAGAGCCTTTATGATGTACCACAATTAGTTCTGGGAAAGGAGTTCATTAGGGATATATACATTGGTTCATTTATATTAACATTAAAAAATAGCAGAGAAGTCAATTCAAGGCAAAAAAAAAACTTGGAAAGTGTAGTGAAAAAAAGGGTCAAGGAGTTCAGGTCAAGGTGAGTGGCACAGGGTGAACAGGATGGTTTGAGGAACAGGTACCATTCTCTACTTGTTATTGGTTATACTCTTAGCTGATTGGATGAGAAGACCAGCCAGTCCCAGGCAGCTTGCAGCAATGATACTGTTGACCTATGGACCCCATCACAGTACAGAAGCAGGTACAAACCTTCATCCCTCTCCCAGACTTATGGAATTACAGTGTCACAATATTCAGTTCTTAACTGCTTAAGTTGCACTAAAAATAGCAGCATTAAATATATCTTTTTTGGATATGTAATTAAATTTGAAGACTTTTTTAAACAAGCAACTCTAGTTCATTCCTCTCACTTAAAACTCCTAGATCGGTGTTATTTCTGTTATGGTTTAATGTTAGAAATATTTCCTGTCACATGTGAGAGAATAAGTGATGTGCATTTTGTATTTTCACTCTCATTCAACAAGCATACCCCTCCTTTGTCCCTAGAACTGGATAATAAGAGTTTGCTTAGGTACACAACTATAATAGTGTGGAAATAAAAGCTCTATAGCTTTACAGTTGTCCAGGCTTCTACATTTCTTAATACAAAAGCTGTTCTATTTACAAATAAGAAAGTTCATAAGCCCATTTATTCAACAGTTTTAAGGGAATCCACCAGAGCCTTACAAAATATTTTGTTACTTGTTCTAATCTTACACATTGCATTGAATTCATCTTAAAGCTAGATCCTATCACTATTTTGCTAAATTTTTTCCAATGGATTTTCATTTCACTTAAAGGAATAAGAAACATCTTACCCAGTCTCATAAGATCTGGACCCTGCTTAGCTATCCACATGATTTTATTCCATTCTCTTTCGTTGTATTCTGGCCATCCTGAATTTACTTCTATTCCTGTAAATACCAGCCTCAGAGAATGTACTCTAATTGACATTTGCTTGGAATACCTTAGAAGAGGTACATCATTCAAGTTTGTCTCAATTTTTATCTCCTCAAAGATTTTCCCTGATTAGCCTATCTATCTCAGTAACTATTCCATTACTAAAATATTTTTTATATGATTCAGATCAAGTATCACTGTCTGAAAGTATCTTATTGTCTTTCTTCTGGAAATACTATTAGAATATAAGCTTTAGAAAGAAAACAATCTTGTTTCTGAATCTAACTTGAGCATCAAAAATATAAGCTAAATCTTTTTTCCCCCTTTGGTGGTACTGGGGATGGAAGCCAGGGGCACTCTATCTTCAAACTACACCCCCAGTCCTATTTTTTATTCTTTACTTTGAAACAGGGTCTCTCTCACTGAGTTGTAATGAGTGGAAGAAGCAGAACAATAGTAGGTGTCTGTGATACCCAGGCAGGATGGGATGGAGGTTGGCCAGGTCGTGGCAATAGAGAAGGATAAAGTAATGGGATTTGGATATACTTTAAAGGAAAGATGAAAGCATTTGCTGTGTTAAAGAGAAGGGTCAAGAATGACTTCAGGTTTAGGCTTGGACTCATGGCAGGACAGATTCACCATTTTTGAGGAGGACAGCAGTGTGCAAGAGGAACAGGTTTGGTTGGTGGTGAAGATACTTGGAGGAAACATTGTCGTTACTGACCTTTGATGATGGAATAAGCTTTGCTGTGCTCAACAGAGCAAAAGCATCTCAAACTGACCACAGCAAAAGAAACATCAGTTAAATATACCTAATAAAGTCTCACATTTTTAAAAAACTTGTGGAACCATGTCAAAGCAATATATGTTATTTTACATAAATAGTTTACTGATTGATTGATTCATTTATTCATATTAGGTATACAAGAAATGAAACAAAACTTAGACATTGTTTCTACTTTTGAAGAACACATATTTCTACTTGGGGACATACAAACATAACATCATTAAAATCAAATGGGATCCAGGAGTGGTGGTGCATGCCTGTAATCCCAGTATTTGGGAGGTTAAAACAGGAGGATTGTAGGTTCAAGAAGAGTCTCAACAATGTAATAAGACTCTCAAGCAATCTATGGAAGCTCTTTGTTTCAAAAAACACAAAACATCTACCCAAAAGAATGAAAACCAAACTACCAAACTAATGCATGCATATCTGTGTTCATAGCCTCACAATTCACAATTGACAAACTACGGAACCAGCCAAGATGTCCATCAACAGATGAATAGATTATAAAACTATAGGACATGTACACAATGGAATTTTACTCAGCCATAAAGAACAACAAAATTACATATTTTATAGGGAAATGGATGAAATGGAAGAACATTATGCTAAGTGAAATCAGTCAGTCACAAAAGTAAGAAATCAGATGCTCTCCTTAATATTTGGAAGCTAGGGAGAAAATGGGTCATAGGAGGAATTCTAGGTAAAGAATGAGAAACGATAGATGAACAAATAAGATGACCTAACTGAAGAGGATGGAAGGAGGAAGACGAAAATTCCCTAATGCATATGATGTACATTCACAAACATATCAAAGTCAATCACTAAGCCAAATATGAGAAGGAAGGAGGGAAGAAGGAATGGGGTGGGAATTGAGCAAGGGCTAAATGAGTGATGTGTGCATGTATACATCTACCATCTTGTACTTTATTAAGATCTATGACTACAATACACCAATAAAAAACAGAAAACAAAAAATAAATTAAAAGGGCTCGGAGAGAGAATGACCCTAGGTTCAATCAACAGTACCACAAAAACAAAGAAATGGATAAGTACATAAATAAATACATAATGTGGGAAGATGTTGAGAAATTTGGAACCTTTGACACTGTGATAGGAATGTAAAAGTGTTATAAGTGTTCTTTTGAAAAGTAGGCATTCCTCAAAATGGTGAATATTAAGGCTGCACAACTTGGTAATTCTACTGATAGGTATGTATCAAAAACATTTAAAAAGATATGCCAACAAATCTATCTAAACATTAATAGAAGCATTATTCAAAATTTCCAAAAGGTATGCAAATCTCAAATGCTATCAACTTACTAACACATAAATATGTGGCAAATCCATGCAATGAAATATTATTCAATAATAAAAAAGGAATGGAGTACTCATACATGCTATAAAGATGCGTGGAGCTTAAAAATATTTCACTAAGAACCTAGTTACATAAGACTGCTGTATGATACCAAATGCCCAGAATTGACAAATACATAGAGAAAGTACTATGTTTAGATGGGATATTAGGTTTAAGAAGAGTTTCCTCTGGTAAAGCCTCTAATATCATTTGGTATAGTTTGGATCTGGCATGTTCTTTAAAGGTCCATGTGCTTTGCTCCCAGCTTGGTGCTACTGGAAAATGGTAGAACCTTTAAGAAGTGAACCCACTGGGAGGTCTTCAGGTCAATGGGGATTTGAGTTCTTGAAAACTTCTGGATTTAAGTATACGTATTGAAATATCAAATCCTCTTTGAATCAATATATTTTGGACATATAAGTCTCTCTTCAAAGAGGCCTTTCCTGTGACACTTACAGATAAAGAACTAGAGATGAGGCCTATATTGCAAGACTTCCAGCAAGTAAAAATGCATGTTCTGTTTTTATGAGTTTAAATTCCCTTTGATAAGCTTGAATCTCTTCTTCTCTCTTTTGTGCTCTAGTCATGAGGTGATTAGCTCTCTTTCAGGTGCTCCATGCTATAATGTACTGCCTAACCACAGGCCCCAAAAGCCTTTCCTCTAAAAGTTGATTACCTCAGGTATTTGTTATAAAGATGAATAGTTGACTAACACATTATCTACTGTAACTCTACTTATATTTATTTTAAAGATTGCATGCGTGCACTATAAAAATAAAAAATAGCTAACTGAACAATCCCTCAAGAGTAAAAATAACAAACATATAACTTTATTATTTTATTTCATAATAATCCCTAAATGTGTATCAAGAATAAAGAAAGCATTTATACTTAAAGAGTTATAAATATGCCAAATATTTATAATGACTAAATCAAAGGGGGCCTATTAATCTTGAATTTATTTTTAGGGTACGGTTTCAACTCCTTAATTCTTGATATAATGTTTCCTGAATATTTGGTTCTGAATAATGTTAAATAAATATTATGTTCCAGAAATACAACTCTAAAGTTTTATTCTCTAAACTGCTGGACCACAGAAATATTTTATGTTTGGACAACTGTGCAATGAGCTAACACATATAAACACAGACAGTCAGGAATGGAGGCAAGCATCACGAAGCAGAAAGAACACTGGACTAGTCTTACTGAAGAACCTGAGATCTCATCTTCTTGCTGGCACTCAGTATCAGTAGGGCAGTAGAAAAGTTGCTTCTGACATACGGTAGAGTACCCATCACAAAGGAAAGTGTTTGGGAAGTTTTATAATGTACTGCAAAAATGTTACATGTTATTATTATACATTTTAAAATGGCCAGTAATCACGTTTCTGAAATAAACTAACCTGTATTTTCTAAAAAACATCCTATAATATATTATTCACTAAAAATATTTGTAAAAGTTGGATTGTCTGTCTTTCAGAAAAATAAAGGGCTAAAACAATAGGCAAATCTTTGTTTTAGGGACAGTGACTCTTGGAATTGTATTTGTTAAGAATATTTGATATCCATTATAGGAAACTTCCTAATACTTTGCCTATAAAATATTTCAAAGATTTGATATTCACCACTGATTATATGTCAATAATGGTCACATTTCTGTTTGCTAGAGAAGAGAATACTTTCTTCTTTGAAATAGGACAGTATGCATGTTTGCAGTTAACTAAGAAGGAAATGAGATTTCCAAAGGAAGATATCAGTCAAGTAGTTGTTTTGCTATGAAATTGAAAGAAAACAAAACAAAGAAAATCCTGATAAATCAAAGTTCTCTCAACTCTCTACACATATCACATATTTCCAGATTCTCATGATAAAATGATTTGTTATTTTCCTGCATTTTTATACATCTAAGTCTATAAAATTAGAATAAATAACATTTACCGATTTCTTAGTTTCCTGGGATATAGTAACACTTAAAATCAGGAGGGAGAGATTGTGAATGGAGTCAAAATCATTGACTTTTAACAATAGGCCAGTCTTCTTGTCTTTAACAAGTCTTTAACAGAAGCAACTGTGAGGCAGAATGATTATAGATAGGAGCTATTTTCCATTATAAGAAGTCTTACAAAACTGAAAATGGAGGTATATACAGCTAGGAGACAAGACCATTTTTGTAACATTATTATTAAATCTTTTAAGGATCATTTAGTTTTCACCTCGAAACATCCTTCAGGAATGCAGAGAGTAATAGTATGGTAGAAAAAGAAAAGTTAGTTTTCTACTCAAAGATGTCATTTACCATTCTTTTCTCTCTAGTTCTTACAGCTCTTCAAGCCTCAGACTTTTCATATAAGGGCTATGATCTAATGATTCTGAAGGTTGATGCTATGACTGACAGTTTGAGTAGTTAAGTCTATAGTTACAGACAATAAAGGTGTCTTATTTTTCCCAATTTATATCCTTCAAATATGTAGAATACTATTTCTTTCTCAATCAGGAAGCAAATCCTTCAAGTATAGGACACTGATGGATAGACTATAATTTTTAAATAAAACAAGCAACTAAATATATAGGATAGACTATTATTCTTAAAGGAAATAAGCAACAGTTTGTTTGCAGATGAAATGATCAGGTAGACAAGCCTCTGTTGTTTAAAAGATTAACTATTAAATTTAGCCAGAGCACATGACCAAAGGTCAATATACAAAAATAATTCATACTTATATATGCCAGTAACAACTGCACAGTGAAATTTGAAAATGTCATATATGAAAATATAATTATAAAATTCTTAGAGATAAATTTAACAAATATGTATAAAATTATAGTACAATGTTGAGAGTAATAAAGACACAAGTAAATGATAAGATATACCACATTCATGGTTAAGAAAACCTCATGTTGTTCAAGTAAATGTGATCTAGACTCATTACAGATTCAATCAAAATCACAGTAAGATATTTTGTACAAGCTGATAGACTAAGGGTGAAATTTATAAGAAAATGGAAAGGACTTAGAACAAATCCTTTTACAGAGTCCTCTTTTTCTTTTTCTTTTCTTCTTTTTTTTTTTTTTTGCAGTACTGGGGAATCTACCTCTGAGCTACACCTCCAGTCCTATTTTTTATTCTTTATTTTGATACATGGTTTTACTTGGTTGCAAAGGGCCTCACTAAGTAGTAGCTGAGGCTGTCCTCGAATTCCAAACCTCCAGTCTCAGCCTCTCAAATTCTGGGGTTACAAGTGTGTACCACCATGCTTGGCTCAAAATCCTCTTTTGAAAGAGAATAAAGACTCACAAATGTACACTGCCTCATTCCAAAGTCTACATAAAAATCAAGGATAAAGATGGCATGATATAAGCTGGGCGTGGTGGCACACGCTTGTAATCCCAGTGCTTGGGAGGCGGAGACAGGAGGATCATGCAGGTTCAAAGCCAGCGGCGCTAGCTTAAGATACCCTGTTTTCAAATAAAAAAGTATAAAAATAATAGGTCTGGGAGTGTAGCCTGGAGGCAGAAGAGTTTCCAGGAACCCCAGTACCACCAAAAAAAAAAAAAAAAAAAAAAAAGGTGGCATGATATGTCATTGGCTTATGATATATTTAAAAATTAATGAAAAAGATTAGAAAGTACATATACATCTACATTTCTGATCAACTGATTTTTTTTCAAAGGTGTCTAAGTAATTCACTGGGAGAATAACGTTTTATCAGTTAGTGCTGGAAACCACATGCCAATGGGGAAAAAAGAACTCTGACACTGTTATGGTCAGATAGGATAACAGTGGCATAATCTCATCAGTATATAAATCCCTTGAAATGGATTTATCTTGGTGGTGACTTGGGCTGGTGGGGTGTGGCTAGTAAAGGTGGTTCTCTCGGGGTGTGGCCTTAGCTACTGTGC
Organism: Muscardinus avellanarius; assembly: GCF_963383645.1. Taxonomy (NCBI): domain Eukaryota; kingdom Metazoa; phylum Chordata; class Mammalia; order Rodentia; family Gliridae; genus Muscardinus; species Muscardinus avellanarius. Next base: position 84,780,169 of record NC_137790.1, read on the forward strand.
TTGTATCTTGGAATTTCCTTCCTTGCTTGCTCTCTTTTCTGTGTAACTGTAAACAAGAATACAACTTAGCATTTTAAATGAACAGTTTACATGCATACCATGAAAAAATATCAAATACAATAAATAAAACAATCTCAGCACAAGTATATAGATTATAGGATTCTGTCTAAATGGAATTCTAGAATAGACAAAAATAATTTATAATGTTGGATAACAAGAATGGTGGCATGGGGCTAAAGGTAGAGGAAACTTATCCCGACAAGACACATGGCAGCTCTGTCTGATAGTAGAAATATTCTGTATCATGATTTGTTGTAATGGTTACACAGGTCAATAGATTTTTCAAAGTTATATAATTATGATAGGTAAATTTTATTGTATATAAATCAAATCTCAATAAGTTGATTAAGCAATGAGTCAAATCCTATGGATATTTGGCAATTTGAAAAGAGAAATGTTTCTATGTATACAATAATGCATACATATACATATGAAAACTATCTGGCAACTTTAAATATTGAGTTGCTGATACATGAATGTTTATGTTCCTGAAGTTGCATAAACTTTTTAGTGGGGAGATCTGAGTTTTCTGATGTTTTTACTAAGTAATCTGCTAAGTTCTAAAACAGACATTATTCTTTATTTTAGAGAACAAATAAAATTCCTTTACATATATTCATTATAAGAATGTTTTGTGTACCGTGTTAGTTACTCTGGGGCTCACAGGGGTTTCAGATAGCATCTCTATCCCCTGAAACTTAAAGTCTGATAACTGCTTTGGCATACATTGGTGGAAAACAACAAGAGTTGTTGTGCATATATATGTTTTCATCACACTGAACCTATGATGCAATAGGATAGTAAAAGAATAGTAAAATATTCTTTTTTTTTATCAAACTGTAAGGGTATAAAATCTTCCATAAAGGAGGACAAAATAGCACACAACTTGATCTTAAGAAGTGGAGAAATCTTCATGAGAAAGATGAAAACTTTAGCTGGACCTTAATGGGTCACATTTACATGTGCAGATATTTTCTTTATTGGGAGTGAAGTGGGAAATCATTCCAAGAAGGAGGATCTCAGTGCACCAAGGTATAAAGACAAGAGTTAAGCAAGGATATAACTTACGAGGTTGAAGTCAGGATGCTCAAAGGGGAAAATAAAACTAGGAAGCAATTTGTGTTTTCACTGTATTTCATAACTAGTTGACAGCTTCTTGAGATTTTTGTAAAGAGCAACTGATGTCAGGGTGAAGTTATACTGCTTTATTTGGTAGTGTGTATAGGGTGAATGGACGTAGAGAGTGGCTAGAGGAAGAGGCACCAGTTAAGAGGCAATTTCAATGGCCATGAGGATGACTGAACTCTGGAGTAAGAATTAGGATAGTTGGATTTGAGATACTGTGGAAGTAAAAAGAACCTGGGAAGCATTGCATGTGTGTGATGGGGAAGAAGAAGCCTGGGTCTAAAGATCTAATGGGTGCAGAACGGTTATCTCATCCTTCCAAGTCTACACATATTACAAGCCATTGCAGAGCCACATACAATGGTGTTGATGGGGGAACTTCTGCCACTCAAACAGTCCAACATTCCAAAGTGCAGGGATTTGCCACAGAAAGCACAGAGACAATAATTACTAGACCTGACTCGGATTGTAAACTCTCCAAAGAATTTTATATCTGACCTAAGGTGAGTGACTTTGATCCCTGAGCTTTTGAACCCTCAAGGGCAAAAATAGATTTAAACCTCTACCTGTGCTTAATATTCACAGACATTTGTGAGGTCTGCTGAGTGCTTTGGAAACTGAAACGCTCTGTCCAAAGAGGACATACTATTGTTATTGATACTGGCCTGTGTGAGCTATTTCTTCCATTCATATCTTCACACCTAATCAGGTATTAGTACCTCATCTGAGGTATAGAGCAACACCCAATCCTTTGCATGCCCTCAGGATCGTTTTGTTTCTCTGACCCTACAATTGTGAGATATTTAGCACAGGAATTACGATAAAGATGGTTCTCTTCAAAATGCCAGCAATTCTTTGCTGTGTGTGTGTGTATGTGTGTGTGTGTGTGTGTGTGTGTGTGTGTGTGTATAAGTAGTTATAAGTAGTTAAATGAATTTAAACAACCTAGTATTAACCAGAATAGAGTGATAGTAAAATGATACTCTATCAATATTTTCAAACATTTTTTTAATATTAATAGGAATTAAAGGTCTGGTAGTTCTTTTCTAGACCATTAAAAAATCCCACAGACAGCGGGCGTGATGGTGCATGCTTGTAACCCCAGCATTGGGAAGCTGAGACCAGAGGACCACCTGGTACAGGAAACTTATAGAACCCTATTTATTTATTTAATTATTTATTTATTATTTATATTAGTGCATTGTATTTATACATCATAATGGGGTAAAAAACTTGTGTAGAAATAAATGCACACATCACCCAGCCAGCCCCCTTTAGACAAGATCAAAGAAAAGGTTCCCCCACCACATAATAGACAAACTGACCAACATAGAAGCCAAGGAGAGAATCTTAAAGGCAACAAAAACAAAAGACCAAGTGACATTCAGAGGCAAGCCAATAAGAATCAATCCAACTCCAGACTTCCCAAACCAAGTCATGAAAGCCTGGAGTAGCATATTCCAAACTCTGAAGGAAAATAACTTGCAGCCAGAAATTTCCTACCCAGAAAAACTATCACTCAAATTAGACAGAGAAATAAAAGTCTTCCACAACAAACAGAAACTGAAGGAATTTATGTCTTCCAAACCAGCACTAGAGAAAATACTCAAAGAGATTAACAGCAAAGAAGAAATAAGTAATACATGCCAGAACCAGAGAAACAAGAATTTCTACCCAACAAACAACTAAGCAAAGAACAACAAACACTATTTCAAACAGAAGCTAAAACTCAACATGTTAGGAATTAAAAATCATCTCTCAATAATCATACTGAATGTAAATGACCTCAACTCCCCAATAAAAAGACATAAAGTGGCAAAATGGATTAAAAACCAGAATCCATCTATCTGTTGCCTGCAAGAAACACATCTTACAAGTAAAGATATAACACACTTGAGGTAAAGAACTAGTGTAAGGTAATCCATGCCAAACGGAACTCAAAGACAAGCAGGAGTAGCAATTATGATATCAGACAAATTAGACTTCAAGACTAAGCTTATCAGAAGAAACAAAACAGGGCATTTTGTAGGAGGAAATAATGATATTCAACATTTATGCCCCAAATTTAGCTGCAGGTACTTTCATAAAACAAACTTCTTTGACATTAAGTGACACATAAATCCCAATACAATCATACAGGGAGATGCCAACACCCCTCTCACACTATTAGACTAATCTTCTCGACAAAGGTCAGTAAAGATGCCTCAGACTTAAAAAACACCATTAATCAAATGGACATATTAGACACATATAGAATATTCCACCCAACTACAGCAGATTTCAAATCTTTCTCTGCTGCTCACGGAACCTATTCCAAAATAAATAAAATCCTGGACCACAAAGTGAGGACAAGCAAATTCAAAAAATGTCAACATACTTCCCTGTTTCAGGCCATAATGGAATGAAACTACAAAATCAACTATAAGAAGACCTAGAGACCACATAAACATGTGGAGACTGAACACCATGCTGCTGAATGAAGAATGGGTCAAAGAAGAAGCAAGGAGTGAAATCAAGAAATTTCTAGAAACAAACAAAAATAGTGATATATCAAAACCTCTGGGACACTTTGAAAGAAGTATTAAGAGGAAAATTCATGCTGGGTGTGGTGGCGCATGCTTATAATCCCCATGCTTGGGAGGTGGAGACAGGAGGATCGCGCTTGTTTGAAGCTAGCTTTCCTGGCTTAAGAGACCCTGTTTCCAAATAAAAAATATAAAAAACGGGGTCTAGGAAGGTGCCCTGGAGGAAGAAGGGTTTCCAGGAACCCCAGTACCACCAAAAAAAAATTCATAGCAAAAAATAAGAGAGAATAACCCAAATTACAAAGAGATGAAAAAGGAGATATAACTGCTGAAAGTGTAGAAACCCAGAGGATTATCAGAAACTACTTTGAAAAACTACACTCCAACAAAATAGAAATCTGGAGAAAATTGACATCTTTCTAGATGAATATAACCTGCCTTAACTGAGTCAAGAAGACATAGAAAATTTAAACCAACCAATAGCAATCAAAGAGATTGAAACAGCAATAAAGAGCCTACCACCAAAGAAAAGCCAGGACCAGATTTCCAAGTGAATTTTATAAAACCTTTATAGAAAAGCTAATCCTGATACTCCTCAATCTATTTACTGAAATAGAAAAAATACATTTTATGAAGCAAACATCACATTAATACCCAAACCAAATACAGTTCAAGGAAGGAAAGCTACAGGCCTTTATCTTTGATGAATGTGGATGCAAAACTGCTAAACAAAATACTAGCAACACACATTCAAAACCACATGAATAAAATCATACACCATGACCAGGTAAGGTTTATCCCAGTGATGCAAGGCTGGTTCAACATATAAAAATCAACCCATCTAACTCATCATATAAACAGAACCAGACAAAAATCACATGATCATTTGATAAAATCCAACATCCATTTATGACAAAAGCACTGAAGAGAATCGGTATAGAAAGAACATACCTCAACATCATAAAGGCAAACTACAATAGGCCCACAGCCAACATCATATTAAATCAGAAAAATCTTAGAGAATTTCCCATCAAAACAGGAACAAGGATGTCCAATATCACCACTTCTCTTCAATAAAATACTGCTAAACAAAATACCCTGGGATAAACCCTACCTGGTCATGGTGTATGATTGTATTGATGTGGTTTTGAATGTGTGTTGCTATTATTTTGTTTAGCAGACTCTAGTCAGAGCAATAAGGCAAAAATGAAATCAAAGGAGAACTCAAACTTTCACTATTTGCAGATGACATGATACTATACTTAGAATACCCAGCAAACTCAACCAAAAAGCTTATAGAACAGATTAACAAATTCAGCAATGTATCTGGATACAAAATAAATCTTAAAAAATCAGAAGCTTTTATGTACACCAACCATAAATCCACTGAAAAATCCAGAAAATACTTCCGCTCAGGTTTAGGAGGTAAAAGACTTCTACAAAGAAAATTATAAAATATTGAAAAAAGAAATTGAAGAAGACCTTAGAAGATGAAAAGATGTTCCATGTTCTTGGATAAGCAGAATAAATATAAAAATGGTCATACTTTCAAAAGTGATGTACAGATTCAATGCAATACCCATTAAATTACCCATTAAATAACCCATTAAATTACCAAGATCATTCCTCACAGACATAGAGAAATTAGCCTTAAATCCTTTTGGAACAACGAAAAACCCAGAATAGACAAAATAGTTCTCAGCAACAAAAACTATGCAGGAAGAATCTCAATACCTGAGTTTAAACTATAACTACAAATCCATAATAATAAAAACTGCATGGAATTGGCACAAAAACAGATACATAGACCAGTGGAGCAGAATAGAAGACTCAGAAACAAACCACACACTGACAACCAATTGATTTTTGACAAAGGGTCAAAAAATATAGACGGGAAAGAAGATAGCCTGTTCAACAAATGGTGTTGGTAATACGGATTAACGATATGTAGAAAATGGAAATAAATTCTACTTTTTTTTTTTTTTTGGTGGTACTGGGGTTCCTGGAAGCCCTTCTACCTCCGGGCTACAGTCCCAGACCTATTTTTACATTTTTATTTGGAAACAGGGTCTCCTAAGCCAGCGCGCGTGGCTGGCTTCGAACCTGCGCGATCCTCCTGTCTCCGCCTCCCAAGCGCGGGGATTACAAGCGTGCGCCACCACGCCCGGCTAAATTCTACTTTCTCACCCTGTACAAGAGTCAATTCAAGATGGATAAAAGACTTGGAAATTAGACCAGAGACCTTGAGGCTCCTTGAAGAGGGCATAGGTCCAACACTGCAACACATAGGCAAAGATAAAAACTTTCTCAACAAGACCCCAAAGGCACAATAAACTAAAAGGTGAATCAATATGTGGGATTGCATGAAATTGAAGAGCATCTGTACAGCAAAATAAACTATCAAGAACCTCAACTGAGAGAATGGGAGAAGATTTTTGCCAACTACTCCTCTGATAGAGAACTAGTATCTGGAATATACAGAAAACTCAAGAAACTCAGCACTAAGCAAATAAATAACCCAATCAAAAAAATGCGTAAGTGAACTAAATAGACACTTCATGAAGAAAGAAATTCAAATGGTCAATAAATGCATGAAAAAATGTTCAACATCATCAGCAATCAGACAGATGCAAATCAAACCTACTCAGAGATTTCACCGAACTCCAACTAGAATGGCAATCATTCAAAACACAACAACAAATGCTGGTGAGGATTTGGAGAAGTGAGAACTCTAAAACATTGTTGGTGGGATTGCAAATTAGTGCAACCACTGTGGAAAATAGTACGGAAGATCCTCAGAAGAATGGGAATGAACCTACCATATGATCCAGCAATGGTATCTACCCAAAAGAATGGAAACCAAACTACCAAACTAATGCATGCATATCTATGTTCATACCTGCATAATTAACCACAATTAACCATTGTCAAACTATGGAATCAGCCAAGATGTCCATTAACAGATGAATGGGTTACAAAACTGTGTGATATGTACACAATGGAATTTTACTCAGCCATGAAGAAAAACACAATCACATCATTTACAGGGAAATGGATGAAATTGGAGGACATTATGTTAAATGATATTAGTTAAAAATCAAAAAAGAAATTGAATGCAATCCCTAATATACAAAAGCTAGGGAGAAATGGGTAACAGAAGGAACTCTAGAAGAAGAAGGAGATTCTATAGATGAGCAAATAAGGTGAACTGAGGGGGTAGGAAGAAGGAAATTGTCTAATGCACATGATGAACTTTTACAAACATATCAAAGTCAAATAAGCCAAAGACGAAAAGGAGGGAGAGGGAGGAAATGGGGTGGGAATTGGGTAAGGGCTAATTGGGTGAAGTGTACATATATGGCTCCACCATTTTGTATCCCATTAAGATATATGACTACAATGCATCAATAAAAACTAAAAAAAGAAATTGCACTTACACCAAAGTACTTCTCTCAAAAGGACTTATTTTATTCCTAAAGTTAAGAAAAAAGATCAAAATAATTTTAAATTATTTAACATATTTATGTCCAAAATTATATGACTAAATATCTAGTAATCCATGTATTATATATTATTTCATGCTGATGTAAAATTTTGTGTCAATGTAAATGAAACTTGTAAAAAAATTAAATGCTTCTAAAATCATTCCCTGCCTATATACAACATAAAATAAATTCAAAAACGGTTACATACAAAAAAATAAAAATAAATTGTCTATTTGCACCCTAAAGATAAAATGTCTTGTGCTGGACATACTGAAAGATGGTTTATAAAGCTTTCAGTTGTCACTGTTCTGAAGGATTTTACAATGAAATTTTAATAAAAGATTATGGTATTTTTTATTTTTATTTTTTTGTGGTATTGGACATTGAATCCAGGGGTATACTACCTCCAAACCACACCACTAGTCCTATTTACTTTTCTTAAATTTTGAAACAGGGTCTCCCTAAGGTACTGAGAGTCTCCCTAATTTGCTAAGGTTGACCTCAAACCTGCCATCCTCCTTTCTTAGGCTCTCAAGTACTGAGGTTACAGGAGTGCACCACTGCTCCTGGCCCATAGATGATTTTAAAATTTAACCTCATCTCCACATTAAAAAGGATAAATATTCCAGTTTTCTTAGGGTTCATAGTATCACGTTTTCATGCAGTATATGGAAAAGATCTGTCCCTGTCACACGGCTGAGATTGACCAAGATTTGGTTTTACAATAAGAAAATGGGTGCTAAAGTTGCCTCGCCACTTCTGGGTCGTGGTTCTTGCATTTTCCAGCTGAGCCACCTTGTCTGTTTGTGTCAGAAAATAAACCTCCCTTCACAGGAATGTGAAAATAATGTGCAGAACTAAAGTTCTGTGAGCAACACAGACATGGGTGGTTAATATTAGCTTTTATAAGTCAGTGCAGAGACTGTATCTTTAAGAAGATTTTCAGCAAAAAGAGAACATTTCTTCCTTATGAAGACTTGCTTATAACAATATTTTTCAAGGAACTCAGTTCAGATGGTACAGGAAACACATTATGGCCTACTGTAGCATGCAAATACACTGCTCAGCACATTATGAGAACGCAAATATAATCCTGATTCCCTAGCCTTGCAGGTTCCGATTCTGTAGTATTTTTCTTTCTTTTTCCCCTCTCCTTCCCTCTTTCCCTGGTTCTTTTCTTTGCATTACCTTAGGGGGCAAGTTAAAGTAGATAATTTCAAATACTGAAGTTCTTATCTTAGTTTTTTAAAATTTTGTCATTAATGAGTTTAATGCCAAATTCCCTATTTAAGAAAACACCACTGTTTAACACAAAGGTAACTTTTTCACCAATGACGGGAAAAATAGAAATGAGTAAAGCCAGCGGAAAAGCTAATAGCCCTCACTTGGCCCTTGGAAATTTCCAAGCCTTCAGCAATAATTAATTAATTAGTCAAGATGACAGTCCACTTCACTGAGGTGGGGATCGTGACAAAAAGACGTCTAGAGGTTTTCCTCAAACTGAAAGAGGAATGTCAAGGAAGAACTGGGATAAGAATTAGGCACACATTTCTCAAGCCAGTAGCCACACCATTAATCCAAACAGAGTCAATACATAGACAATAAGGTCCACTGTGCACAGGTGCAGTTGAATACCACAGTGTTCTGCTCAAAGCCCCACTATGAAAGGGCCCACCCCTTCATTAGCCAATGCCGCACAGAATATATCTTATCACTTCTCCCTCTCCCAGAGCACAGACAGATGGCTAAATGTCAACCTCTAACCACTCTCCTTAATAATCACAGCGAAAAGTACATGATTTCATTTTCATTTTTAAAATGCACAATTAAATATGATATGAAAACACATGACACTGTTGAAAAACAAATACTTCAAAATTTCAGAAAGTGACATGAAATGCACTCATACCCAAAATCTGTAATGGATCATCCTCAATAATTGCCTCTCTCAAATAAGAAGCAAAATAAACTTTGATGGTTTCTAGTGAGTGGTTAATAAAAATTCAGTCCATCACTCTAAGTGGGTTGGTGAGGACAGACCAAATGCTAATGTTGTGGCTGTGCCCAACATCTTAGGTCCAGGCTTTGCAGTGGGCTCTGATTCTTTTTCCTTCACAAAGACATTGATTATAAATGTATAGTTCAACCTTTAAAACAATACCTCCTCCAGAATTACCACTGAGCTTCACTGAGCTCTCAAATTCCTGATACCTCACAGGTATAACTGAAAGGAAGGAGGGCTCTGTTCCAACCCAATACTTGGAAGCTGGCTCAGTTTCTTCATTTTACTCTTTCCAAGTAATTCTCATTGTTTCCTCTTGTCAGTGTAGAAGGAAACAACATTGTGTTGGTTGTAGTACTATTGGAAAATCCATGATGAAGTGCATAGGGATGTATGGAATTATATAGGCAGAGGAAGTAACTGAGTATGTTGACTTAAAGGCCATACATACAATACATGCAACAGAAGACAAGCAGGACTCTTCAAACTTTGCTTAATAGTTTTAAAGTGTGAGGAGTAAGATTTTTGCTGGGGAATCAGTTACATGAATAAACAAAGGGAAAGAAGCAAGTTATACTGCTATCCCTTCTGAAAGGAAATCAGCCAAGGTATTTGCATTACCTTGGACTCACCTGGCCTCATCTGTCTCCCGAGTCCTTGGCCACTTGTACTCTCCCGGCATCCGTTGTGGTACCAACATGGCTTGAATTCTGACCCTTCACATGGGCACAGCCTGGCAGCTGCTCACTTCAAGCCTGCCTTGCACAACTCTTACCTATACATCTGGGAATATCCTGTAACTACTAAAGCACGAGATACTATATGCTTACTTAATATCCAGGCAAATGATATATGTGTGCAGAAGTTTCTGCTCAATAGAGACATATATGTATATATATGCACACATATATGTATCTATCTATATATATACATATGTCTCTCTCTCTATATATATATACATACATGCACACACACACACACACACACACACGCACATATTTATTTTTTTTGGTGGTACTGGGGATGGAACACTTCTACCTCTGAGCTATACTCCAAGACCTATTTTTATATATTTTTTAAAAATTTGGAAACGGGGTCTCTTAAGCCAGCAAGGCTGGCTTCGAACCTGCGTGATCCTCCTGTCTCCGCCTCCCAAGCGTGGGGATTACAAGCGTACGCCACCACGCCCAGCAGCATATTTTAATAATAGTATGTAAGAGCTGGAAAATAAATTATTTCCCCTTCTATCCACAACATATTTTCCTGAGATACTATGGTTGATATAGCTGTTTGGAAGATACTCCTTTAAGACTGAGCGATTAGTTGTATTGATACTCAACAGTAGCCACATTGGTAACCTATTTGCAAGTAAGATCTCCTTTTCTATGTCACTTATTCTACCTTGGGATTGTATTTTCTAATTAAACAAAAGAGTAGCACATGCACTTTTACATTCAGCTTGCTTTCTTGGAACAGTGAAATAAAACAGGCACACCCCCACCCATCAACATGTTAAGAAAGTCCTTACCTTTGGCTGCAGTGGTGGTGGACAGGGGGCTGAAACAGGATCCGTGATATAGGTCTTCTTGGGGCCAGCAACTGGATACATCCCAGCAGGATTCTGGTTTCCTGCTACAGGAGGAGTGTACCCGAGTTCCCGTTTCCAAGTATTTGGGTGACCTTGTAGACCATAGGCAGGATCACAGTCATTTCTGCCCCCATAGGCAGGCCCTGCTGCATAATAGGGATCATAATGGCGTCCTTGGTTGGGGGCATAACCATACCCAGCCTCAGGCTGAAGTACTGGTGGTGGGATATATGCATAATCTGTACCTCCCCGGACTGAAGGAGGTACACACTGCCCAGAGGCAGGACCAGGATGGTGTGTGTTATAATTATGGGGCCCTGGGCAATAAATCTGTCCTGATGAATGGCCAGCCATGTAATGAGGGCTAGGCTGGGCTGACTTTACTTGTACATTGAAGGAAGGTCTTGAAGGGGTGGATGCCGTGGTGTAGGAGGCAGGGACTGGTTGCGGCTGGGCTTTGAGTGTTCCAATTGGAGTCACAGGGATGGGTCCAGCCTGGGGTGCAGGCTGTGGTTTCAGTGTAGACTTCTTTGTTGCTGTTAGAGGGGGTTGGTTTGGGATAACCATTCTCTTGTGTCCTGTGACAGGAGTGGAGACTGGAGGAGAAGCTGTTGTACTAGAAGAGCCCTAAAGTGAGTGAGAGAGAGAGAGAGAGGTAGAGAGAGAGAGAGAGAGAGAGAGAGAGAGAGAGAGAGAGAGAGATTATTGCCAATGAAACAACAAAATATGTAAATGAATAAATATTAACTATGCATTAATATTCATGTATTAATATGCATAATACAAATAAGGCATTATCCTGTACTCAAGGAGTTTACAGACTAATGCAAACATTAGTTGTGTTTCTATTTACTACCAATGAACAACTGAAGAAAATCAAGAAAACAAATCCAGTTATAATAGCATCAAAAGGAATAACACACCTAAAAATAAATTTAACTAGACAAGTGATATATGACTGTACTGAATACTACAAAATAAATAAAATCCAAATAGAAATGTATCTTATTCATGTATTAAAAGACTAAATATAGTTAAAATATCCATACTATGCAAAAAGATCTAAAGATTCAGGGCAGTCTCTATCAAGATCACAATATCTTTTATAGAAACAAAAAATAATTTCAAAATTTTTATAAAGCCAGAAAAGGCCAGCAATACACAAACCAATCTTGAGAAGCAAGAACAAAACTGGATGCACGATTCCTGATTTCAAAATAAATTATAAAGTTAAAGTAATCAAAACAATGTGATTCTGATATAAAGACCAACATAGAAATTAACAGAGTACCACAGAGATCCCAGAAATAAATACACAGATATAAGGTGGACTGATTTTCAACAAGGGTACCCAGAATACACACTGAGGAAAGTACCATCTTTATTAAAAGACTGGTAATGAGGTCCAAGTTCCATTTTTCAGATAAGTATGTGTGTGTGTATTTATAGATGAGTACAATATTTAGAAATATTTTGTAATCAAAATGTTAAATCATAAAAATTTCAGAAATTCTTACAAATATAAAATGTCAAAACTCTGTATAATATATGCTTAGAAACACCAACTAATCTAATAAATAAATTATGTGGATCAGCTCTGTGTTTTGAGGTTACTTTAACCACAAAGAATATAAATATACTTTAAAATGATTCCTGTTCCTTATACCTTCCCCTCCAATGAGGTAAAATATATAAAACATCAAGCAAATATATATATATATATATAGTAATATATACTATTTTAAACACATAGTTATGATATGCAATATATTCAGAAACATGTCAGCATGTACACAACAGAATTCATAGTAAAGTTGAGGGGAATCTTCTCACCTCCAGAAAGAACTCTATTAGAGAGATATTCCTAGAAGCAAGCAATGACTTCTGAAATGGTGCCCATTCCTTCACTCAGATACTTAAAGAACTTTTAAACAGAATGTGTTTGTCTGTGCCTGTGTGTGTGTGTGTGTGTGTGTGTGTGTGTGAGCGCACACATTAAACACATTAAACATGAAAGAGGCAATTGTTTTTTTTCTTTAAAGTTACCTTTAAGAAGTGAGATCTACATTAATGCTTGTGTCCTTCCACATATGATTAGCTTCCCTTTCTGAACTGTATGACTTTGAGTTTTCTGTTTGGGGCAGACTTTACAGCTGCAGCCCAGAGGATGCCTGTCATAAGCCCAGTTGCTCAGCCACTGTCTCTATTTATAGTTGGGTTTGTAAAGTGTTCAAAATATTAACTCTGGTTTGGGATGATCCTGAGTCATCAAAGAAAGCCAAGTTTTATTCATTCACTTCTATCTCTGGTGACATTTTTATGACTGGCATAGTTGACTAGAAAAATTTAACCTTAAATTTTTTCTAGGTTACAATTGACTTTTCCATGCTCTCTAGTATAGAAATGTCAAGAGTCAGGAGTTTTATAACTGGATAATTCTTTATGAATGTCTTTAGCATACACACACACACACACACACACACACACACACACACACACACACACCAGCTTTGAGGGACAGAGTTATGACCTGGGACTAGTAGGGCCAGTGCTGTCATCTCAAGAGAGAAGTTATTTCACTCAAAAAGAAGAGAACACTAGAATAAATTGCTATAATACTAGATGTCAACCAGTAAGCCAAGCGTGGGAAGGAGGGATGGGGAGGGAATGGGGTGGGGATCGTGGTAGGGGCTAACTGGGCGAGATGTGCATGTATGTCTACAAAAGTATTTTCTTTATACCACTATGATGTATGAATACATTGCACCAATAAAAAATAAATTTAAAAAAAAAAAAGAAGAGAACACTAGAGAAGCCAGAGAGATGCTGGAAGCAGGTCAAAATACTACAATCCCAAAGCCAGGGGAAGTTGTGTGGCAGGAGAGTCTATCAATGACCCCTAAGGTGTCACTAATATCATAGTGAGTTTGATACAAATGTGTTTTGACCCTTACACATTCAGTGTTAATAGTGACAGTAAAATCATAAATCATAATTTTATTTTATTTTTTATCTTTTGTTTTTTGGTGGTACTTGGGGATGGAACCCAGAGACTTTCTACCTCCAGACTACACTCCCAGACCAATTTTATATTTTATTTGGAAACAGGGTTTCTTAAACCAGTTGAGGCCGGCTTCAAACCTGCACGATCCTCTTGTCTCAGCCTCCCAAGCATGGGGATTACAAGCATGCGCCACCATGCCCAGCATCATAATTTTAATACGAGAAAAAAGTCCCTGTTAATTTCCAGTCTCCCTGTTGCCAGTAGTTGGTTTCTTCTTCAGTTGAAAACTGTTGGAGAACCATGTAAGCTAAAAGTCTTTGGCATTCTTTTTTCCACTTTTATCTCTAAATCAACCTAGATCACTGGAAATCAGTACACACCAAATGAATTTTATATTCTGACAGAATTTTCTATGACATTGCTACTAATGACAATGGTCAATATATTACCCAAGAGCCTTGACTATTGAGCCATTTTTCTGACACAGAATCTCTTCTTTCTAGGACCATGCCCACAAATTGAGAAGACTCAATTTTATATTTCCAGGATTCATCTCTATTCTGAAACCTAGACCCAAATATTCAACTGTATATTCTACATGTCTTCATGGATATCTATATGCTTTTCAAACTCAACAAAATACTATTTTCATCATTTTCTCTGCATCTGCTTTTGTCTTTTTTTCTCATCCACCCACCTGCTACTCAAATGAGCCATTCCTCACTCTCTCTCACTCTCCATTCTAGCAGTAAATCATCTTGATCTTATTCTCTAAAGAGAGAATTTCATAATTCTCAAATATGTCCGCATTTTACCAATTCCACTGCTGCATAATCCAATTTTTCACTGAGAATTCTCCAATAGCATCCAAAATGTCTTGTTTCTCTTTACGGAATACCTCTGTGTGTAGCTAGTGTGACTTCTCTCTAGCGCACATCTAATCACATTACTCTCCTATGTAAGTCTTCAGCATGGTATTATATGGAACTTAAATCTACCTCTTTACCTCTCCTTAAGAGTGACATATCACGTCACTCTCTTACCTTGGTCTTTGTGCATCTCCAGTTTGCCAAGCTGTCTCACATCTTAGAGACTATACCTAAGTACCTTTCCTAATTCTCTTGAATTCAATGTGTAGTTAATTCCTAGCAATCATTTAAATCTCAACCTGAGTGCCAGGTTCCTAGGCCAACCATTGCCTGAATGCTCCATTATAGTAGCTGCTCTTTGTCCCTCCTTCTCTGTATGTATCATATTTGCACGTATCTACTTCCAGGGGGGCACAAATTTGTCTTTTATTCACTGATGCTTCCCAGATGGCATCATCACAGCACAGCACATAGTAGGCATTTAAGAAAGTTGAAGAATAAGAGATAGTCTTCCAAGAAAAGCGCATTTCTATTGACAGATTACAATTAACAATGCAAATATGAACTAATTTCCCTTATTGACTTGACAATTATGAAACTCCATGATAAATTTAATGCATGCTTAATTACAGTAATGTCATTAGTTTCTCCCTCTTCTAAATAGTTTAATGATTTTACTTTTGGAATTTATTATCTTTCCAGGAAACATTTGAAGTGCTTATTTTCATTTTAATGGTCAATTGAATAGTAAGTTCTACTTGATGTTTACTCAAATCCTCTCAGGCAAGAGTTAAGGGATTAATTTTAAACACACTTATCAAGAAAGAAAAAAGACTAATGCATTTTAAAATATTTTTTTACCACATGTACTGGAACAGAACATCATTTGGAATATATATATATATATATATATATATATATATATATATATATATATTGGACACACACATATATGAAATCATGTGTATGTGTGTATCAGAGAGAGATAAAGACAGATAGACAGAGACAGAGAGAGACTGGAGATTCAACCCAGGAACATTCTACCTCCAAACTACACTCCTAGTCAATTTTTAATATTTTTATTTTAAAACATTATTTAAGTAAGTTGCTTCAGTCCTCACTCAGTTGCCAAAGCTGGCCTTGAATGGACAAGGAATAGGCAAAATACAGGGGACTTACTAGAAGATTAAGATTATAAACATCTCAGTTTTGTATATTTTCATGACAAATATTTCAGGTTATTTGAAGAAGATATGAGTAGTGTTTCTCACTTTGGTCATTCCTATGTTAGAAAACAAACTAAAAGAATTATGCATAAACTAAAAAAGCATAATAGCAAATATTTATATAGATTTACTTTATGTAAACACTTCAGATTGAATATTTTCTATCTAATCTAAACAATTATTCTTGAAACAGGAGCTACTGTTGTCCCTACTTTCCAGATGAAGTTACTGAAGCAGAGAAAGATTATATAATTTCTCGTTGCACTATCCAGCAGGTGTCAGATTCAAGATTCAAGCTCAGGTAGTCTGGCCTCATTGTTTTATTACTTTCAGGTAATAAAAGTGAAATAAACAAATATGGAAAAAAACACAAAATGCCTTTACAATTAATCTATGGTTTTATTTTCAAGAGATATGTAATTGAGATATGGATACAGAAAATCATCCATCTCCTAGAAGAAAAATAACCAAACAAATAGGACAACTGAGAGCAAATCACACTATCAATATCTGAGAACCAAGTCTGCATGTATGCCATTTTCAATATGATACACATAAGAATATAAAAAAAAAACAGGAGAGGGATGTGGACTGTGTAAAACTGAAGAGTTCATACCTTGCCAAAATGCAGATGCTATACTGTGTCAGGTGAATGCTGCCTCACAGAATGTGGATCCAATATTCCTCTTGTGGCTTAAAGGTTTTGCTCAATATTTTTTTTGTAACACTCAGAAGCCAAAGAAGAATTTTTACAGGCCAAATTTAGGGTAAGGTGTACATTGCCACTCCTGTTCTAAGTTATAGACACCAGCAAATGGAAATATCACCAGGGAAAATAATGTGTAACTGAAATTCAAGAGACCTAGAAAAGAGAATTCTAGCTCTGCCAATGTTTAGAGTTGGGTGACTTCGGAAAAGTCATATTACTTTTATAGATTGACTCCTCGACTAAACAATGAAGGAGACTGAATAATACTGTTATTTTTCTCCTTTTTCTTTATAAGTCAGCAGTCCATTTTTTTTCTTAAAATAATTTTTATATGACTGAGATAAAATAGAACATCACTGAATGAGACACAGGTTGAGAAGAATTCCTTTGTTGCCTAGTCAGTATATGTTCAGATGTACTGATAACCAAAAATCTAACAATTCCAAGAATTAATTCTGAATACTTTCAATAAATGTAATGTGTAATATGAGCTTCATCTCATTACTAAGAATTCATCAGGTAGGTACTTAAAAAGGAATGATTTGGCTTCTGGTTTGTACAATTAGGAAAAATGCAAATACAGCTTACCTATTTCAGTTATAATGCAATGCCTCATTTGCTATTTGCTTTTGGCTCAATATATAAATTACTTCATTTCCTTCTAGCCATGAACAAGGGGATGATTTAATTTTGCTTTCATGAAGTCCCTTGCTAATCCTTTTCCATAATCCAGGGTTCAGTACCATAGCTCCATTTTTCATTTCCTTGGCCCATGAGCTGGGAAACAGCCTAACAGAGTAAGCGTGCGATTTGTGAATGCACTACTGTACACTAAACACAAACACTTCTCAAACCTGGCTGCACAACAGAATCACTTAGGCTTTTAAAATACATGTTATTATAGACACAAAGACTAAGAGTAAAATATGGAAGTCAGAAAAACGAGAGGCAAAAAATTCCCAGTCAAAATGAGAGTTCAGAAAGAACCAATTGATGGTACTGTTGGTAAAACAGAATAGGAAATTGTAGCTGGAATTGCGGGCTCCAAATAATGAAAGGTTTATTTTAATTGTCCTTAAGTGACAATGTTCATATAATTTAGATTTAAAGTCTATGTTTCTTTCTGTAAAATATCTATGGTTCATCTTCCTATCTATGGAATTATTTTGTAATATGTATTAGAGGCCTAACAAAATCTATACCTTTTAAACTACTAATCTTAATTCTAGCAATTTTGTCTAAGGATATGAGCACAGATGGCATTAATGTTGGCTTCAAGAAACATTCAAGCCGGGTGTGGTGGCGCACGCTTGTAATCCCAGCATTTTGGAGGCTGAGACAGGAGGATTGCGGTTTGCAGACAGCCTCAGCTCCTTAAGCCCTAGGTAACTTAGTGAGACTGTTTCAAAATAAAGAATAAAAATGAGGGGAAGGGGTGTAGCTCGGAGGTTGAATGCCTCTGGGTTCCATCCCCAGACAGACTCCCCCCCAAAAAAGAAACATTCATTGTTAAATCATTGATTATGAAAAATTTAAAGTCAATATATATATAGATTGTTTAAATAAATTATGGTAGAATCATATAATCAAATGCTATACAGCCATTAATTAAGACCTAATTTTGAAAATACTGAAAAACATCAATATTCCGAAAATTCTACTTATGGGTGCCTGCAAATGTATATATCTGATCATTAGTACTCAGATATTTGTACAGTCATGGTCATATATGTATATCACATTATTTGCAAAAGCCAAAATGAAAAAGCAGTGATGAATGAGTGAATAAACAAAATGTTGCATAAACATACATATATGTCCTGGTATACTACTGATATTTTAAAAAGTAGTTAATTGTGATAAATGCTCCAACACTGAAGAAACTTAAAGACATTATGTTAAGTGAAATAACATAATGTTATTTCAAACAAGGATACAAATACTGTACTACAAATAAGGATAAGGGTACAAATACTGTATTACTCCAGGTATAGGAGTTACTTAGAATAGTCAAATTTATAATGCAATATGGAGAATATAGGTTGCCCAGGGCTGGAAGGAAAGAATAGGCAGTTGATATACAATGCAGATGGCATTTCCATTGGGAGGTTGGATAACTAATAGTTGTACAACAGTATGAATATACTCAACACCATTGAACTATATATTAAAATGGTGAAAATGATGAGTTTTATGTAATGTATACTAAAACCACAGCCAAATAAAAAATACCAATTAACGTCAGCAATTTGATATGTATTTCAAACTCGGGCTAGGAAACATTGTTTCACATCTGCTAAGCAACAATAACATCATCTGTATCTCACTTAAACATATGCAAACATAAACATATGCATCTCCAAGTACTTATTTCTGAACTAATAACAGTGGTTAATTTAAGGGGATGATTTTTGAGTGCTCTTTGTACTTTCCACCACAACTACATACTAGTTTTTAATTAAAGGAAGAAATATATAGATCATATGCTTATAAAAATAATAATTTATAAAAATATACAAATTATATATGTATAATACATATTTACTTTATATTAATATATATGCTTACATTATATATAAATATATTGATATGCTTAAATTATATAAGAAGTATTATGTTATCTTTAAAGCCAAACACTAAGAAATTATAATAATCCCATTTGTATGTGTATATATACATATATGAAGGGAACATAGCAAAATATTAAACATGGTTTCAAAATATTTTTATGAGACAATATTTTGCATTGGGAAAGGCAGCTAAGAGAAGTTTTGTTATCAACTTTTTGTGTGTTTTCCACATTAAAGAAAAAGGTAACTTCATAAATGGTATCTGAAACCTGAGTATGAGTTAAAACAATCTCAAATATTACTCTCAAAACAAAAACACACAATTTTAATTGGTGCTCCTGAGTTCAAAACAGTGCTGCCAATACAGGTAATTACAATGTTGTTTTCAGTTATTGATGGACACATGGGCCACACACACACACACACACACACACACACACACACGCATTCTCACACACGCAAATCTTATGAGTCCTCCACAGAGCTCTTGTCAGAGAATCGCAGTCATAAATATCTTACTTCTGTGCAATATATCAGCACTTGTTCATTTCACAGTGCTGTGCTCTGCAAACATGTACTACAGCTAGTGATGGTCTATTCTTAATAACTTCTGAGGCAGAAATAGCAGAAACAGTATGGTCTGATGTGGCACTCCAAAGCAGTTTTGTCTTAGAAGCTTTTCCATTTAATTAATTCTCACAACACTTCTGAACGGGTATAAAATACTGTGAAGACAGGCGGTTCCCTGGACTACGGAAGACATCAATGCCAGTATGTCAAGTTGTTTTCTCAGAAATAAAATCAAGTCAAGTGGGAGCACTTAGATGCTACCTTGAAATTCTTAATTTCCGGTTCTCTGTTATGAACAGAGAACAATGATTCAGGTGAGGCTCTGCAATCACCTATTCATAAAACTAGCATGTCATCAGGCTGAAGCCAAGAGAGCTGGCATTTTAAGGAATGCAACCCCGCCCGGCCAAATTACTTTCAAATGAGATAGTATGTCAACGGTTTTGAACTTGAGAGGTCTTGGAGGCTCCTGTTTATATAAATACACATACAGTATAGTACACTTAGTTCCTAGCATGCCTTCGTCTAGCACTGGATAAAATGCCATTGTGATGAGGGTTAATTCAATCCAAGTGTATTCTGTAACCTAGGAATGTAGTGAGAAGGAGTCTATTTCCATAGCAAGCAATCTCATTCACTGAATCATACCCCTCCAGGGCCTACCACTTTTCTCTAATCAAGCAAAGGGTTTAGTGGAAAATACTGAGAACTGGACCAGTTAGCCAAGAAATAATAAAACCCAATCCCTGTGAGAACAGTACAGGTGCATTTTTTCATGTCTGGTAGTAGTGGATGTTGAAACAATTCTTTTGGTGGGCAAGTTTAAAATAAAGAACTTTTAAAATACTCATAAGTTATGTTGACATTAAAGAGGATGGCTGAAGATACCATGATTCATTGATCTAGCAAATGTTATGTAGCTGAAAAAGGAGGAAGCATGCATTCAAAATAATGGTCTATGAAGAAAAGTAAAATAAAAGTACCTCTGCATATTGACAAAAACTGTTCAAACCAGTTGTTTTGTAAGAGATACTTAAAAAACTTAGGCATGTGATTCAACAGTCTAAATATAGCGATAGTATTTTTCTCTATATCATTTTGTTGATTTTATCTACTAATTACCTTCAATGTTTCCATTTCTCCCTATTTTCTCATTGGTGCCCTAGTCCAGTCCACTATCATTGGTGATCTAGTTTACTGAAATAAAAACACATGTTTATATATGCATCTTTTAAATTATCTTTGTCTTCTTATATGCACTTTATGCTACAGCTAGAATATTTCTAAAACTAGGACTTGATCCTTGTCTTCCTTTCCTCATTGCTTTTAGGATGAAGTCCAAATTCCTTACTCATAGAACTACTAAGTAGCCTATGAGCGAGCTCTCTCTTCCTTCCTCCATATGGGCCTCAGTGCTCCACCCTGCCTGAGCTTACTCCGACTGGAACACTTTCCAATCTGCTTCCTATTCTCAGCTCTTACCTAGAAGTCGTCTTTTAGCTTTCAAAGAAAAGGACCCTTCTGGGAAGCCAGTGCTGATCCTCTGCAATAAGATACCACCACTAGTATTCCTTCCTGGGCTATAATCCCCCTTATGTCAACCCTTCTCACTTTTTTGGCAATTACTTCTTTAATGTCCTCTTCCTCTCTCAGCTCCATAGGTGCTCAGGACTTTGTCTTTTCTAGTTCAACATGGGTCCAGCAGCAAATTCGCCAAAACTTTTTGTTTTAGCAAATGAGAGTTACATGAATAACATATTACTCTGGGTGTGGAGGTACATGACTGTAATCCTAGTACTTGTGAGGCTGAGACAGGAAGAACGTAGGTTTGAAGCCAGCCTCTGCAACTTAGCAAGGCGCTCAGACACCATTCAGGACCCTGTTTCCAAATGAAAACTAAAATAAGGCTGGAGGTGTAGCTCTGAGGTAGAATGCCCCCTAGAATTTCCAGCACCACACACACACACACACACACACACACACACACACACACAAAACAAAAAAACCCTATTACTGACACTTGATAAATTCCATGAGAGAAAAAGTTAATAAAACAAAACAGTAATGGTGGTAGTTGGCTAAATTACAACTGCCCTATATCCTTCTCTATCTGTCACTAGTTTTGTGAAGCTAAATGCTTAAGCATCCATCTAAAAGAATATTTAGGTATGATAGAGGGTTCTAAATTTTAATTTAATCTAAAAATATTTTGACTTAGTTTATGTGTTTTGGGTTTTTAAGCTGTAGGTCACAGTAAATGTGGTGAGTGTGGTGAACAGTTTTGAGTTATAACCAACTAATAACCATCATTCTTGTATCTTATGGTACTGGTCATTGAAAGACAAAGGATGAATAAAGTGGACACTGTGCCTTCCGGCTGGAAACCCCAAATTCTATAGGGATTTCTCACATGGAAATATATATGCTAGTGCTAAAAATTAAAATATTGTCATCCTAACACAAAAGTCTGAAAAGAGCTATTTGGAACAGATGTAGAAATTTTTAAGGAGGAAGAAACAGGAAAGATTTTTCCAAAGTGATAAGGCCTTGAAAGGATCCGGATTAGAATTCACACCAAAATGACCAGATTTACTAAAGGCAACAAGCCTGGTTTTGTTTTTCAACAAAAGTGGACCTTAGACACCAGACATTCATGCATGGAAATCACCAAAAAGGCTCAATGGAGACAAGTTGGGCTGTTGTGTTTTCATACAGGAGTTTCCAAAATAGTGGTGGAATTCAGTAAGGGAAGCCAGGAGTGTGAGCAAGTGGCTATATTTGCCTCAGTGGAAACAGACCCTCGTCCATTTATTTCCAAAGGAATTTGGGTGAGAGAAAACATAGCAAGAGCGAAAGAGGTGATTGTAGAATCCTCAGCGAATTTCAGGAGCAAGATTTGCTAAAACCCGTTAAACGTTTCATATGAAATACAGAAAGGACACCATAAACAGAGATCACTGTGCTCATAGCAGACTCCCTAGATATTTGCTGTTTCTTCTTTGCAGAAACATGCTTATTTAAAAATGATCACTCTATTATTATGATTCGAATATATGTCAGCCATATTATATATGAAGGGGGTTAAAGTTTTTTCTCCTAACATATTTGTTCTCTGAAATAGAGGCTGTTTGTCCACTTATTGTAGACGGATAAAAGGGCTGAATCACAGAAGGGTATAATTTCTAAGGAGAGAGCACTTTTGCCACAGAGTAGGAGGAAGGGTAGAAAATGTTTTCATAAAGAGTGACTATTAGGGACAAATAAGAGCTCTATTCACCAAACCTGTACACATCCCTTTATCCTTGTAAAACAAGCTATGAAAGCACATAATGACTAACTGCAGCAAAATTACTCACATTCTAACTTTGCATAATCGCTAAAATGGTTCGGGTTTTTTAACCCTCCCCCTTCGACAATTCTGCACTCTTAAAAAATTTTTTTTTCAACCACAGCACAAATGGTTACAGAAAACGAGTGTACCAGGCACATCTGCTGTTCCAGAAAGAATTCACTCTCCTGTGCCAAATCCACGTCTATCGGAAGAAATAAAAATAAATTGCGAGCAGGTTCAGCAAATGCCCGGATAAATCCCGCAATGACCACAGGGGGTTGATTCATTTCTTATAGTCCGCATGGCATGAAAAAAGGGAGGGAGGGAGGGAGGGAGGAAGAATCTGGAAGCCAGGGTCTCTTTCATGCCTGTTTTTGTCACTCAATAACTGAGTATAGAGTGAAGGTAGGTAGCTCCCTTCGCAATTTTCCAGGCAACTATTTAAAAAAAAAAAAAAACAGCATTGTTTTTATAACCTCAGAGGTGAAGGGCAATTGGTTCTGTGCTTTGAAATATATGAATAGACTTTAAAACAATAGTGACAGGGACAAGAACAGTCCTTGTTTGAATGGTTCCCCAAACACCCTTTGCTATTTTGTCTATTTATATATTTTTGAAAAATCTGCTGTTAGAAGCCTGTTTGATATTTTAGATTATTCAGTGCAGTAAATGTCCTAGAACTTGGGAGTTTTAAGAGAATTTCTCTTTTGTTTTTTCATGGTAAATAGCCAATGCCCACTGGAAATCTGAGGATGGCTTGTTGGGGAGACTGCCAAGATTCTGATCATGTTCTTAGTGGCCATGCTCTAAGGGAGAGAACGAGGATGGGGATTTAGCCATGAGTATAGAATTTGCATCACTGCCGAAGTCTGTATCACCTGGGGACATGGATGGCAGACAGTGTAGTCATTTAAGACTCACTCTTTCAGTGGAAGAAGGCAAAATGAAGAGTAAGACGGTCCTTTCCCCATTCTTTTTAGAATAAGAAACACTAATAAATAAAAATAAATAAATATTCTTTGGGACACAGTTTTATATTGGAGCAAGGCTTGAAAATACTAGGCATGAACAAATTCACTTACACGCTTCTTTATGTTTCAATTTTCATTTCTTCTTTATAAAACAAAAGGATTTGGTTGAACATATTCAAAGATCCTGGTAGCTTAAGGGACACCTTTAATCCCAGATAAATTCTGATATTTGAGGTTCTTTCAATGGCACAATCACAGAGATTCTTCTCATTCTGGCACTGTCTTTAAGATTTATTTTCACCAATCTCATGGTTTGTACATGTTAGAGAATGTTTAATCCCCTTACTTTCTAATGTGAACAGAAAACAATAACTAATAACTATATAGAGAGCAAAAAGTCCAGTAAGTCAATGAGAAAAATAAAACAAAAATTATGAGTGGTAACTACAGGTAGCAGGAATATAGGTTTTTTTTCTCATTTTTTTAAAATAAAATGAGCATGTGTACTTATGTTTAAAACAAAATAGATTAAAAATAAAACAAAAAGCTTTATTTACAAGAAAAAAGCCAATTATATCTCCAAATACTTTCCCTTTCAGACAGCACACTCTATTTTCCCTAACTACCCTAAAGTAAGAGAACGTTCTAAATGTATGACTTCAGAATTTTTCTGAAAATGGGAGCATTCTGTAGTCATCTATCACTTACTGACCGCCTTCTAAATACCAATAATTTTGCCAGCTACAGGTCAAAAGGTTACCATTCCTGGCCTCAGTGAATTCACATGTAGTCAGGGAAACAAGCAGAAAACTAGTGGAAATGTCTCAGATTCCCAGAAGTCTGAAAAATCCTACTTAGGACACAATGCTTCAATTGAAACCTAATTATTTTTTAAACACAGAGCTGAGTTCCAATCAACCAACCAAAGAATATAGGTTGAAGCTACGTAGAAGACAGGGTCCTTCATTCTACTGTGAATCACTATATGACCTTAGGCAGGTTCCTATCTGGGATTCAGCTCCTTCTCCTCTGAGATGCCAGCTAATGATGCTTCTCCACACTTCATATGAACAGCTGAATTCAAACATCTTCCTGTAGCCAGTTCTTCCAAGAATGCCCAATAAATGTAATCACCTAGGACGTTCTTACACATTCTCTAGCAGGAGTAACATTGTCCTAAACTATGTCACTCAAAAATAGGGACCATGTTCTAATATTTATCTTTTTAGCCATATACTACCTTTAGGCCCTGGTGGCATAAAAACTAAGCCTAACTAGGGCAACAAGACATAAAAGAGCAATAAATGAATGAATGTCTATGTTCAAGTATGAAAAGTATGAAGTAACTCTCCAGCATTTCCTTGATTTTTCTCTTCTTAACTGGTGTGTGTGTGTGTGTATGTGTGTGTGTGTGTGTGTGTGTGCACACGTGCACGCACACGCACACACATGCACATGACTTAGGTGTGAGCCTCTGTGGTTCTAGGGTGACTGGCAAAGAAATACAAGTACATTATATGCAGTATCAGCTACAATATTACTTGGTAAACAAAGTGGAAAATATAGAAAAAAACCCACTATAAATGATCCTAGGCATCAGAGGAATATACTAGTTATTCATTCTATTATCAAATTTTCTTACTCAGTACCCCAACACTACAAAATAAAAATTAATTAAATAAAAAAGACATAAAATTTCCAAATGTTATCCATCAACATTAGAAAACATTAAAATTTTTTATATTAAAAACATAGTTCAATTTTGACCTTATTCTTGACTCTTCAGAATATTTAAATGTTGTCTGAACCACATGTACCATGCATTAAGATCTGTGAATGAGACTAGGCACAGTGGCCAAAGTTTATAATACTTGTTATTTGAGAAGCTGAAGCAGGGAGAGAATCTCAAGTTCAAGGTCAGCCTGGGTAACTTAATAAGACCTTGTCTCAAAATAAACAAATGGCTGGGGAAATAGCTCAATAGGTTCAATCCCCAGTAGCACCATACATACATACATACATACAAGCTGTGAATAGAAAAACTAGGCAAGTGTCTGTGTAAGATGAGGTTCACTAGATGTGATATTCAATGTAGAAAATATGGGAAATATTAACAAAATTATTAAGGAATTAAAAACTTTATAACTACTATAAATCTTATTAACATTATTTGAGCTACTTTTATGTGTGCTTTTATGTGTGTCATGTATGCGTGAAAGTGTGTGATTCTTATGAATGTTCATATTTAAATATAAGCCTCATTTATATGTAGTTTTACATCTTTTTCATCAACATTATATCACAGGTCCACAAATTTAAAAATTCTTCAAAGAAGCTGTTTATAGAGTGGTAACCAAGTAGTCAATCTGCTTTAACAGATATGAACACTCTGTTGCAATAATCTATTTATCATACATTTTTTAATTTTAAAACTAAGACCAGAATGTAAAACATTTAGATTTTTGCACTGTCCTAAATTATTCTATAGTCTCTTCACCATGTAGTTTGTTTCTGCTGATAAGAAATGGAGGAAGAACAACAGCACATCAAAATGCCAGGCATGCACTTCTAACAAAATGTCAACTCCCCACCTCCTCACTTCTCATGTATATCAGATAATCTTCTTCCAGCCACATAATATACATTAAATCACATCCATACCAAATATCTCACTATAAAACCCTCTGATATTGAATTCTAAAAGCCTTGTTACCTCTAAAGAGTTGAAATGTGAGATGGAGTATCTAAGAGAATAGTATCACATTACTTCTACTTCCGTAACAGGTACATTGTCAGGAAGCCAACTGCAGAAGAACAGGCTCAGGTTGTATTGTAAAAATCTGATTTTGGAGCTACAGGTAGTACATAAAAAAAAAGTGGCCAGCGAAGAAGCTGCTGCAAGGATCCAGGCAAGAAATGATAAGGCTTAAAAAAAAAAAAGGCTTCTATGGAGTTAAGCCTTGCAGAAATGTCTCTGGACAGCTGTTTATTAGCATCTTTTACTTTGTACAATGATATTTTCTAGTGTGAATAGGTATAGAGCAAATAAATCCCACTAGTGTGAATGGACCGATGAGAACCAAGAAAATATGATGCTTGAAACAGTCTTTGTTAAGGAAGATACAAAATTAGGGTGTCACAACAAACTTGAAAAAAATCACCAAATAACTTTATGCTAAAACCAAAGGTCTAAACTGTGCTAATCAAATTTGGCAATATTATTCATATTTATTAGTCTATAGATCCTTTGAGAGGGCAAGTTGTTTCTTTCACTTAGAATATCCAGTTGACACAGTATATATGCCTATGAATTAGCAAAGGAGCTAGACGATTTTGTGAAGAAGCATAACCTATACATCGATGTGACCCCAAAAATTTCACTTCTGGATAACACTAGAAGAGATCATCTTGCCTCCTATTTTGAAAGTTATCATCTGGTTGTGGAGATTCCAATATGAATGCTTGGGGAGAAAGGAGAAATATCAAAGAGCACCAACAAATACCCTAATCTATCATGTATTTATTTTATGTACTTATTTGGCTATGCCTAGTTTATATAAAACTGGAGATTTAAGGTCAGAAGAGACCATTAATTTGATTTATTAAATAAAGCACTAAAGTGACATTTTTCAATGGTACTGAACTTCAAGATTGAAGATGTTAGAGATCAAGGACCACTTTAAATATAACTTAAATTCAAGCATCTAGTAATACTGGGTTCGCATTCTGACACGAAGCTTGTGTTAACGGTGAGGAGAGGATGATCCCTCCAGCGTGAAACTCTCCTTACAACTGCTTAATATCCCCTAATCCACACAAACAGGGGTCAGTTATTTATCTTCTTGTGTGGCACTGTGGTTGCCCTATAATAAAGGTTAAATAGGTTTGTAATAAGATGTCTATTGTTAAAAATAAAAGACTATTTGCTTTTAGAAATATGAAAAAACATACTTTTTCTAAACATAACAAGAAGCATCTATCAGAGGAACACTAAACTGACAATACCATCATGACACAAATCTTCCTTTTGATTGACTCTCTTTTTGTATTTTTTTCTAGATTTGTGATATGGCAATTACCATCAAATAAATGAACTGTTATTCAGCAATAAAAGACCAGAGGTTATTTCAATCTATGTAAACTGTTGTGTAATGCAACAGAAAGAAAAACCAGACTCCACAATAATATTGCAAAACAATAATGAAAACCAACCATAATAAAAAATGAAGTAAAATAACTGGGAATAATAAGCCTTTCTCTTTTCAAATCTAATTATGCAAACTCCATTCCATACTTTTCTTCAAATTTTGCTTTTAAAATAAGTCTAGAGTTTAAAAAATACAATAATAAAATAGTTTCCAAATGAAATTGGTGAAGCTATTCAAACTACTTTGAACCTTATAAATTTTCAGTGGCACAAACATAGTGAAATGTAATTTTTTCATGGAACATAGAGTGTTAAATCTTTGTTTTAGAGTATATTTTTAAAGACATACCATCTTGAATTTTCAGAACATAACTATTGGTCTATACCACATGAACATTACAAACAAAATCATGCAAGCACCTAGTTTCTTCCATAGTTTTTATAAAGATATTGTTCATGTGCGTAAGCCATAGGGTTGTACATATTCTATTTATATGATTATCCTTGATAAATAATGCCAAAATTTACATGACAGAAGTAAGAGATTTACTTTCATTTTCCTTTAAATAAGGAATTTGTCATTCTTTTGCAAAACTTAGAACTAAATAAAGTAGGAAACTCAACAAGAGGAACTCATATATTGCTTAAATTAGAAGTTTATATATTTTTAATTTTGGTTCCTCCTAAATTCCAGACCACCAGCAATGCCCAGAAATGGTAGTGTTAAGGCGAAAAATAAGGGACCACGTCATGTGTACTCAAAAGTATATTAAGAAATATATCACTGGGAGCACACTTGTAATCCCAGCGTTCGGGAGGTTGAGACAGGAGGATCGTGATTCTCAGACAGCCTCGGCAACTTAAGTAAGGCCCTTTGCATCTCTGTGAGACCCTGTCTCAAATTAAAGAATAAAAAATAGAGCGTCACTCTGAGGTAGACGGCCCCTGGTTCTATCCTCAGTACCACTTTCAAAAGAAAAAGAAATATAACTCTGTGTGTGTGTGTGTGTGTGTGTGTGTGTGTGTAAGAGACAGAGACAGAGACAGAGTAAACATGTGTACACATAAAATTGCCCTCCCTGACCCATTAAATAAGCATAAAGGCTCATCATAAGGCAATGGGATCATTGGAATTGGAAGAGATGTATCATAAGGCATTCTTGAACTCAAGGAATTTACATTTCCACAAAACAGACAAAATAAGCTTGCAAATGCCTATTGTACACTGTTGAGAATGCTAAGTAACATGAAAAAATATATTAGTTAATGTTTCAGACGGATTATTCTCAATCAGTCAAGGTAGTTAGTGGTTCTTGTGGAGTGAGTAGAATTCCTACACAAAAATGGCTGTATGCTGGCGGGCACACATGCACCTGCTTTGGGAGAGGAGAGTGGCTCTTGTTTCCTGCAAGTGATTTGCGCAGAGATACAGACAAATGGGGCAAGAACTTAGTAATAGTTAATACATACTATGTCAGTCCTTATCAAAGCTCTTTATATATAAATGATTATAGGCCTATTTTTATTCCCATTTTATAAATGAGGAAACTGAGGTCTAATAAGCTGAAACAACTTGTCTAAGTTCACAGCTAAGGCTGGTGCCTGGATCTATGTTGTGTCTGTGAACTTGTAAATCACCTTTTTACACTATGTAAAGGTGAGTACCTGAAACAAGATTATAGAATTAGACCAGGACAAATTGTGAAGGGCAACATCTCCCTTTAATTTAGTTGACAACTAATCTGATACAATTAAGGAACAAATATTAGGCCAAAAGAAGGGCAGTGGATAGAAACTCAGTGCTGAGTGCAGAAAATAAAAATGCATTGTGGGGAGAGTAATTACTTTCTGAAGAAGAGAAGACTTGTTTCATTGAGAGTAAGGGCATACATATCTCTGATATAAATTACTTCCATTTAGTGGGGGGTGACATTTTCAAACTCTTAAAAAAGTTGGCTTGCAAAAATTTATTTTATTAAAGCCCCAGTGTCATAGCTGTATACACTATTCTGTATCCACAAATAAACTCAGTTTAAACATAATATTATTTTTAAACATCAAAGTTGTTTTATCTCTGTATTCTTTCCTCACAGGACAGCTAGGGGAATTAATTATCATGTTAACACATTGTGAAAATTAAAACAACATCAACAATGCCATAGAAGCAGAAGCGTGACTTCCCATTCATTAGGAACCATCATACCCTCATACTGTATACTTGAAATTATCATTGTATTGGTTCAGATTTTTAACAGGCATTGGAGGGCAAAAGCATAAAGGTAGTGGGTAAA
Source organism: Muscardinus avellanarius (assembly GCF_963383645.1). Taxonomy (NCBI): domain Eukaryota; kingdom Metazoa; phylum Chordata; class Mammalia; order Rodentia; family Gliridae; genus Muscardinus; species Muscardinus avellanarius. The sequence continues at coordinate 84,810,642 of NC_137790.1, forward strand.
TTATCCTTTAACCATCTTAAAGACTGAACTTATTGGAAACAAGAAACCCATTTCATTTTGAAAGAAGCAAAATAATACTATGCCCTACAAGATTCCTTTCTGATTTAAAGTTCTGAGTACATTGCAGTGGATAATTCCAGCCCACAATCTCTTAATCTAAATTCAAAATTCAACAGACACAAAGCACATAACCACTTTGCAAAAGGCTGTTTCAAAACACACTGCCTTTTAATTAGCCTATTATACAAAAATTATGGTAATGTCTTAATAAAGTTATGGAAGCAGACCACAGTATTAATTGTATTGCAAATATAATATTTAATTAAAGATGCATTATGTTGATAGAATTTAGCATCTGGAACTCTGGTTTTGCAGACCATGTATCGTAACAACATGGAAATAAACTGTCACTAAAAATGTCCCCTTGTATTCTAGTTCTCAGTAGACTCAACTTTCCTTAAAACAACATTCAATGTCCATTTTATTCTGTTGGGAAATCTAAACTGAGGGGTCTGTCACAGATCATATTGCTAAGAATTCTGCATATTCTTCAGGTCCATTTCTCTTATAAAGTGCTTTTCTCCTTCCTTCCTTCCTTCCTTCCTTCCTTCCTTCCTTCCTTCCTTCCTTCCTTCCTTTCCTCCTTCTATCTTTCCCTCTTTCCTCCCTTTTTCCTTCCCTCCCTATCCTTTCCCTCCCCTCCTACCCTTCTTTCCTTTTATTCTTTTTGACCTGGGGGTTGAACTGAGGACCATTCTACCTCCAAAAAACACCACAGTCCTTTCTTAATTTTGAAGTAGGTCTCACTAAGTTGTTGAGTGTCTCTCTAAGTTGCTGAGGGGGGCCTTGAACCAGCAGTCTTTCTTTTTCTGCTTCTCAAGTATTGGAATTACAGGAACGTGTCAAAACTCACAGCTATGAAGTGCTTTTCTGTAAGTACATTTTAGTGACAGGTGTGCTGCTTTGTGAATCCTTCACACAGAATCAACAGTTTCTCATTTTCAAACAGAAAATTAGTGACTTTTACTAGTTCAACGCCATACCGTCTTCTATACATTTCCCAAAGTTTTCCAGGCTCCTTTCTAATGTCAATTAAACACAGTCAGTGTGGACTAATGAGACCTATTTAGTAATGATTTAAAATTTACTGCATTCCTACTATTCCCTGTAGGGCGTTTTTTCTTCCACTAAACCATAATCATATCTCATTACTATTGCTTCATGACTACTTTTTGTTTTAAATTTTGTTGCTGACATTTGATTAAAAAAAAAAAGATTCTTCCATAATACAAATAGAACTTTTCCCTCTTAAAAATATCACATCAAAATGTCTCCAAATTAAAAACACTGCAGGTAACTTACGAGAGCTAAACTTAACAACAAAAATGAAAACAAACAGGGTGTTTACCCCCGCCCTCTAGCTTGAAGCTTATTCTATATTACTATAAAGACTGAAACAAACCAGCATACAGCCATTTCACTAGGTAGCAATTACCTTATTCTACTTAAAAGCGGAATGTAAAAAACTTGATATTTCATCGTATTCAAAAACTAACCTTTTATTACAAGATTCTGCCATAGACTATACTCTATTGTAACTTAAAGATGGATGAAGAAAACATACAATAGGCTTATCTAAAATGATATTCACTAGGATAGATTTATATGTGTATATAAATTAAATCATATATGTATATGTGTGTTTACATATATTTATGTGTATTCAATAAAACAAATATTCTTGGTGATTCACATGTAAAAAAAAAGTATATTTATGCATTCTCTATTTTTTCCCCATGAAATACCCATAGAAATATACACTGATAGTTAGCAGGGTTTCAGTTGTAAATGGTTTTGACATTTTCAACGTCAGAATTTTCAAACCTGGATTTGTAGCCTAGGGGAAAAAGCGGTAAGTATAAGCAAATGTTAGAGTCAAAGAACCAAATCCCCCTTGTGAGTCCATACCATGACAGAAGGGGACTTTCTCTGGGTGTGGTCCCTTCCTCACTAGGGGGCCTTGCTGTCAGAGCTGTGAGAGGATCTTCTCCACTGTGTGCCCCATGAATGCATTCAGTTGCCAAGGAAATGGCAAATCAGCCTTCAAAATGAGGCAGGAGGAAGAAAACAAGTAAAATAACCTAACACACCCTAAACCAAAAAGGTTAGGCCTAGGAGTGGAAAAATGTTAAACAAGGAGAGTTAAGACACTGTATTTTAATAACCCACAGGGATTTGTCATTAAAACTATGCCTTAAAATTCGAAAGGCTTGAACATGTGTAAAATTATGAATAAGACATGGTTAACCTGGACAACCTTTGGTGGGAGGGGGGAAGGGAAAATGGGGGGGTGGGGCACCAAATATAGTTTAAATGTATACTATTTATGTTCAATAAAAAAACGTTAAAAGAAAAAAATAAATAAATATTCAAAATAAAATAAAATAAAATAAAAACTGAAAAAAAAATTCGAAAGGCTAATACTGTGTGCATGGTAGGACAGGGCTGTCCTCTCTCCAGGGGCATGAAGATTACAAAAGTTTGGTGCTCAAGGCCATCCTCAATTGCGAAGGGAGACCTTTTCTCAAAAAGAAAAAAATAAAAGAGTAAGCTAAAAGAAACAAGTTTAATCAGCTCTAGCATGTTACTTCATCTTTTGAGGGAACTGAGCTCTCTAAATGGTCCACTGGCTCTGCAGAATTATAAAAAGAGATCATGGAAAGTGACTTATTTCTTCATTTGTTCCTTTAAATTGTCAGCTAAAATGTAAGAGAAGATAAAATTCCTTGTTATTTGCCAGCTCTTAGTGGATAAGTCATTTTTTTAAATTAAGAAAATAAAAAAATAATCCAAACTCTTCAAGAAATAATGTTTCAACCATATTAATAACTTCTGTCCAGGTTTTTAAAGAATTATAGGAGTGTTATAGGAGTGAAATTTTTAGAAAAGGGGATAATTTATACTATAGAAGGAACTTGGAACCTCTTCATCCATTCTTTGTTTTTTTGTTTTTGTTTTTGTTTTGTTTTTTTTTAGTGGTACTGGGGTTCCTGGAAGCCCTTCTACCTCTGGGATACACTCCCAGACCTATTTTATATTTTATTTGGAAACAGGGTCTCTTAAACCATCAAGGCTGGCTTTGAACCTGTGTGATCCTCCTATCTCCGCCTCTCAAGCGCAGGGATTACAAGTGTGCGCCACCATGCCCTGATCATCCATTCTAATGTTATAAAGGAGGTTAGTGAAAGGGGTTTGAGCTAAGAAAGTGTTATGAAAAGTATTGAAAATAAAGACCTCAACACAGGGGGGAAAAAGCAAGGAAACAGGATGTAGAAATGAATGATTTGGATATAGCATGGGAAATGATCCATGCCAATAAACAAAAAGGCATAATTTAAATACAAGCATACCTCAAAACTACACTGAGATTCCATCTAACCCCAGTCAGAGTGGCAAGCATAAAGAAATCAAATAACAACAAATGCTGGCAAGGATGTGGGGGAAGAGGAACTCTTTTACACTGTTGGTGGAAATGCAAACTAGTTCAGCCACTATGGAGATCTGTGTGGAGATTCCTAAGAAAGGTGGGAATAGATCCACCATATGATCCAGCTATACCACTCCTGGGTATCTTTCCAAAGGGGCTGAATTCAGAGAACTACAGCAACATATGCATACCTATGTTCATAGCAGCACAATTCGTAATAGCCAAAATATGGAACCAACCCAGATCTCCATCAACAGATGAATGGATAGCAAAACTTTGGGAAATATACACAATGGAATTCTATTCAGCCATAAAGAAGAACAAAATTATATCATTTGCAAGAAGATGGAAAGCCCTGGAGAACATTATGTTAAGTGAGATCAGCCAAGCACAGAAGGAGAAGGTACATATGTCTCCTCTAATATGCCCAAACTAGGAAACACAGAGGATACCAGTGGGACTCCAGATAATGGAGGGGAAATATCAGCAAAGTTTGAATGGAAAGATAGGAGAGGAGGAAGGCAGATCTTGATTAATGAGGGTCTACATCTGAATATGTGTAAAATTATGAATATGACATGGTTAACCTGGACAACCATTGGTGGGAGGGGGGAGGGGAAAACGGGGGCGGGGTGGAGAGGGCACCAAATATACTTTAAATGTATACCATTTATGTTCAATAAAAATTTTGTTTAAAAAACTAAAAAATAAACTGAGGTTAAAAAATAATAATAAATACAAGTATACCTTTGAGTGTTTAAAGTCATGACCCATCAGGCCAGGGACCAAAAAAAAAAAAAAAAATTAGATTTATTTTTCTAATTTAAGACTGGAAGGAGTAGCTTACTTTATAAAGAAAAAAACCACTAATTTTTCTTTTATCAGAGAATCTCTTTGTCAGTTTTAACAGCAGATTAATCACTTTTGCAACCCACGGAAAAAGTTTTCTGGAAAGCATAACAGCCTGCAAGTATAAATGACAGTATTACTTTTCCTACAGCTCAGCCGCCTACAATTTCTCTCTCATCCATGACTCAGCATGAGGTAAAAGGAGCTAATGAAAAGCGCCACGTTTCCTTTTAAAAATTGTGAACTTTTTCTCAATGTGAAAAACTATTTTTAAAAAGTCCCCCAAAATATTGACAGAAAACTGAAGCAGCTATCCACAAATGTTCTTTACTTATACACCTAGAAATTTCTTCCAAGCAATGCTAAAAATAGGATTTTTGTTTGTCCACCATCCTAGGCCTCACACTGTAATCAATTGAGAATTTAACACATATGCTTTCTATACTAAATTTGTAAAATTCTGGGGTGGAAGTGGTAGGGAGGGATAGAAATGTTGTTTTGCTCAAACCAAGATTTCTAGAGTAAAGTTAAAAACATTTAACTTTGTGGTCAAGAGAAGGGACTTGTCCTGGGGCTTTCCCTCCTTGTAAAGCAGCACTTTATTTGATTGTATCAACAGTTTACTAGCAGGAACCAGCTTTCTATGGAGCCAGTACAGAGGCAGGAGAATTACATTTTAGGATATGTTTTCTCCTACAGAAGGAAAAGTCTGCTATGTTGGAAATATATATGTGAACTAATGAGACAGTCACATTATAAACCTTGATCAAATATTTAATAACTACTGATTCAAGGCTAGAAGCTTCAACCAGATGCTCAAGGTCAATGTCCTAATGAAACACAGAATGGGTAGAGTGACAATGATCATTTGTGACAAGTAGGCAGCAAGTAAAGGGGCACTTATAGGGTGGAAAGCGGAATGATAACGTTCAAAGAGAAAGACACAAGAGAACACAGCAAGGACATTTAAACCAAATTGACCAGAAGAGGCTACTGAATATTCTTAAGGGAAATGATATCTAATTTTATATAAGCCAATGAGAGGCTGGGGCGTGGACAGTGTGGCAGATAGAGACTAGCAGGTGACTCTCCAGTGAGAGCTCTATGCCTTTGGGAATCTCAGAAAAGGCTGCATATGGCCAGACCAGGAAGCACCAGTGGAGCAGGATTAAGAGAAGTAGCTAAAGAGGCACACATCTAAAAGAAAAAGTGCTAGGATTTTTCCTATTTTACATCTAGAGAGTGAACAGAATAAGAATACTTGCCGAAGTTCACAAATTGAGATTCAAACACATTCCCATTTGATTTCAGAGTCTGTTGTTATGGTTGCTGTTGTGTGTGTGTTGTACTCGGAATTAACCTAAAGTTGTTCTATCTCCAAACTACACCTTCAGAAAAAAAAATATATATATATATATGTATATATATGTAATATGTAATATGTGTATATATATATGTAATATGTATTTTAATTTTGAAACATAATACAGAGGGTGCTGTTAAATTGCTAAAGCTGGCCTACAACCTCTTGTCCTTCTGTCTCAGCCTCCCAAGTACTAGGATTACAGGTGTATACTACTATAACTGGTTTAGCTTGTTTTCTTAATCATTGTAGTATACTACTAGGCTAAAGAGATAAGGTGTTAGATTGGAGTAACAGATTTGCATTTTAGGAACATCTTGGCCAATAGATTAAAATCTTGGCCAATAGATTAAGGTAGGAGCAGGTAAGTAGCCAGAAGAAATCCTGTTAGGACAATATTAATTACTTATAGTCCATGAGAGGTGATGGTGGTCTGAAATCCATAATTAGCAATAAAGAGAGAGAAGTAGAAAGATTTGTGAAATATTTAGGAGGTAAGATTAACAATAGGGAATAGAGGAGTGATGAAAATATGGATAATATCTAAACTTCTGGCATGGAAAATTGGTTAGCGGCAACATTTAATAAAACAGCACAGGAGATAAAATAACTCTGGGGAGAAGTCAATGTGTTTACTTTGGACATATTGAAACTATAATTTCAATGATGTATTGAATGTGTTTAGCCAATTAGCAGTTAAAAAATTTGTATCTGAAGTGCAAAAAGTTTGGTGGAACACATTTATATATCAACATCACAGTACTGGTAGTTGAAGCCACAGGAGTGCAAGAGTCTACAAAACAAATGTGGGAAGTGGAACAAGAGGCTGACCCTAGGACAGACACCCTCAACATCCTCACCAAAACGAACAAGCAAAAAACATTCAAGGAGAAGCAGCAGCAGAAGAAGAAATAAAATCTCTGAAAGGAATTATTCAGGAAGGTAGAAAGAAAACCAGTAGTGTGGTATGCGGTAGCTCTGAACACTTGACATGAAGGCTCGAGTGAGCCAGAGGTTTGCACAACAGCAGATGTGCAAGTGTGGCTCTGCATGAGGCCTACTCCAGAGTGAGAATAAGGTTCTGAAGCACAGAACTACAAATTCTAGGTAGATATAAAAAGAAATACTGACAGGGGCTGATGGGAGAAACAGAAACAAAGGCAAGAGCAAACATTCAAAAAGAGTAGAAGTTTCCTGACTGAGAGTTGGAAAAATAAGGGGTCATGATTCTGACAGAGGCTAATTTTATAATTAAGGAGTTAAAATACAGCCAAGTAAGGACAAGATCCGGGGCTTTAAAGGCTGTAGTTGAAGGGAAATGAGAGCTACAAAAAATGAGAGCGCAAGGGATCAAGAGGCCAACAGTTAAGCTCTGAACTCTCCCACCAAGACTAAAGACTGGATTTAGAGAGAAGACAGGGAGCCATTTGCCCAGTGGTCAATAACAAAAGGTCAGGAACAGAAGTCTAACAGATGACAACAATGTGGAGGAAAGAGTATTTTAGCCAAATGCCTTCAATCTCAAAGCAAAATATAAATACAATACTAAGTTGCAACTCTAGTTGAGAACACAGGAAAGATGACAGTCAGCTGTGCAGGCTTCAACTCTGAACTAACATAAAGCATTGACTGATACCAGAACAGGTGGGCAAAAGTCTCAGGTCCCAACATGACTTAGGCAGAGTGCCTGATCTTTTTTTACATAGGATTTCCCTACAAACTCCAATCTAGGTGTGGCTGCCCAGACATTCTGTAGATATGCCCAATATCCATAGTCAACTAATTGACTTTAAGATTATTCTATACAATCTATGTGGATTTAATTCAGATGAAAACCCTTAAGAGAAGATCTGAGGATTCCTTAAAAAGAAATAAACTTTGATTATGACTAGCAGCCTCTGCCCCTTCCATAATGTTCCATCCTGCCATTCCTAACCACTTACTCTGTGGAAGTCAGATTGTCTGGTCATCCCACATGATCATTTCAGCTTCACCTTCACCTTCACAACTAACCTCTTGATGTACCTCCTTGTTGGTTCTTTTTCTTTGGTGAAACCTTCTGTGGGCATCATCAAACAGGATCTTTGACTTAGGATAAAAAACAAAGTATTCGTAGAGCGTGCCAATGTCCTTGCAAAATGAATATGTGGGTCACTCTAGCTGCATAGGGATTCCTGCCTTAACAGAACTGTAAGACTGTTTCTGAAGAAATGTACCTCCCTACTATGAGATGAGACCACAAAGATTACATCTCTCTTTGGACCTTTTAATAAGACAAGGACTTTCTCAACCCGCTCAAAGGTTTCAGCAATTCCACAAAGAGAAAGGAAGCAATTACACAACATAGAAAGCTATAAAAATGTCTGTATAGACAATGAACTAATTAAAAGCAGAAAGATGTTTGAAGTTATATTTTAAAAAATTAGTTAACAAGAAACCTATTGAGAAAAATGCCTAATTTCAATAGCACCATTTCTCATGGAAAGTATGATAAGAAGGTGTCATCTTTTGGTAAAATCGCTTTTAGAAACTTATAATTTTCCTTGTTGCACATAACTAGTACGGTTTCCATAAACTAAGGTTTAAATCCGAGCTCTTAACTCATTGTTCTTAAAAGTAAAATGAGATTAAAATTTGTTACTAAAACTAGATCTTTTACTGAAAGTACTATATTTTTCCATTTTTTCCCAGAGTTATATTTATTTAAAAAAGCAAGAAATACACATTTAAGGTAGAATGTGAGCTATGCCAACATTGTCAGTTTTTCTGATTGTTTTAGTTTAGTTTTTCTTGTTAACAGACGTGATGAGCATAGAAACATGTCTGGTCTTCCTATGTTCAAATAATTTGAAGCATAGGACAAAGAATAAATATGCATCCTTATTTTAAACATGATAAATAAAGTTTCAAGGTAGGTGCAGCTTTTTTTGGGGGGGGCACAGGGATTAAACCTGCGTGTTCTACCTCTGAGTTACACACCCAGCACTATATTTTTATTTTTATTTTTTTTTTACTTTCAAACAAGGTATCAGTAAGTTGTGAAGGGCCTTGCTGCATTGTTGAGGCTACCTATGAATCTGTGATCCTCCTGTCTTACCCTCAAAAGTACTGGAATTATAAGTTTGCGTCACCATGCCCAGCTTAGGAGGGGAACTTTTATAAAGTCACAGAGATAGGAATGGACCTAGTCCAGAATGCAGGTTTCCTATCTTTTTCCAGTATTGTTTTTCATTACACACTGTTGGGTAAGAAAGTTTTAAAACACATTCACATACACACATCCATATTCCTTGCTTTACTCAAACTTAGCAAAAGCCCAAGGGATGCTTTTGGCAGGAGTCAGAGATTGCTTTGGCAACTCCAAACACATTCCTGGAATCCATGTGCAAATGCTGGTCAGAGGAGCTTGCTGTATCCCCTTTTTGGTATTACTCACTCGGTAAAGGTTAAGTGTATGTGAATTATCATAAGTTTATTTTTATTCTCCCACAACCCCCCCCCCTTTTTTTTGGTAAGTGATCACTGACTACCAAGCACAGGAAATATATTTCACTGAATGATTTTCTAAAATCAAAACTCCATCTGGGCTGGAACTGAGACAAGGCTTAGGGACGATCATTTATAACATTAATAGCAGCTTTACTAAGCCACTGAAAAAAGCTCAGAGTGGAGAAAGGACCTTCACCTCTTCCTGAAAATACTTCCAAGGCTGAATTTTGGCTACCCTGTGAGCCCCTAGTGTGCTACTACTTGCAACAGCAACAGAGGCAGCTGATGATTCCATTATAGCTCTGTGCACTATGGGGTGGCCTGCAATAGAGGCCCAGAGGAGGGATTAACTCCAAGTCCTACTAGCAAGCCCTAAACCTGGTCTCTTCACTGAACAGATCAAACTGAATAAAAGAAAAAAAGAAAAAGGATGACCTGCTAGAGTTGGTCCCCTTAACAAGGAAATAATATTTCCTTTTTAAAAATTCTTTGTGGGAAAAATGTCCCTTTTCTCTGGATTAAATAAATATTATAATATCTAAACCTAAGCATACTATGGACTGATGAGAAAAACATACAAAAAAGACAAAAATCTAAGTGTAGCAGGGGTGGTCCTAGAAAGGGGAAACAAAACCATACCCAAGACAGACATTCAGAGACAGGAGAAAAGAAAGTATATAAACTTTAGCCGTTGGTGAGTAAATCTTCTAGCTGCAAAGAAGCCAATCATTCAAGATTTTCCAAAAAAGAAAAAGAAGGGAAGGGAAGAGGAGGGGAGAGGAGGAGAGAGAAGCATTATTGTGATTTAACTTACAAATGGGTTACTATAACCACCAGACTTACACTCAAGTATTCTCCCACATTAGGGTTGTAGTGAAGTAAGGGTTTCTCCATTCATTAAATATTGAAATATATGTTAAGAATCATATTTCTATCTTTCTATCTTTCTTTTGACATAATTCCAAGCACTAGAGGGAAGAGGGGAGGAAAAGTAAAAATGGGGGGATGGAGGGAAGGAGAGATAGAGAAAGAGAAAGGAAGTAATAAAGGAATGAAGGAAAGGAGGGAGGGAAGGAGAGAGGCAGCAGAAAGGAGGAGGGAGGGAAATTTAATAAATGACTTTAACCTGCCTTTGTAAATATTTATTGGTAGAGGATACTTTTGCTTTGCTGAACATACTGCCTGAGTGGCTATACATAAATGATTATGTTTTTATAAATTTATTAAAATATATATGCTGTATGCATGTATGCCAATGTGTTAAAGGCTTATTTGCTAACCTGTGTTGCCATTAGTCGGTGGAAACTTTAGAGGAAGGGCTAGTGGAAGGAAGTTAAGCAGCCAAGAGAGTGTTGCCCTTAAAATGGGTATTGGGACCCTGGCCTTTTCCTGTCTCTCTTGTTTCCCAGCTGCAGTAAGGTGAGCTCTTCCTTCACTATATGCTCCCCACCATGATGGAGCCTCCTCTTCATAGTCTCAAACAACAAGGCTGCTTCTCATGGGCTGCAATTGCCAAAACTATGAGCCAAAACAAGCCTTTCCTCCTCATAAGTTGATAACTTCAGGTATTTTGTCACAGTGACAGCTGACTAACACCATACATATTTTGTTTTTTATATATACATATTTATAAAAATACTTAAATTACAATATATATGTAAAACAAAGGCTAAGTAGGCACATTAAGGAAACTTTAGGAATATGTAGAAAAGGATAGAAAGAAGCTTATATCCCAAATCTCAGAAATAGCTACTATCCATATATATTTCCCTTTAGATTTTTAAATATATGTGTGCACACTTACGATGGTATGAAAATATATACACAATTCAGACAACATATAGATGTATATCTAAGAGGAAAAATATATTAGATGCAAAAGAAACTAGGGTGTTGTTTCTCATTTAAGAGAAAATTAGATGAGAGAAATTTGGAATTCTCAGGGAAATAAAAACAGAATTAGGATTTTAAAATTCAAGACCCTACAACTATATATAAGAAATATCAAAGATAGTCTCAGATTAAGTCTCACACAGCTAGAATCAGAGAGAGAATGTGTGAGAGAGCCAGCTAGGTGGTTATAAGAGTAACAGTGCTGTCTTACATGGGATTACCTCATTTCCTCACAACTCAGCATTATTACCAATTTTGTTGCTGCTCCATTAGCCCCAAGGAGAAATAAGGCTCAGATAACCACCCTGATTAGAGTTTCCAACCTAGCAAATTATGGAGACAGAACTTGAATGAAAGTCTTGTGTTTATTCATTGAGGGCTTGGGAAGTGGTTATTGAGGCTCAAACCCAGGGCCTCTACTGAACTACATCTCTTGAACCTGAATGAATACTGAAAAGAAACAATTTCTCAGGTAAAAAGCTAACATAGAATGTATAATGGTTTTGGAGATGTGGATTCTCTTCAGTATTTTGAGCTATTATAGAAATCTGCTCAATGGCAATAGATAGTCATGGAACTCTCAACTTTCAGCTAAGGTGTAGCCCCTTTCTTCCTGGATCCCTTGTCACTTTATACAGGGCATGCTTGCAATCATTATCCTTTGTAGTTGGCAATAGTTCTGATGTTAGAACTTCAAGAATTCAAATTCAATGGTTTTAATATTGGTTTTGTTTTCTGAGGCATAGTAGTCAGGCCTGACACACTGTGGTATCAAGAAAATAACAGTGAAATTCTAAGTGAGGAGTCATGTCCCCAAAACACATTATCCCTAAATAGCCCTGTAAATTAGTAAGCCATTGCTTCTAGCTCTACCAGTACCATTTCTATAAAATGGATAATAAAGTAGTAATGGGTGGAGTGTATGGCATTGTATGTGTTACAGGGAAGGAACTAACTGGACATTCTACCAGCCTACCATTTTCCATCTCAGGAGGGAGCCTGCAGCACACTTGGAGAATGTCCTTTCATCCAAGGTGGTGGCTAGGCTAAGCACTGGCTCTATTAATTCAATTCTTTTTAACTTCTGCAGATTTAAAGCCAACTCACCAGTCAGTCTGAACCAAAGCAAATTCTTAGCCTATCAGAAGTCCAGAAGAGACCAAAGCCTATCCAAGAGCTATGATCTTTCCTGAAACAAGGGTGGACTAAAATTAAGGGCCCTAAGTGAAATACTGGTCATCCAAGCAGAGTGAGCCTCAGAGACTTATTATTACTTTTTGTTTTGGTAGAATACATGAGATTGATCTCAATGTTTTCGAGGCAAGAATGACTGGTGAATGCCCATTTCTCAGCACATTTCAACGAAGAAGTCCATGTCACCAGCAACACTAATCCACTAATTTAATAAAACTGAACGAAGGGGCTATAATTGGATTGTAAGTCTAACTCGTGGGTTTCCAGGGGAACCATGTTCGTACCACAGATAAAACCCACCTAGCAGCAGGAAGAATAAGGGCTCAGGAAAAGTCAGCATCAAACAAAAGGTCAAAAATTTAAAGAGAGCTATTCCAAAAGTTTATTAGTTACAGTGGACAGGATTTCAAATCCCGGCCCTGCCAAGTACTCACTATGTGATTTCAGAAAAAAAAAAGCATTTAACTTCTCTAGAGCATGTTTCTTGATCTTTAAAATGAGCATAATATGGTACCTGTCTTCTAGGGTTGTTGAGAGAAGAAAGCAGGGAACTTAAATAGGAATTGGTACATTTTAAACTCTGACTAAAGTAAAAAATAACAAAGACAACAATAGGCCAACTATGACAGACGTCTTTAGGTCTACATGTTCGGAGGCCTGGAAAAACCAGAGGAATAAGTTTTGTTTTCTTTTTAATTTATAACCTTAGAGGGAAAGCACCCTGAAAGCTTTTGAAAAGAGACTAAAATGGCTTTTAAAACTATGTTGTGTTACTGCGGTGCTCCTGTTATTACTACCTCCACTGTTGGTCCCGATTTCTGGGAATACTCTGCCATGTCAGAGGCAATTCAGCAAGTCTTAATTGAGGAGGGCCACAGCTTTTCAGGCCGCAAATTAAGGATGGGGAAACCATCCTTGCTTAGGGTGTAACAGCTAAGTGGAATGTTTCAGAGCCATAAATACAGCAGGCCCAGTTAGCACGTTTTCTCTCAGGGGAAAAAAGACTCATCTGCTGCAAAAGTACTTTATGAAGAAAAAGGGGAACTTTCCCTTTGAATATGGACAAAGGAAGAAGAGAAAAAAGAGAGAGCTCCTTAAAAGATTATTTAGCAGCTGGACATAGTGTGCATGCCTGTAATCCCAGTACTTGGGAGGCTGAGACAGAAGGATTACAGATTTGAGACCAGCCTCAGTAATTTATGGAGATCCTCAGTATCGTGTGTGTTTGTGTGTGTGTGTGTTGTTTGTGTGTGTGTGTGTTGTGTGTGTGTTGTTTGTGTGTGTGTGTGTGTTGTTTGTGTGTGTGTTGTGTGTGTGTGTTGTTTGTGTGTGTGTGTGTTGTGTGTGTGTTGTTTGTGTGTGTGTGTGTGTGTTGTGTGTGTGTGTGTGTGTGTGTGTGTGTGTGTTACAGGGGGTGGAACCCAGAGGCTTTCTATCTTCAGGCTATACTCCCAGCCCAATTTTATATTTTATTTGGAAACAGGGTCTCGCTAAGTTGCTGAGAGCCTCACTAAGTAGTTGAGGCTGGCTTCGAACCTGCACGATCCTCTTGTCTCAGACTCCCAAGTGCGGGGATTACAAGCGTGTGCCACCAAGCTCATCAACCCTTAGTATCTTACTGAGGACCCCATTTCAAAACCAAAAAACAAAAATAAAATTACACGGAAGTGCCCATGTAACTCAAGAGGCGTGCGCGCGCGCGCACACACACACACACACACACACACACACACACAGGCTTAACTAGTGCCTGAATTTTAGAAAGGAGGATATCTTTTACTATTACTCTTAGAAATATTCTGGTACTATTAAAAAATATATCTGAAATGGAATAAGCAAGTTTTTGAGCTACATAATCGCTTCTGCTGTCCTAACCCATCCTCCGTAGAATCTCTCTGGCAAAGAAAACTAATATAAGAAGAGAACTAATACAGAAAGAGAAAGAATATATACCTGTGCTCACACTCCTAAAACAATGCTCAGGCAACAAACATCAAAAGCAGTGAGAAATATAAAGTTTGAGAGCAAGAACATGCATGCACACACACACACACAAAAAAAGTTTCTGTTGTCCTAAGATTAAATGCTGAGGCAGGAAGAGATACTATTCTTGAATCAAGTGAGAAAAGATGGTAAAGTGCGATATTAAAATGCAGCACACTGGAATAAGTTTGCCTCTATAAAAACTGTTATGTTCTGTATGTGATTTAAATTAATGCCTATATTTGTGGGAGATAAAATTAAAATGAAGATAAACGCTGCCAACATATAGCGTGTTCGCTGGAGCAATAAATAAAGCACTGAAAGGTATTTTACATTTCAGTCACATCTATCCAGACGGGGAGCTCAAAGCACTTGAGGAACACTTGTTAATTAAACACTATAATAGAATTCTGCGGAACCCAGACGATTATTATGTGTGTCTTTCAAAAAGCAACAAGGAGGTTAAGTGATCCAGGAGCCCCTGGATTTTCCTGAAGAGGATGCTCAGGGTGCTGCTAGCCTGCTCCCTGTCTAGTTGTAGTGGTCTTTGCCAGGTAGTAGGGCCTAGAGGCAGCTCTCCTGGGCTGTCCCATAGCAGACCTCAGATGTCCCTGGTTATTAATTACCTCAATATCAGGTACAACTACAGTTGTACCTGGGGAGAAGGGCAGTAATTTTGAAAGGCCTCAAGAACACATTTCTCCTTCTCCCACTTATCTTGCAAAAGTGTCCCAAGAATGATTGGATACTGTCACAGCATTTAACCTCGGGTTGATTACTTGTCTAAAATATTGATTAGTGTTGCCCTCTTTTCTAGTAGAAGCTCTTCAATCCTGTCCTCCACGTGTCCTCTCTAATCCTTCCTCAGCACACTGCTACCAGCTGGCTGACGCCCTGCTTTGTTAGTCCTGTGTCCCACAAATCCAAGAATCACAGTGGGAGTTCAAGGATCTGCTTCACAAAGAAGCCAGGTCTATTCACAGAGTGAAATCAAGCGGGACTGAGCATGCATTGATAATTGGGTATTGATCACTGATCATTGTAGTCACTATACTCTTCTACTTTTATATATGTTAGAAATTTTCCGAATTAATAAGTTTAACTAAGTCAAAAGGAGGAGTATCCATGGAAACACTGGCAGCCGTATCTACTGGGTCAGTACCCTTCTGCTGAGCTACAGCATAAGTTCTTGTCCTAGCCAGGAGAGGGCTTCTGAAAATGAAATATTAAGAAAACTACAGCAATCACCGTACCTCTCTGCAGGTAGGTCATTTAGGCTAATTCAGGTGGAATTTCAGGAAGCCTTAGGGATCACTTAACCAATTCTCTTATTTTGGGAACAGAATTCTTTTTTTTAAATTATTTTTGGTGATACTGGGGTTCCTGGAAACCCTTCTACCTCCAGGCTACACTCCCAGACCTATTTTTTTATATTTTTTATTTGGAAATAGGGTCTCTTAAGCCAGCACGGCTGACTTTGAACCTGTGTAATCCTCCTGTCTCTGCCTTCCAAGCATGGAGATTACAAGTGTGCGCCACCACGCCCGGCCAGGGAACAAAATTCTTAACTGTAGTTTCTTTCTTTACAGTTTAAAAAAAGGAGCTTAGAGTTAGAATGCTCCCTAGAATTCACAAGACCCTGTGTTTAATTCCTAGTACTGCCAAAATAAGGATATAATATATATATATATATATATATATATGGATTATATATATGGATTATATATATATATATATATATAATCCATTATAGTGTGATAATATGCATCAATGCAACAGATGTGGAGTCCCTGCTGTGCCTCATCTGTGTAGGTTATTAAATTGTCATGGGCCTTGGTTTCCCATCTGTACAATGGACATCATGATCATACCTACTTCACAAGAACTAAAGGCCACTTGGTCCTTTCTGCAGTACCTGGTACATAGAAACACTATGGCTGCCAACCATTACCAGTTACGTTACAACTCTGAGGCAGTCATTGATGCTGCTCTCCAACTATTTCCAGCTCTCTGCCTTCTGGCACCATGATGGCTCGGGGAGCCATGCTAATAGCTGTGGCTAATGAGCTGTGAGCAGAAGTGACAAGTGTTAACATCCAGGCCAGGAAAAGTAATTGCCAGTTCTAGGTACTTGGTGCTCTTTTACTCCAGGATGGAGATCAGCAGTGTCTGAGATGGTGGCTATTCCATCATCCTACAAAGACCCCCTTCTGAGCCAACAATGAACAAGTGGCGTAAGAAATAAATTCTAGTTTTAAGCACTGAGGTTTAGGTAGTATTTTACACTACAGTTGTGTTGTTTTGTTTTTGTTTTTGTAGTACTAGGGATTGAACCAGAGCCATTCTACTTTTGAGCTATTCACCCTCCCCCTTTGAACTTTTATAGAAACAGGAGCTCACTAGATTGATGAGAGTCTCACTAAGTTACTGAAGCTAGTCTTGAACCTGTGATCCTCCTCTCTCAGCCTCTCAAGCACTGGGATGACAAGGGTATGACACTATACCAGGCCTGTTCCTATAGTTTTATCTGGACCATTCTAGTATTTCCTATTTCAGTTTACAGAATGTTTTCCATCTATCATTCAATTTAATTTTCACAATACAGAGAAAAGAACAGAGCATTTGAGATAACACATGTGAATTTGAGAACTTACTGTAATACGTTCTGGATATACTTCATACAAAGTCATACTGCTAGAGTTCCAAGTCAAATTCTTTAGACTTTTGGTAAATATTCTTTACCAAATGCATTATAATCAGATTCAATGGTCTTAGGGCCCTGAAACCCTGAAAATTCACTGACCACCATTTACCTCTACCCAAGTATTAAAAAGAACTCTACCATACAATCTTTGCTCTATTACATCACTGGAAACAAAAATCATTGTCCTGTAAAATATGATATCATGCTTTTATTTATTTATTTATTTATTTATTTATTTTTGGTGGTACTGGGATTCCTGGAAACCCTTCAACCTCCGGGCTACACTCCCAGACCTATTTTTATACCATTTTATTTGGAAACAGAGTCTCTTAAGCCAGCACGGCTGGCTTCAAACCTGCGCGACCCTGTCTCCGCCTCCCAAACGCGGGGATTATAAGCATGTGCCGCCATGCCCAATGATATAGTGCTTTTAAATTAAAATATTATTATATATCTGTTGAAATAACTGGTTTTAAATTATTTACATATACAAGTTTTATTAAATCGTGTGTCACCCTTTTGAAGGGGTGACAAAGAAACATATAAGTAACTATAGCATTCCTGGCATTCTTTTCCACATTTAGAGTTCAACCCTTTGAATCAATTTTCTACCGAAAATCATGGGAGTTCTACATTCTCCTTCTTAAGACTGTCCTCTGGGCTGAGGAAAACAATGACAATAGTGGTTTCTACTATTGTCACCAGGATTTTCTTCTATGCCACTGATCCCGGATTTTCTTCTGTGCCACTGATCCCATGGTCAACAATAATTTGATAACCATGTGCAGAGCATGACGACCTCATGACTGCCACCTGACCACCAGTAATTAGTCAGAAATGATAAGTATGCAAAAAAATGGGTCTGAACTGATGAAATGTGTGTGAGAGATACAGTGCCTTACTGAGCCATGTAATCACTGACTTTCTCCTCACAGCTGTACGAGGTAGGCACTGTGTTGTCATAATCAGTGTCCTGATGACTTCTTTGAAGTCAGGAACTGAGGCATGGAGAGGTTAGGACACTTGCTGAATGTTCTGCAGCTGACGAGTGGGGTAGACAGGGTATTCCATCTAAGGCAGCTTGACATCTTTAGAGTAGCTACTCTTAGCAACTATGCCGCAAGGCTTCTTATAATAGCAATTAGTTAAGATTTTTATTCTTTTTTCATGGCAGGAACATACGACTTGCAAACACAAAGAGCTAAATAATTTAATCGGGAGGTTTACACACCGGGATATCTTTTGTTTAGAGTAAATAAAAGGAAAATTGATTCCAATATTGCTGCCAGTCCATTTTTGAAATATGCGGACAAGTTAGTAGATTTTGAGTGTTCTTTTCTGGTTATCCTAGAAATAAGCATTGAAAAGATTGGCACACAGTCCTATCTTCTGAAAATACTGGAGTATATGTGCAGTGAATACAGATCTACAACATCTATACTTTGATGCACATGTATGTGGATGTGGTAGATCTTTCAAATTTTTTCATGTTAGTGCATATGTTTATACAGGAACGTTATCGTTGGAAAGTCAAAAAACTCACCACTATTAAACATTTAAAGGCCAAAGTGTGCTTGATCTTCATGAAGCATGAAATTAGACTTAATCCGTGCCCAGAGGGAAAACCTTACTGAACAAGTATAACAATTGATTTTCTTAGCAGTTCTTTATCTCTTTCCCTTTTAAAAGGACAGTTAGCACAACTGAACAATTACTTAGGAGGTACAATACAAAGCTCTGAGTGTAGCTCTTTATTCACTTATCAAATGAGTATAATAATTTGCTATAATTCTCCTTCCTGATTATATACAGTAGCTATTTCATTCTCTAAATAATATCTTATACTTTTTTTAGAAGTTGGTTAAATTGCTTAGGAGAGAATATTAGGCTCAGTTTCTTTGAAGGGTAATATAGTGGGAGTAACTGTATAATTATCTCTACCGGGCTTTCACCCACCATACAATGTCGTCTGCTATATCTATTGCTTTCCTGTTGAGAACTCCAGCTAATCCTACTAACTAACACACAGGAAAATGAGGCAGGCAGATTTTATTTTTAACTTGGGGACTGACAGAATAAGAGAAAGAAATACTAGGATTGATTGAATCTTTTGCACTTGCTATTTTTATTTTAAGACATCTCAGATATATGTGCCACCAAGCAGGTACAGCAATCCAAACATTGCAGTTACCTGTGTAGGAGTGTCCTGTTGGGTACTCTCTGCAGGAGACCAACTGTCTTTTAAGCCACTCCATAGCTCAGCTATTTTATGCCTGGCAATTACAAGTCTATTCTGGAAGGGGAGCTTTATTTTTTTTATTTTATTTTAAATTGATGTGGATTTTATCCTTTAAATGCCAAGCATTCCAAATGCTTCATATATACTAAATTAAAAAAAGAAAAAAAAAAACAATTTAGTGGCTTCCAGCAGAAAGAAGCTGAACATAAGACTTTCACCAAATACATCAGGATTTCTAGAGGAACTTTCTTCTCAAAAGTGGTTCAAGTCTACTTATGTATCTGCCTCTCAACTCAAGGGGGAATCAGAGCTATGTCACTCATGTGCATCTGACCAATGACTGACAGAGTGTCTGGCACTTTACCCTTCCCTGCCCCAAACAGTGAAGAGTTAACTGATTTCATGCAAAAGTTAGAAATCAGAAGTTCTATGCTATAATCCTGAATTGGTAAGGCTACTATTAATTTAAAAAAAGCAACTTCCAGGAAGCTGAAGTCACCATAATTTAGAAACTAATTATCATAGAGAGAGACTTGAGGTTACTTAGAGTTAGGGTGACAATGGGGAGCAAGTGAGCATGCGATTTTTAAGCATTTTAAAGTTGAACTGAGGCAATGATTAGATGATTATCTATATTGCAAATCACTGAATTATAAAAAAGAATAAAAAACCTGCTGGGCACATGCTTGTAATCCCGGCATTCGGGAGGCTGAGACCAGAGGTTTGCAGTTCGCAGACAGCTTAGGCTACTTAGTAAGGCCCATCGCAACTTAGTGAGACCCCATTTCAAAAATAAAAAAACTGAAAAATAGGGCTAGGGGTGTAGCTTGGAGCTACAAAGCCCCTGGGTTCCATCCTCAGTACTGCAAAAATAAATAAAAAATAAAAAACCTCTTCACTAAACATACTTAGTAATTTTTTCTTAAATTATTAATTCATATATTCAAGCTTAGAGTCCTATGGCCTTGGCTTAAAGACCGATCTGCACACTGACTACCTTGGTGTGTTATACCTCTCTGGGCCACAATTTCTCCATTTCTACAATGGAGCAAAATGATAGCCTACCTTATGGGGTTGTTGTGTGAATCAAATGGATTAACACAGGAAAGTGATAAAGTGAGTTCTCAGTAAATGCTAGTTATCACTTCATATCTTTTGTTTGATTATAATTTCTTAATAGGAGAAACAATTGGCTCTTGCTGCAAAAGATTAAATTGATAGAAATCCACATAAAATCCTGGCTAGATATGCACTACCCTACATATTATAGATGACATCTCCTATTTTCATTCACAATGCAGGACCTTTCTCATTCAAGTATATTCGGAGTCCTCTTTCTCTAGCACACTTCTAATTTCTTTTCACAAACCTCCAATGTTCTAGTGTTGTCTTCCAGATGGCCGTCTCTCCTTACCCGAGCTGCCTACAGGATGAGGTGTCTAATACACAAGTCACTGTCACGGCACTGCACTGAGCTCTTCTCTAAGTTGCCCTTCCCACCATTACTAATGAACTTTTTTAGCTATATTGTTTGCTCTATTCCACTTACTCCATTCTCCAAGGACTGCAAATTCCTCACCCAGCTGAAAACACCATTCTTTTAAACACATCTTAACTCTTATAATTGCAGTTACTTCTGCCTAAACTAACTGTGGCATCCTGTGTGACCAGACTCCAGTGTCACATCTCCAGCTGGCCTCATCCTTCATTGTGACCTCATAATCAGCATACCTGCCTCTACTGAAGCACACTAGGGAAGACTCCACCCTACAGGTTCAGCAGCAACTCTCCCCGCACTGTGCTATGTGTTCATATTACACTGAACATTACCTACATTACCTATGTCCAACCCCTAAGGTTCAGCACATTTCATTTCTTTTTCTAGCAAACTCTCCCTTTTTAATTTTTCATATGCTATCAACCTTTCAAATTCCTGGACATTTCTCTAAAACTTGTTTAGAGATCACCTCTCAGGCCTCCCCAAATTAGGTATATTTTATCCTACTAATGTATTACCAGAATACCCTATGCTGACCCTGAATATTGGCTTAAACAGTTGTCAATTTCTATTACCTCAGCACCTAGAATGCCCCTGGCACATAGTAGGTGCTCAATAAATATCTGTTAAGTGAATGTTTTGATCATTCACTTTAAAAATTATTTAAGTTGGTAAATCAAAAGGTTATTTAAGAAAAATCTGGCTGGGCGTGGTGGCACAAGCTTGTAATCCCCACACTTGGGAGGCAGAAACAGGAGGATCGTGCAGGTTCGAAGCCAGCCTCGCTGGCTTAAGAGACCCTGTTTCCAAATTAAAAAAATCTAAAAATAGGTTTGGGAGTATATCCCAGAGGTAGAAGATTTTCCAGGAACCCCAGTACCACCAAAAAAAAAAAAAAAAAAAAAAATCTGAGTTACAAATTATCATTTTCATGGTAGTCTAACCTCTCAGAGTTGCTGGAGAGATGTCTTACATGTTTGCACCTCTGTTCAGGAACCTGGAAACTACAAGATGCTCAGTTGTATTGACAGATACAACACATATAAAATATGCAAGATTCTAAGTTATGTTGAACTACTTTCTGCAAATGACAAATTTATATGAAGTTCCTTACTGAGTAAATTGATAGTGATATCATAAGTCTCAGGAAGCTGGAAGACTTTTTTAATATCCAAATATTATACACAAGGAATATTAAATATTATATACAAGGAATGAATTAAAATTATATAAATAGGATCTCAAAATCATGTTCTTTCACTATGCAATATCAATAATAACATCATTTCTGAAGCCAGGCATAGTGCCATGAGTACAAATTAGGCAAGCACGGATTACTGGTGCTCAAAAACCAAGCTGGAAAGAAAAAGATCACCAGAATTTTTTTTTTACATGATTATATTAAACATGTTGATATACATGAGAGAAAAAAATAAACTGGTGGCTTCATATGATTCATTATTCAATGGGATATTTCAAAACTACTGATATTTCTAAGTAGTGGATATCAAGCAAGGCAATACCAAAGAACCACAGAAGTACAAAAAAAAACCTAATGATTTCTTTTATAGAACAATTCCATAGAGTATAAAGAGTAACCACTTAAGGATTAGTAGTATTGGAAATTTCCACTTGGAAGATTTTAAGCTTTTAGAAACCCTCTAAAGTTGACACCTCAGAGTAGGTATGTGACTCAACTAGATATCACTAGCATTATATGACTTTAGAAAGGGAGAAAGAAATCATTTTGCTTCTTGTTCTCCAGTGTACTCATGTGGAAAGGAAGATAAAGCAATCCAAATGCTGACACCTCTCTGCTGGATGCAAAAATTCCTTTAAAGTACCTAAAAAGTACAAGTTTATAAGCTGCTATAAAGAATACCCAAATCCTTTGTACCCAAGACACAATTGAGCTTTTGCTTTCTGAATCCTAAAATCACAGCTATGTATCTCCTTCTCTTGGGACTGTGGCATCTATCCTCCTGGCTTACCTCAACTCATTCTGGTTTCTTTAAAGAGACAACCTCACTCTGCATTGCAGCACCCCACTGCTCTGCAAGTGCAACTTTTCAACTCAGAAGTCACTCCATAGACCAACTTTGAGGACCTTAGCAAGCCTCACGTCAGACACGCCTATATGCCCCTTTCATTGTGTCTCACTTTATGAGTTTATTTGCTACTTACTCTTTAAATACTCACACTGTCTTCACCTCTGCTCCATGTATGGTCGGTGAGATAAAGAACCTCATGTACCTGAGTTACTACCTCATTCCTAGTACCCATGTTCATGCAAAATAGTAGTACTCATTTAGAAGTATGATAAAGGAATAAAAATAAAAAATACAACTTGAGTTCATTACCTACGCACTTTAGTGATCTATACTAAGTCTACAAGGCTCCATTTTCTCAAATAAGGACCAGAAATCAAAAGTATATCACTTTATAGAAGAGAAGTCAATGAGATTAGAGGCAGATGCTTTATAAACTACAAACACGGTATCCAGCTAATAATGTTAACAGTAATACTCTGGAAGACCTACTATGTGATTGGCTTTGTTCTAAGAACTTTATACACTGTAGGTGACACCTTTGATTATAAAATTCATCATTACTCTTTGTAGCACTACTTAATCTATGTCATGATGATTTCTTATCAACTATAATATGCACTTCAATCTCAAAGAAACTGAACTGTGAAAAAGAGGTGCTTCATAGGCTGGAAGTGATAGTACGTTATAATTTAAAACCCCAAATAATCCTCAGAGAAGGTTACATTACGATTCTCATTTTAAAGTTGTGGAAATTGAGGTACAGTGAGGTTAGCTTGTTCAGGATTATATAACAAGTTTTATGATGATGGGAAAAACTTAGCAGGGACTCATAAAGTGTCCCAGCTTCCACACGCAAAAGCCCATACAGCACTATGAGCTAGGTTTGCTTCCCTAAATGACACAATTCAACCAGAAAATTTTCCTTATTGAAGTGTATGTTGTTCTGAGCTCTAGCAATCCTTAGGACAAAGTATTATGAAAATAAAAGGTAGCAGTTTTTAAACAATGAACCTCACTTTTTATAGTCGCATCCTCTTTGCATTTATATAACTCAGTTTGTACCAGACCATTTGCTCTCATTTGGATTTTGCTTTTGAGTTTTCTCAATTCTTTTTTATCTGTTTTCTGTACCCATAAAGAAACTAGAAGCTCTTTGGGAGATGACAGTCTATTTGTTTTTAGCTCTCCTTTCTCCTCTTCTCCATCCTCTGAGCCTAGCTCTGAGCCTATGGGCATTCAATAAATGTGGCTGACTAATCTTATCCCACAGCATAATATTAAAAAAGATACAATTCAAGAATATATTCTTGATAGTTTCCCAAATATCATTAAAGACAATCTTGGCATAATTTGTGCAGTGAGAGAACATGGCTTCTTGAACAAAGCAGAAAAATCAAGGACTGGGTGAGTTTCTGGGGTGAGAAAATGGGAGGAGGGTCAAAAGAAACGCACACAACACAGTTAGAGGTGCGGCTGATTTGACAAGATGTGATCATTCAAAAGACAGCATAGGCTTATTAGAGATTTAAAATAACTGAGTTATTTGGTGAGCTGCTTTGAAATGGTTAACAAAAAGATAGTTTGAAAAGGCAACCTAGAAAAACTTTTATTTTATGGATAAAAGAACCTTTAAGCTCAGTTAAGTTGGTTGCTGGATCCTGTTCCCATATGTGAAAGTCAAGAGATGTAACATTCTAAATCACCTAGAAAATTCTCGCACACTTATTAGGAAAGGCAATCAAAGTATATGCCTTTTTATGTTGTCTCAGAATAATGCAGAAGATTGAAAAAACACAATTGTATAATTTTCTATTTTTTCCTCATCAAATACATTAGATAGCTAAAAAATTGCTAAGAATACAAAATTAAAACTTGTTAACCCATGTTCCTATAAAATGACAGTTCATATTAATTATACTCTAAAACTTCCCTTCCTCACACACATGTTAAGAACAAATGCTGATAAAAATTCTTTTGTATGTAAGCCTTTGGTGACACTATATAATTCCCATGCATATCATCTCTTCCTGGGAGATAGAGAGGATTTACATATAGACAAATAAATTTGATCACATCAAAAAAAGTCTGCAAGTTTCTCAAGAAACTCCTATATATTTTTAATAATAAATGTTTGACAAACCAACCTCGGAGTGTAGTAAAACTTTCTTTTGAGTCATAAACTACTGAATGTTTTCCATTATTTTACTATTATTATTTTACTATTTGACTCTATTTGAGCCTATAAATTTTTTGCCACAAAGATTCAAGATGCATGTGGCAATATATATACGAACCAACAAAAATTCTGTTTGGAATTTTGAAATACTTCTAAAAATATTAGCTTAGAACAGTCAGAAATAGAAAAAAGGCCTCTTAAAAATAATGAAAGCCCTAATAATATCCCATGTATGTTTTCCACTGATATTAACCCTGATTATCAGAAATTTGTAAAAACCGTGTAAGCATACTCTTAATTCATACCTTTCAAGCATGTTGGCATTTTGACAAAATGTTTTTAACTTGAGCAGAAGCTTACTTGCCATATACTCATAAGTGTGTATGCATACGAAGGGATTTATTCTATGTATAGAGAACCAACAATGAGGAGGTATCAAGAGAGCTAGATTCTTGTGCTAGGATTTTAGTATATGGGCTTTTACTAAACTTCTTTGGATACTAGTTTTACCACCTGTAATAACAAAACACAAAACCCTGTTCTCATACTCCTTCATGAATCATTAAGATGTGAACATTATTTAAAATGCAAGCCTCTGGTAATGGCCTTTATTAATCATGTCCCTGTGGGAAGATGCTCATTTTTGATACTAACTAAATTTGCCAAGAAACTCAAGCATCCTTTTCAATGTCTGGATCAGCCAAAACAAGTACTTTACAACTTACTTTAAAATTTGTGATAGCAGGCACATGGTATGACAGATGAGGGGACAAAGCTGTAACATGAAACTGTCATCCAAGCAAGCCCATGAGAGCTTTGCAATAAGCATGAAGATCAGGATCACAATGCTTTTTTAGCAAACAGAGAATAAAAGAGAGCTACCCTATCGTATTATAGATGAACAATCTTAAAACCAGAGAGCAAAGTACTGGTAGAACATGGATCTAGAGACCAAGATGATAAGCTCGCTCGCCCTTCCTTCCTTCCTTCCTTCCTTCCTTCCTTCCTTCCTTTCTTTCTTTCTTTCTTTCTTCCTTTCTTTCTTTCTTTCTTTGTGGTACTGGGGTTCCTGGAAACCCTTCTTCCTCCTGGCTATACTCCCAGACCTATTTTATACTTTTTATTTGGAAACAGGGTCTCTTAAGCCAGTATGGCTGGCTTCAAACCTGCGCAATCCTCCTGTCTCTGCCTCCCAAGTGCAAGGATTACAAGTGTGTGCCACCATGCCCGGCAGAAGAACATTTTCTAACTTATGACACTTACTAACTTGCTTATGTCTGGGGAGAAGTTGAAGCCTCAGATACTTGGTTCACCTGGCCTTCATAAATTGTTCTTTGCTCCCTACACTTCTGACTGTTCATGTGCATTCAGGAATACCCACTAACTCACTGAACTTACTACCATATTTACTGACAGACTATCTTCACAATATGGAGCCAGGTGAGTTTTATCTTCTTTAGTCTTCTTCAACCTCAGCCTTCATGAGAAATCAAAGTATTACATCTTTATTCAGTCTGTGAAACCTTTTGGGTATTCCAGAAAGGAGGCTACATACCTATACCTATGCCTCAAATATTGCCATCATTAAATGAATAGGGAAAGTTCATTACTTACTTCTTGAGAGGTCCATATAAAAATATTATTTATGGAGAAAGAGTTGTGATATTTATCTGTGCCTCCTTCATTCTTCTGAGGAGAAACAATAAATTAATATTAGTAGATCTAAGGGAAAACGTAGAGAAATGTGGCTCAGGCCCTTTACAATTCCATGTTGAATCTGCTGCCTGAAAGACCATGATTTTCTCTGCATCTCCACACTCCAAATTGATAAGGCGTAGCATTACGCCAGGAGAAGACTGCAGGTGACCATGCTGGCCAATCTGTCTATCAGAGGGAAAGCAATAGTCATTTCCGTTGGCCAAAAGCTAATGTCAATCATCCATATGCTTTTGTTAATCACAATGCTGACATTTTGCACTCCATCTGTCTGAATCTTGCATTTTTCACTAGCTTCAGCATATGAACAGATAAGAAGGGTTCTATTTAGTGTGTTTCCTGAAGTTACAGAAATTAAAACACAGCTAATCTTGCAACTTTCTTTTTCACATAGCCTTTTTGCTAACTTTTAACTTGCACCTACTTGCAATACTCGCTTCTTGCCCTACCCAATACTGTACCTCTGTAGATATGGGGGTAAGCAGATTCTAAGAAAGCTAAGAAACACAATGAAGAACTGAACATCTGATTTCACATTGGGTCTCCATGATAAACTACAATCCTTCCATGAATCCATGTATCACATATCCCCAGAACCCACCAAGATGTCTTTGGCTCCTCATGTCCCATACACTTTATCCACACCTGAGGTCCCTCTCTACTTTTGCCAAAGGTAAGGCTATGCAGCATAATTTTCTTCTGCTGCTTACTCTTTTCTACCTACCTCTATTTCTATATATACTTACTCATCCTTTCTCAAGGAATCAAGGAAGACAAGCCTAAACTCCATTCTAAACAAATGTTTTCACTCATGTTCCTAATTCCAGTCCTAACTATATCCTTCAGAGCTTTGTTCACTCATCTACTTCCTTTCCATACTCACTGGCATTTCTCATGGCTCCCATTCCACAAGTGCCTTCCTCTTGGGCAAATCTCACTTTTCATAAGGAAAGTTGGTGGGCACTGAACTTTGCTCCTCTTGTTTTAAGCAACCATTCTTTTTGTTTACAGAAATAAAAACATTGAGAAGATGAAAAAACTGAAGCATAGAGATAAGAATAAGCTTACAGAAAGTTCTACTGTTGGTCAAAGTAATGTCAGATACTAAATCTAGTCTTCTAAAGGTGTCTTGTGTATGTGAAACTGAATGCTGTATCTTCAAAATCTTCTATTTAGCTGACCTGAAAAATGTACTGTGATAAAGGACTGCAAAAAATACGGAGTCTCTTCCACACCCACAGGGCTGTTTAAGCAAATAGCCTCAAAAACTTGTTTATTTTAATAAATACATCACCACCACTGTGTAACAGGTAATTCTGAACTCTAACCACAACTAATTGGATCAGAGATTGACCCCAAACCAGACCAGATACCCAAGAGTTAGGCTGGAGGAAGAATTCCTTCCCAATTTTTACTGGAGAAGAACCAGCTAAAATAATGGTACTCCAAGCATTTGAGTACAAACATACAGAGAAAGAACAGCTGGTAGCAGGGAGGGAAAGGAGCAAAAGCCAGAGGATGGTAAGAAGACCTGGGGCAGCAGGGGACACAGGATAAGGAACATCCAGAAGAATAAAGGGCATCACTAAAAGAGGCAGCAGTAGCCAAGAGAAGGGAAAAGCTGAGGGAGACTATGTCCTTGTCCAGTGGAGACCAAGTCCTTGCCCAATGGAGACATTGAACCTTTATGGATGTTTATTTCTCAAGAAATGACAAAATTAGCTACTTTTGTGTTTTCAGTTGTATTCCAAATTGTGGTAAAGCTAGGTTGTCTAGCTGTTGACATGGCTTTTGGTCCATCTTTTCTCATTTTTTGTCTACTTATCATAAATTCTCAGTATCCAAAGTCATCTAAGGTAACTTTAAGTACATCTTGGCGCCCTGTAACCTGAAAGGAACTAACTAAAACAGACCCAAGGAACAATTTCTTTATACTTTAGACAAACAAGATTCTGGAACATATTGGTATATTATCATTTTAAAAATCTATACACCTATTAAGAGAATAAATATAAGTAAAATAAAATACCATTATAATAAAATAACAGGATAGGGTGAAAGTTTATTTTGTGTCTATCTACTTCCAAAGCACATTTGTTTTAGAAATAGTCATGAGGATACTCTTCTGCAATCTATAATTCACAACAGCTATGCATATTAGGTCTGTTCTCTCAGGTACTCAAATTTTCAGATTTTTATTCCTTATTAATTACTATCGATATAACCAGCCAAGGAAGGTGGAAAGAATTAGTATGGCTGGGGAGGTGAAAATGAACCTCTGGACCTTCAAATAATATAACTCATACTCAGAATTCAAGTATATATTTTTAAAGCCTCATTATGTAAAACACTTGCTTCTTAACGAAGAAAAAGCTAAAGGTATTTTTTAGTGCATTGCTACATTTACATTTTTAATTATGGTAGATATTTTTATTGCATGAAGTGCCTTGTTCTGAGGGAAGAGAGGTGGCCGTTTTAAGTAAACAAAACTATTACAAGAATACCCTCCCCTTCTTCCAGGGCAAGTGCCTCTATCCAAACCACAGTACCATGGAAAATAACCTCCCTAACATTTACTCTCCTGGCCACAAGTGTCTGTTTAGAGAAGTGTCTGAGTTGGTCTAAACAACACATCCCTAAGCAACTGAGGCTCAGGTCAGTAACATGAACTAATATGAGAAGTCTAACATTTATGATGGTGTAATTCCAATTCTAAGTCACATGTACATAAAGATAAGCAAGGGAGCTCACCTTATCATTTTCTATAGTAGAAGCTGAATTCCACCAATATAAAAGGCTTAATAATGGTATACAAATATTACGGAGCACCATACAAGTGGTAAGAAATATGGAAAATACTTTTAACATGATATAAAATAGGAAAAAAGTAAAATGTAAAGAATATTTAATATTAAGCTATCAGCTATAGAGCTCCTACTTCTCCACATCTTCACCAGCATTTGTTGTTGTTTGTGTTTTGAATGGTTGCCATTCTAGTTGGTAAAATCTCAGGGTAGTTTTGATTTGCATCTCTCTGATTGCCAATGATGTTGAGCATTTTTAATGTATTTATTGGCCATTTAAATTTCTTCTTTCATGAAGTGTCTAATTCACTTGCCCATTTTTTATTGGGTTATTTGTTTTCTTAGTGCTGAGTTTCTTGAGTTCTCTGTATATTCTAGGTATTAGGCCTCTATCGGAGGTTTAGGTGGCAAAAATTTTCTCCCATTCTTTTGGCTCTCGATTGAGGTTCCTCACAGTTTCCTTTGCTGTACAGAAGCTCTTCAGTTTCATACAATCCCACGTATTGATTCCCCTTTTAGTTTCTTGTGCCTTTGGGGTCTTGTTGAAAAATTTTTTATCTTTGCCTATGTGTTACAATGTTGAACCTATGCCCTCTTAGGGTCTCTGGTCTAATTTCCAAGTCTTTAATTGATCTTGAATTAACTATTGTGTAGGGTAAGAAAGTGAAATTTATTTCCATTTTTCTGCACATTTAACCAGTTTTGCCAACACCATTTGTTGAACAGGCTATCTTTTTTCCAGAATATGGTTTTGGCCCCTTTGTCAAAAATCAATTGGCTGTAAGTGTGTGGATTTGTTTCTAAGTCTTCTATTCTGCTCCATAGGTCTATGTATTTGTTTTTGTGCCAGTACTATGCTGATTTTATTACTCTAAAATATTGTTAGTGGGATTTCAAATTAGTACAACCACTTTGAAAAACAGTATGGAGGATCCTCAGAAGAATGGGAATGAATTTACCATTTGATCCAACAATACCACTTCTGAGTATCTACCCAAAAGAAAGGAAACCAAATTACCAAACAAATGCATGTGTATCTGTTCATAGCTGCACAATTCACCATTGCCAAAGTATGGAACTAGCCAAAATGTCCATCAAGAGATGAATGGATTACAAAACTGTGGGATATGTACACAATGGAATTTTACTGGGCCATAAAAAAAACACAATTACATCATTTACAGGGAAATGGATGGAACTGGAGGACATTATGCTAAGTGAAATTAGTCACACACACACACACACACACACACACACACACACACACACAAAGAAATTGGATGTTTTCTCTAATATCCAAAAGCTAGGGAAAAATGGAGAACAGGAGGAACTGTAGATTAAGAACATCCTATAGAGAAGCAAATAAGGCAACCTAACTGAGGGGATGGGAGGTGTGAAAAGGCAAACTCTCAAAAGCACATGATGTACTTAAACAAACATATCAAAGTAATTCACTAAGCCAAGCATGGGAAGGAGGGATGAGGAGGAAATGGGGTGGGGATTGGGTAAGGGCTAATTGGGTAATGTGTGCATGTGTGTCTCCACAAGTCTTTTATCTCATTAAGATGTATGACTACAATGCACCAATAAAAAATTTTTTTAAATAAAACAAAAAAATAAAAAACACTAAAAAAGAGAGCTGGGGGTGTAGCTGAGAGAAAAAAAGAAAAAAAGAAACTAGGGAGTATTAAGAATACCAGAGGGACTCCAGATAATGGAGGGGAAACCTCAGTGAAGCTAGAATGGAAGGATAGGAGAGGAAGAAGGCTGAGGTTGATTAATGGAGGAGCTACATCTGAATATGTGTAAAAGTATGAATGCAGCATGGTTAATCTGGACACTCACTGTTGGGAGATGGGGAAGGTGAAGAAGGGGGAGGACACCAAGCACAGTCTGAATGTATTTCATTTTCAATATGTTTCACATAAAAATAAAAAAATTAAGTAAAAAGTAAAGGATTGTTACAGCTCTTCACTACAAAAATATATCAGTTATGATACCATATTTATATAGACTTATAGTATATATTATGTGTATATATCTAGAGTATTTACATAGTATATATATTACGCAATTATATCTATAGATAAACATGTGAGCAAGTGGTTAGAGAGCGTCATCACATAGAATAATGACAATGGGTTGAGAAATGAAGAGAAGCTAGAGGGATGGATTGGGGAGTGAGGGAGAATTTTTATGTTCTCTCCAAATACCTGTGACTGCTGGAAGCTGTGCTAACGGGGATTTATTCATATATTTCATGCATATATGCTTCAACAAAGTTAAAGAAGAGAATGCACACAATGTGCTGCAATGTCCTGCACACGTGTTGGCTGTTAGGCCTGCACAGAGAAGTAAAATAATCATCTACTTCAAAACAGACAGGACCAGGCGTGAGGCAGGACAGGACGACTTTAGAGACAGGCCTTGGCACAACCCATTCTACCCTGTGTGCAAGAGTGGGAAGACTGTTTCTGGCAAGGCCAACTCCCAGATCTGATGTGGTAATGAACATACAGCCATTGTGCAAACCACAAAACAATGTAGGAATCTCAACTACT
This sequence comes from Muscardinus avellanarius, assembly GCF_963383645.1. Lineage (NCBI taxonomy): Eukaryota > Metazoa > Chordata > Mammalia > Rodentia > Gliridae > Muscardinus > Muscardinus avellanarius. The sequence goes on from NC_137790.1 coordinate 84,842,649, forward strand.
ACTCTAATTATTGCTGATAGCATTGAGGCTCCCAAATGTCCCTGGAGAGAAACTGCTAAGTTTGTAATAAATAGATCATTTGTTTCCAACTCCTCTGTTTGAGCCATACTGTTTTATCTTCTCTGTCTCCTTTCACTAAGGTCTGAAATTAAAACAAACATCAAATGAGGCCGTAGGATTTTATTTTATCTGTCACATATTGCTGTCATTAAACACACTTGAAATGAGTGGGTTTAGTTCAAATAAAACTGCTTCTTTCCCAAACTCAACAAACATCAAGTGGGGAGGAAAGGAAGCGCACACTTGAATTGCATTCAGCAGTGCTGCACACTACATTTCAAGGAGAAGATCCATCTGGCAGACTGACACAGTAATAAGTTCTCTTAATTGTCAGGTCAGGCAGATTACAGATCTAGCCTGTCAATTCTTTCATTGCAATTTTGTTATTGGTAGCTCATTAAAAAAAAAAAAAAAACTCTGCTAGTTATTCTATATGAGAAAACTGTCTTCTTTCCTTCTTAGGACTGATGAAATAGGCAGCAATTGAGTCCAACAGGCCTCAAGAGCGAGTTCCAGCTCCAGTGGAACTCTGCAAGATGGAAATTCAAGAATGACAAAGTCCTGTCCAACAGGGTGTCACAACCAACAGGGCAAATAAGCTTACAACCCCAAACAAGACTCCTGAGAATCAAAGGTGTTGGTATACTTGATTTTCCTCCTCTCTTTTTTTTTATTAGCAAAGTTTCTTCCCAAAGGTATAAATCATAATCCTGCAGGTTATCTCTCTTTTGGCTGACAAAAAGAGAAAAAGGCAGTCAGGAGACTGTGAAAGGGGATAAGTACATGTGTGTATGTTTGTGCACACTATGGAGAGATACCAATCACAGACCAACTGCCTGTCTTCTCAACCTTGACCCCTGCTAATCATAGCTCTTTGCACGACAGTGACTCGTCACGAGTACCTCACTTTAAAACTGCCATGTCTTCACTCATGAACAGTTTCTACTCATGGGATATCTCCCTCTTTTAGATGTTATTATGCTTTACTTACATCCCACATAATTCAATTCTCAATAAATATCTGTGGAATAAGTAAAGCCTTGTAGCCATGTATGCAGTAGGTGTTTCCCTGTTTAAGAAAAAGGAAGGAGAGTAATCCAATAAATTAATAAGTATAAGATGCTGGAGAACTTACCAAGGTTGAAAAGAATTTTTAAAATTATCTAGTGCACTGGGTACAGTAGAGCATACCTATAATCCCAGCACTTGGGAGGCTGAGACAGGAGAATCACAGATTTGGGGCCAGCCTCAGCAAATTACTGAAAACCTGTTTTCAACTAAAATATAAAATAGGGCTAAAAGTGTAGCTCAGAGGTAAAATACGCTTGGATTCAATCCCGAACATCACAAGTATTTTTTTAAAGTATTTAAGAAAAGAAGAAAAAGAAAAGGAAATAATCTAGTGTAATGCCTCATAAAAGATGAACTATATGCTCAGAAAAGTGAAATGATTTTCCAAAATCAAATAAAATTTTCCCAAATCATATAATCAAATAAGATGAAAAGGAGTGCTTGGGATGCCCTTCTGACTTTTAGTTTGGTGGTCTTTCTATAGCACATTTCTTCCTTATGTTTTGGAGTAATGACAAGGACATGTACAGACAAGCTCAGTGGGTTACTAAGTATGGGATGAAATTCCATTAAATAAAGTGGCTGTTTGTTAAAACGAATGTACTTTCTTTCCCAGTGACTGCTTACCAAGACAATGCCCAAGAGAATATACACTCAGGTGGATTTCTCTTACTGATCACAATGAAAAATAATGCTTGAACCAAGGCTCTGCAGAAGCAAATGATAACAGTGAATTTTTATACTAAACTAAAATGCCCTTTGAGCTTCACAAGAGATTTATAGTCATGCCCCAGTGTCCATAGGGAATTAGTTCAGGACCCCTGTAGCTATCAAAAATCTGTGGACACTCAGTTCCTTAAAGAAAATGGAGTAGTGTTTACCTATAAATGATGTGGCATGTCTTATATATTTAAATCATAACTATATTACTTATAATAACTTATAATAACTAATACAATTTAATTGCTATGCAAATAGTTGTACTGTATTGTCTGGGGGAAATGACAAAAAACAAGTCTATACATGTGAAGTACAAATATAATTTATTAAAAAGTATTTCAATGCTCAGTTCTTTGAATCTACAGATACAAAGGATATATTAGATACAAATGGAAAAATAGATTGTATAGGCTTAAGAAAATGTTTGAAATTTCCACCACTCTCATGCAAAAGCACAAATTTGCTTAGTTCTAATGAGCATACCAAGATTCTCACTTGGTTTCAGAGTCACATTTACATTCAGACCAGAAACTGGGTCAGGAAGAAGGATGCTGCTTGAAACCTAGGGCACTTATTATAGTACTCTCAGCCTCTTTCTTCATCTCATAATAGGGATAAGAAACTCCATCTTCAGGGTTATTGTGAAACTTCAATAATAACATATAAATGGAGATATTTTATAACTTTCTGATATTAGGTAATTGTACTGAACTGTGTTCAAGAAGAAGCAGGCCTTAAAAGACTTCTGGATCATTAAGGCTCAGAAATGTTACCTGGTTACAATTCCAGGGGTAATGAAAAGAACATATGAACTTCCAGTTCTGGAAAAAGAGGAAAACATAAGCTATGGGCTTCATATCCAATGAAGAGGACAGAGCTCTCTGAAGACCTAAGCTATAGGAATACTATTTAAACATGCAGAGGTGATTATATGACCTGGACAAAGAGAAGTAGGTTAGTCTAAGATCCAGGACTAGACACCAGGCCTGTAGTATCCCACTTCAGGACTCTTTCTCCTACACTAAGTTCTGCAGGAGAATAAAAAATATCAGAAGCCTGAGAAAAAAATTTTAAATGACATTATAGCAGAAATTGCTGGGTAATGACTTGACACCATACCACTTTTAATGAAACCCAGAGTGATTACAAAAGAACATTTCTCCCTCCTTATGAATACCCTGGAAGCCCCTTTGCTGGTAACTTAGCACAATATAATAACCAGAGATCTTGATCTATGAACGGTGGGGGGCAAGCAGCAGCTTGGTGTATCCCTGATATGTTCTTGTGATTCTAACCACGTGAAAAGTACACTATTCCTAGCCAGCATGGTGGTAGAGATGTGTAATCCCAGTACCTGTGAAGGTGAGGGAGGAGAATCACAGATTTGAGACACAGGTTTGAGCCACAGAAACTTAGTGAAGTTCTCAGCAACTTAATGAAACCCTGTTTTAAAAAAAAATACATACAAACAAATAAAAACAACAACAACAACAAAAAAAAAAACAAGCCTTGGAGTGTAGCTCAGAAATAGAATGCCCTTGAATAGAAGTCCCAGTATTATGCACACAGAGACATATACAGATATTTATTGCTGTCGTACCCATAAGAAAAATGTGGTATAAAGAAGTGAAACGTCCTCCAGCTTTCACTGGGCTGTTCAGTGGTAGAAAAGAAATATAGACTCAGAAAACAGAGTAAGAGAAGTTTCTTTCCCTTTGCCAAGTGGAAGGCCCCATTCCCTGTTCTAGTTCAAGGATGAAGGGTTTGAGGCCCCTTGAAGGAGGAGGTCAAGAGAGCCGCTGGGGGCAGCTGGCATTCAAAGAAGAAAGTGGTTTGGGGAACAGTATTACATTCACATTTTCTGAAGTGAGTTTATGTAAGGTAAGTGTTTTTATTTTCTCTAGGGAGAAATTGGAGGATTCTGGGTACCCTTTCTAAAGTAAACATTTCTCTTTGTGGCACTGGCAAGGTAAAACAATAATAAAATGTGCATCATTATAAATATAACCACAGTGGGTGAAGAGTCAAAGTGGCTTGGACAGAGGGGCTAAAATGAAGCCTTGTTTTCCTGTTTTGAGTGAAACAGTTGCTCTGTGAGTTTGGAAACGTAAGTGAGAAATAACACATTCTCAGTGGCTTCCTTTCTAGACGCAGCGCTACTTACTCTGGTCTTTGTATATCTAGAGTTCCTACTGTACCCTCATCTTTACCTCATAAAAATCAAACTGTAGTACTGTCTTTCTTATCATAATGTCCTGAGTCTGTTTTAGTTAGTGCATGTTTCACATATCACTTGACACTTTAATGAGATCCTGAGCAGGTTACATTACATACAAACTTATACTTAAAACTCAATTTTCACCACCACTGAAAAACTTTATATAAAACATAATCTCAAAAATGTATGAATAATCAGGTGCTTTTGATCACCATGGTGGGTCAATTAAGAGCTGAATGTTAGGCCATATGTCACTGAAAGAAATTATTCTCATCACAACCTATAATTCCAGCCTAGTATGTTTGGTGGGAAAAGGCACTAACAATGAACTATTTTAACTCCTCTATATTATATCTGGAGAGACTAAGACACAGACAGAAGCAGAAATATGTTCAAATATCAAAAGTAGGTAGTAGTAAAGATAAATATTCAATTCTAGGTATTTTATGTCCAGATCTCTACAATAATTTCTTATTCACCATTTGAGACAAAAATTCAAGATTTTTGTTCAATTGAAACTCATCTTTCCTCTCCTGTACTTACAATAAAATAAAGACAAAGACAAAGTCACAGTCATATACACAATGGTCAGAAGTACAATAGAACAAGCTGGGCATAGAAGTCCATGCTTGTAATTTCAGTACTTGGGAGGCTGAGAGAGGAGGATTGCAAGTTCATGGCCAGCTTCAGCTACTTTTTGAGGCCCTCTGAAACTTAGTGAGATCTTTTTGCAAAATAAAGAATTAAAAATAGGTCTGGGGATGGTAACATAGAGGTAGGATGCCCCTGGGTTAAATTTCCAGTATCACACACACAAAAAAAGACATGTAATTGAACATAATTACTGCCACCAATTGTCCTATACATTCCTCCTATGATCCTTAAAAAATATGTAGGTTTTTCTGATCATATTTAGGGCAGTAAGTAGGAGGTAAAAATGGCAAAATACCTATGGTCTGGTAGTCCTGGTAACTCTGTTCACTAAATTTTTTAAAATAATATTGAGAAATGGGCATGGTGGCACATGCTTATAATCCCAGGCATTTGGGAGGCTGAAACAGGAGGATCACAATTCACAGACAGCCTCAGCTACTTAGTGAGGCCCTTTGCAACTAAGTGAGACCTGTTGCAAAATAAAGAATAAAAAATAGGGCTGGGAGCCAGGCGTGGTGATGCACACTTGTAATCCCCGGGCTTGGGAGGCGGAGACATGAGGATTGTGCAGGTTCGAAGCTAGCCGCGCTGGCTTAAGAGACCCTGTTTCCAAAAATAATAAAATAGTTCTGGGAGTGTAGCCCGAAGGTAGAAGGGCTTCCAGAAACCCCAGTACCACCAAAGAAAAAAAAATAGGACTGGGGGGTGTTGCTTGGAAGTAGAATGCCCCTGGGTTCCATCCACAGTACAGTAATAATAATAATAATAATAATAATAATAATAATGATGATGATGTTGAGATGAGAGTTGGATTTTTCCCCATTTGTTTTCATTTGTTCAACAATTAATTATTTGCTGGGTAAATATTCTATATCAAGCACCATAGTATATGACGCAAAGGGAAATTTAGAAATGGACGTACACATAATCATACTCTCTACAGTTAACATGATTCTAGTCTAGTGTACAAGGTAGAATTTACACAACTAACCATAAACATAAGGTGCCAGAAACGCAATGTGTATATCAACTCAAGTGAGATGGGTGCAGGTTCCAAGTAGAGGGTGAAGGTTGACAGCGCGAAGTAGATAGTTCTGAGGTATGTTAGAGATGGATGACTAAGACAGAAAAGACCAAGAGCTGGGAAGGTTTGTGAGAAGACAGGGAATGAGATCACTAAAGAACTCATGGTTAAGTAAGAGGAAAAGGTATGAATCTGTGTTTCATCCTAGTGTTTTTGTTGCATACCAATTTTGCCTAGAGTTAAGGTATTAGTTCAAAGGAAAGGTTCTTGTTTTTGTAGAAGGACCAAAGAAGTCAGACAGACAAAGAAATTACCGGGCAGGGCTAGAGACAGCCTGCTGTCTGAATATTTATGTGGGAGTAAACAAGCACATATGCAAACAGACTTCCATGCTTTGTGCTCTAGGATATGAGCAATACCCATTCTCTGCCTTGTGGGACCTTGGACGAGTTGGCTCACTTCTCTGTATCTGTTTGATGCTTTCTAACATGAAGTACTATACCAGGCACTCTCCAGTCTTCCTGCCCTCTGGTATCTTGCTCATTGTGTAATTACAAGCACAATAAAGAGAGTACCAGAATATCCATACATACATTCTGGCTACCTAATAATATCCTGAATAAATGACTGCATGAGAAACAATACAATTTTACTTTTACAACCTCTGGTTTCCCTGATGTTCTCCTTGTCTCTTTCTCCAGAAAATCTGTTACCCAATGTGCTCTGGCTGTGACACAGGCTACAGAGTGTTCTGAGGAGAGAGGCCAAATGTGAAGTCTGGATACGGCCTCTTCACTAGACACTTGTTACACCCATGAAACACAACGAATAGCCAAGGTACTACTTTACCAGCTAGACAACAACCACAGGAGAAAGGCAAGAATCATCTGCTGTCACATATGGATTTGCATAGGAAATAACAATAGTTTATTTGCTCAGGATATCTCAGTCTCATCACACAACTCTTAAAATCAACCACTCACTGCTGAGTTATTGCTCCCAGGCCAGGGCTGGAATTATATTCGCAAGACTGCTTTTTAGGAATTAAATAAATGAACTGAGCATGTCGGTGCATCCCCATAATCCCAGTACTCAAGAGGCTGAAACAGGAGGGTTACATATCAGAAGACAGCCCCAGCAATTTAGCAATCCTCTCTGCAACCTAGCAAGACCCTGTTTCTCCTCGTACTTTAATGCTCTTGCTCGAGACTTCTTTTAGTAGTTATTTTTCTCTCCAAGATATCAAAATATTGACTCCAGTCTTAATCCACCACCTTAAATGATGTCTCACAGTCTCAAAGTTTTAAAGTTGTATCTATTGACTCCTAAATCTAGGAGAAGTTTAGACACTGCACTTGATGCCCAAATTTAAATACAAAGTTATCTATTCAGTTACTATCTGAAACTCTTAACGGATAGCCCAAATATTATACAGCCAAACCAAAATTCCTGCTTATCTTTTCTCCTTTTTCTTCAAACTAACAAAAATAGAAACAAAACCACTTCTCTTCCTATCTCCTAACATCTCAGTAAATGGTATATGTCCATTCTTCTCATTGCTTAGGCTAAAAATCTCAGTCATTCATGGTTCTTCTTTTGCTAACCTATTCCTCATTTAATCTGCTCACCAAACTTATTGATTCTACTCTGAAAAAAACATGCTGTATATCCAGACTCTCACTACTTGTTATGATCTTTTCCAATGCAGAGCATAGCTACTAAGCTCAGTCACCTCTCATTTCTAGTTAGTCTGTATTGTCACCATAGCCTATAGTCAATTCTCCATCATTCTGCCAAATATCCTTAACATGAGTCTGATTATATGACTTCAAATATTGATATATCATTCGCATAAGAGTATGATCCTTGTGTGATGACAAGGGTCCCTATTAACTTCCCTGACCTTACCGTATCTCATTCTCCTTAGCATCACGTGGCTATAGGCAACCAGAACTATTGTATACTTTCTTAAAAATCCCAATTGCCAGATAGTATCTCCTCTCTTGGGGCTTTAATGCATGTGCTTCCCTCTGTCTGGATCACACTATCCATAGATCTACATCCCTCACTTCCCTACACCACTGATGCCTCTGCTCAGGTATCACCTCTTCATAATTCTTTCTTTAACCACTTCATGTAAAACAGCAACCACTTCTCCACTCCAGCCAGAGCTCAAAGCGCGCTTCCCCCACCTCTAACTTCACCTTGCTTTATTTGTCACTGACACATCTAACTACACTTTGATGTTTACTTGTTTATCTGCCTATCATGTCTTTCCCATGGGAATATGAACTCTTCAAATAAATACATTTTATTTTACTAATCACTGCATTCTCACTTTCTAGAAGACAGCTTGCCATTGAACAAGTATTCCATAAATATGTCCTAATACATAAATGGCTCCTCTGGTTACTCTTATTGGAGTTCTAGAAATAAGACTCTACTTAGAGAATTTAATAGCATAAGGAGTAATGTAGCAGGGCAAGCACTTCTAAAAGTGGTTTGTTGATTTAGAATCAAAGTAAAATATTATATGTCACCATAGATTTGGATTGTGAGTCACAGACTATTAAACTTGGGAGGCAGCTGTGCTGGACTAGAAAGAGAGTAACTGGGAGTCAGGTGACGATGGCCCCTGGCCCTGGCAGGCTAGTGGCCACCTGCATGACTTCAGACAAACAGTTTTGTCTCTGTGGATTCTTCTGCTCCTATGATTTGGTATGAATTCAACTACCATTCATTCAAAAGATATTCTTCCTGGGTTTGTTTACAGGATGTATTTCACTGTTGTCAACTCTATTTGCAAGTTAAGAAAGAAGTCACATTTAAAATTGTGTGGAGTTTCTGAAAAATTATATCACATCATTAACACATAAAGTAGGGGGTGGAAGGTTCTTCCTCGTCATGCACCACAGTGGGTGTTAGATATTATCAACTACAACATACAGGGAACAAGTATTCAGGATGCTAAACTCTTCCAGAAAAAAAAAAACAAAACATTTTTAAGCATCAAATTCACACATGAAAAACAACTTGCAGGTTTCCTCCAAATGTATTCATTCTCTATTCTGGATATGCAGCCTCACAGATACATGAAATGTGATACTCTGTTTTCTTCTAAGTAGTAGTGATGACCTTTAAAAATACACCCCCTTCTTTATTTCCCAGCCTGTAATCCTATAAAGATCAAAGCCAGCTTGCTATTCTGCGTTAACATTTCTGTGATGAGATACAGTGTGGGCACCAGGATTCTGTGTCAAGACATCTTCACACAGGTGACTCACTCAGTAGAAGCTGGGGCAGTGAGCACTACTCTGACACCATCTCTTCAGGGTTGATTCCACCTTGCAAGTGTTATAAGTGAACATCCTGTTTAGCTTCTTTGCTCTGCAATACAACAGTGTAATTGGAACTGACTGAACAATAAATTTGTATTTCCCTGTTCCATCAGAAGAATATTTTAATTTACTAGGCCCCTTCAATTCGCCAGCTCCTCTGCATTACAAGTCATTCTTGAATGAGCACACAAGTTAACCCATGCCCACTCTTCTATTAAAAGCACAAGGAAACAGAGCCAAAATTTGCATTAGACTTCTGAGACCTATTGCTTGGAGATCCCGTAGAAAATGGGTGTTGTTCCTGGGTTGAATATATGAAGAAGTCATCTAACTCCCCATTTGGGTTCTATCAGATCTGAAAAGCAAAAGCTCAAGGTGCTGCTGTTCCAAGAATTACATATCCCCATGTCCTAAGTATCTATGTACTCCCTCCCTGGCTCCTGGCTTCAGTTTCCAAAATCTTAGACATCTCTTCCCAATAAAGGCAGTATGGCTTAGATAAAGTGTACTGTATACCCCATGTTCACTGTACTGTACACCCCAGCATTCATGTACTTGAAGCTTGATCTCCAATGTGGCATTATTGAGAAGTGGTGGGACTTCTATGAAGTGGGAGGTCATTAGGAAAATGTCTAAAAAAAGCATTAGCATGGTTCTCCTTCCTGTCTCACCATGTGATCTGTTCCCCTTGGAAGTTCCTCCATCATATTTTAATTGTTCCCATGAGATTATTATAATGACATCAGTTTTTAAAAACAACAAGCTATTCCTATTTGTGGTCAGAGGAAGATATAACCAAGGAACAATGGTTTGAAAGATGCAATGTGGCTGGCTTTGAAGACAGAGGAAAAGTACACAAGCCAAGGAATATGGACAGACTCTAAACGGTAGAAATGGTAAGGACAATGATTCTTCATTTAGAGCCTCCAGAAAGGAATGAAACTTAGCTTACAACTTCATTTGAGCCAGTATGACAGAGACTGAACTTCTGGACTCCTGAACTACAAAAGTAAAAAACTGCAATTGTTTTAAACAGCCACATTTTGGTAATTTTTATTGCACCAATAGAAAATTAATATTTAGACAAAGTTCAACTCCACTTTGGCCATTACTCATGTTTCATCAGCATCTAATGTTCCTTATAAAATTCTATACTTATCTAACATAGAGATTTCTAGGTGATATTTAAATCAGCAACACTGAGTTTTCTCCTAACCCCTTTATTCACCAGCATCTCCACTCCTTGACTTTATTCAGTGCTGGGTTACCAGTCCTGAGAACTCATGATACACATCTCCTGAAAGAATTAATACAGTTATGCTATGAATATGTATTCAGTAAGTGAATCTCAGTAGGAAGCTAAGATATAATGATTCAGGGAATTATAAAACATTATAACTGGAAATAAATTTAGACACTGTAAAGTAAAACCCTCCATTTGACAGACAGGAACATGAGAAATGAGATGGTCTCATATACACAAAGAAATATTTTTTCATTTTATTAGTTAGTATTCAAACTACTTGCATGTGCTTTCCCACCTTATTAGCCAGACCCTCCAAGGTAGTACCACATTTTCTTTTATTTTTTAATTTTTTATTGGTGCATTGTAGTTATATATTTTAATAGGATAAAAGACTTGTGGAAGCATACGTGCACACATCACCCAATTAGCCCTTTCCCACCCAATTAATTCCCGTTCCTCTTTCCCATGCTTGGTTTAGTGACTGACTTTGATATGTTTGTTTATCATGTGCTTTAGAGAGTTTCTCTCTACTTCCCTCCAATCCCCTCAGTGAAGGTGCCTTATTTGCTCCTCCATATGATCTCCTTAATCTAGAATTCCTCCTATTACTCATTTCTCCCTAGCTTTCACATATTAGGGAAAGTGTATTATTTTTTTCTTTTTTGTGACTGACTAATATCACTTAGCATAATGTCCTCCAGTTCCATTCATTTTTCTGTAAATGATGTAACTGTGTTTTTCTTTATGGCTGAGTAAAATTCCATTGTGTACATATCCCACAGTTTTGTAATCCATTCATCTGTTGCTGGACATCTTGGCTGGTTCCATAGTTTGGAAATAGTGAATTGTGTGACTATGAACATAGATACACATGCATTAGTTTGGTAGTTTGGTTTTCTTTCTTTTGGGTAGATACCCAGAAGTGGTATTGCTGGATCAAATGGTAAGATGATTCCCATTCTTCCCCATTTAATATGATGTTGGCAATGGACTTACTGTAGATTGCCTTTATTATGTTGAGGTATTTTCCTTTTATTCCAATTCTCTGCATTGTTTTTATCATAAACAGGTGTTGGATTTTTTCAAATGCTTTTTCAGCATCTATTGAAATTATCATGTGATTTTTGTCTTTGGTTCTGTTTATATGATGAATTACATGTGTTGATTTTCATATGTTGAACCAGCCTTACATCCCTAGGATGAAGCCTAACTGATCTTGATGTATGATTTTCTTGATGTGGTTTTGGATGTGTGTTGCTAGTATTTTGTTTAGCAGTTTTGCATCCAAGTTCATCAAATATATAGGTCTGTAGTTTTCTTTCCTTGAACAATCTTTATTTGGTTTTGGTATTAATTTGATGTTGGCTTCATAGAATGTATTTGGGAGAGTTCTGTTTTTTTCTATTTAATGAAATAGATTGGGAAGTGTTGGGATTAGCTCTTCTATAAAGGTTTTATAAAATTCACTTGGGAAACCATCTGGTCCTGGGGTTTTCTTTTTGGTAGGCTCTTTATTGCTGTTTCAATCTCTTTGATTGCTATTGGTTGGTTTAATTTTTCTATATCTTCTTGACTCCATTTAGAAAGTTTATATTTATCTAGAAAGTTGTCAATTTCTAACAGATTTTCTATATTGTTGGAGTATAGTTTTTCAAAGTAATTTCTGATAATCCTCTGGGTTTCTATACTGCGAGTAGTGATATCTCCTTTTTCATCTCTTATCTTCATAATTTGGGTTGATTCCCTTGTTTTTTTTTTAGTTAGTCTGGCTATTGGCTTATCTATCTTGTTAATTTTTTCAAGAAACCAGCTTTCAGTTTTGTTGATATTCTACATATTTTTTATTCTCTACTTCATTGATTTTTGCTCTCATCTTAATAATCTCCTGTCTTCAATGGGATTTGGGGTTATATTTTTCTTGTTTTTCAAGGACTTAGAATTTTACATTTCTTCATAAACTGCTAATGGCTTACTAAAATGGTTTATGCTGGCCACCTCTCCCTACAGATCACTCCAACCAGCACTGCTTTCTTCAGCCTACAGCTGACAAATTAGTAAAGGCTACAATTAACAGAAAATGATCTTCTCTGCTAAAACTGAATCTTCAACCACGTTATGGTTGGATCTGGAATATCCCCCAAAGGCTCATGTGTTGAAGGCTTGGTCCCCAATGCATCAGTGTTCAGATTTGGGGCTTCTGGGAAGTGAATGAATCATGATAGTACTAACTTTCTCAGTGGATTAATTCATTGATGAATCTACAATATTATTGAGTCACTGGGGAATGGTGGAAACTGTAGGACATGGAAATCATTTCAAGAAGCGTGTCCTTGGGGACTATATTACCCCTGGCCCTTTCTTCTCTGCCCCTCTCTCTCTCTGTTTTATGGATACCACGGACTGATCAGCTTATCTTTGCCATATCCTTTCACCATGATGTTTCTGCTTTGGAGCCAGTTTAAAATGGACTGGAACTTTTAAAATGGGGAACCCAAAATAATCTTTTCCCCTCTATACAGATTTTTCTCACATAACTGGCATATACAAAAAGCTAACAAATATAGCCACTAACTTCTATCCCAACACCTCAACACACTAGCCAGTAAATCTCCATTTTCTTCTTATGAATAAATTTTCCTATTCTATATTCTTTTTTAATGCATGTTATATTTCCCCCACTAAATGGTAATAACCCCAAGAAAAGGTTCGTTTTTACAGTTTATTGACTTATATAGCACATACTCCACATATTCCTTTAGTTTGAAAAGAGACCAATTTATCAAAAAGTTCTAAGATACATAAGATACTATATAAGTATTCTGGTTTATTATAGAGCTTTATAAAATAAGATCATTTGGTCTCTCTCTATAGGTTCATACTTTGGGTATGACTTTTCTATGTAGAACGTTAGTCAGCTTTTATTGAAACTATTCTACAACACAATTTCCTTCTACAGAGAAACAAGCTCCTTGAGATGCATAGGGGAAAACTTTGCCAAACATACCTCAATACCCACTAATGTTTGGAGATGTAATAAAGTATTTTCATATAAATACTCTCATGTAAAACACAGTGTTAGGAGTTGAGCAGCATAGGAACTCTCCTCATTATAAAAATAAGGGATACAGCCTTTTCTAACCAGGATCCATGTGCTTTACTAGTCCCAAACCAACACAATGATGAGTCAATCCACTAGTAACCTGAAGCCTGTAAGTGCCACAGACCAGTTAACTCTTGCTTTACTAAGATTTCATTGAAAAATAAAATAAATGAGTACTAGGGCCATGACTACTGTGTTTAAAAATCTAAATACCTGTTTGATTTTTTCAAACACTGTTGATTTGCTACCAATTGCATTATTTATTGCAATGGTCTTTTAAATTTAGAAAAAAATACTATTCCCAAGAGAGAGGATTTGTTCAATTAAGAAAATTGTGGAGCATGTCAAATCTATGGTTCTGATAGGATTCTATCAGATCACCACTAAAATATCTTGGTTACATTAACCAAAGGAGTGCCTGTTTTCTCTTACTGTATAAGTACCTTGGCAAATCACTGCATCATCTGAGATGCATATGAGGAAGTATCCCCATCAGCAGTATTCAAATTGATGGTGTGAGTATAATAGCAGAGATTAATGGCTACTTTTTTAGAAAGTAAAGTTTGTAATGTTCAACACTGCTCTAGTTGGGATTTGGGATGTACGCCCAAAAGGTGGTGTGTGGAAGGCTTGGTTCCCAGTGCAGCAAGATTCAGACATGGGGACTGAGGAATGGGGTATGGGGCTCTGACCTCATCAGTAGATTAATCCTTCAAGAGATTAATGGGTGAATGGACAATTGGGATATGGTAGAAACTATAAGAATTGGAATTTCATTGGAGAAAATAGGTCACTAGCAGTGTGCTCTGGAAATGTATTTCTTATCCCCCCTTCCTCAACAAGAGGTGAGCAGTTCAGGCACCTCACCCCTTGACCATGATGTTCTGAATACCATGTTCGCAGAAACAAGTGGAGCCAGCTGACTATTGGATGAAACATCTAAAACATTGGACCAAAATAAATCTTTCCTCCTTCCAGCTGATTTTCTCCGGTATTTTGTCACAATGATGAGAAGTTGACTAACACAGGCACACATATTTTAATGAATACCAACTAAAACCTCTTTATGGTCTAAAATTGAAGTCCAGGGACCAAGAATAAATGTGTGAGCCTGAACCCATGTATTGATCCTTACCTAGTATGAAAAGGACCTATGAGGCTGGCATAGGATTAAAACCTTTATTTCTAATGAGAAAAATCACATTTCCATGTAAAGAGAGGCAAATACGTGGTAGTAGAAGACACTGGTGCTTTTCAGTCTCAGGTAAGGTGATAGTGCATTTATTTTGTTTATCATTCCATTCTGCACTTCCGATCCTACAATCTGGGACAATAAGATAGGTACAATGTTAAACCCTTATGGTTAAGTCAGAATTAAGTAAAGGTATGGGTCAAAATTACCAAAAATGAATACAATTTTTATTTAAAAAATAATAGCTTGCTGATCTTTGAGGTGTCAGCCAAGTCAATATCCTTATATCCTCCTACACAGTGGTTCTGTGGCCCCATAAAAAAAGAATTTATAGAGGTGGAATCCCCACCATGTGAGTTTCCACCAACTGATACATTTTTGAGTCATTTTGTAAAAATAATAGCTCTAATAAATAGGAATAGATGATAATGTTCCCAAACTGAAGTCATATCTTTATATATTCCAGGCCAAAAATAATTGATAAATAAGACAAAACAAAACAAAAAATGTACATACTTCTTCACCAAATACAATTGTCCACCAACATCTGGCTCTCATAGAAAAATGTTTTTAACTAAAACATCACATAGTTATTTTAAAAAATTAGACACTTTAAAAAAATCAAATATAAATGAAGAATAAAAGTGGTGCCTATTGTTACTGAATCACTGGGTCAGTTTCTTTTCTTGCCAGTACTGTGGGAGATGTGGTTTCTTCTGAGCTAGGTCTGAGCCCGAGTGCCAAGGGGCTGTTGGTAATTATTCATGGGAAAAAAAGGAAAGAGGCTAAATTAATACAAGAGCTTCTTAGGGTTGCCTGGTAGCTACACCCACTGCTACCCAATGGAAATCATTCTTTATGAATTACCCTAGGAGATAAATGCACAGCAGCAATGTGAAGGCCAAGTTAGTATCCAAGCCAGGTACTGCTGCCCTCTATAAGATTAAAGGACTGGATCCAGAAGACCTCGTAGGACACCTCTCACTTTATACTGTTGGGCCACAGGAAGGTTCCAGTGACAGCATTTTCAAAGGTCTCTGTTATCACTACCATCCATGTCCTCTCCCAATTCCTACCTTGGCCTTCTTCCTTCTTTTTAGATCCATATCAAATTTATCCTGGCTTTCTTTTTTTGGATATGATTTTAAGATAAGTAGTTAGAAATAAGTAGTATTTTAATAGACTTTCTGAAAAACTGTAAATACTCTTTCTTGATATTATACAATTCAACAAGTAATAATTTATTAAAGCTTCACTGTAATATGCAGTCTGAAACCAAGTTAGCAATCATTGTTAAACCCTGTTACCTTGCACTGTTTCATTGAATGGCTATTTTTTCTCCTCCCCTTTTTTTTCAGGGATAAGAAATACTGTTGTTACCAATTTTTATACTCACCAACCAATGTATTTTCTGTCTTGTCCTTTCTCTTATTCAGCCCAATGATTTCTAAATTATTATCCATATATTAAGTGGGGCAAAATAAGGCAGAGAGTTTAATTTAATATCTAAACCAATTCACAAATAAAAAGAGAATAAGCAACTGAGTGTAGTGACATATGTCTGCAATCCCAATGCCTGGAAGGCTGAGTCAGGAGGATTCCAAGTTTGAGGCTAGCTCTAGCAATGAAGCAAGATCTTCAGCAAATTAGTGAGATCCTCTTTTAAAATAAAAGGGCTGGAGAGACAGATTAGAGGTAGAATAGCTCAGTTTCACTCCCCCCAAACACCTCCTCATATAAAAATAGAAAGTAAGCACCTGAATTCATACATAATGATAACTTGCCCAACTCAACAGGTCAAACTCTCTCGATTCATGAACTATGAAGCCTGCAAAACATCTACCACAAGAGGTCAGGAAAGGGAGTGTAAAACACTAGGACTGACCTTCCTTATGGTGTCTGAGGTGGGCCAAGACATGTATCTTCCTCAAGGAATGGAATTCTCATGGGAAGTTTTCTCTAAGAACTGGAGCGTCCTCTGAGTTCAAATCCTGAGTTTTTGAGGGAAAACACTGGCACATGGGAAGTGAGTAGAAAACACTGGCACATGGGAAGTGAGTGCCAGCAAAGAACCAATTAGCAAGTTAGGGGCAGAATTAGAACAAGAATTTGCATGCTTTGCCCATGGCACCATATTGTCTTAATTATCATCTGGTTCTTTTATTATGTCTTCTATTTTCTTTGGGGTTGGGCTTTGAATCAAAAGAATTCATTGGAGGACAAGAGGAAGAGTACTATGGATGATCTTACATGAGAATGGGCTTACTTCTCCCCACAGAGAGCAAAATGGTCACTAGACCTGAAGATTTAGCACAGAATGGTGAAATGTTTCTCCCAACAGCAGAGATGGAGAGGCATTACAGTAGACTCTGAGGGGAGAAGATACTCGGCCCTACTTCAGAGCCCTGAAAGCACATTTCAGCCAGAACTGCTCCACTTTAGTCATTTTATATAACACATTTCCAACTGAGAGTTCATTCAAACTGAGTTCCCAGCAATGGAGGACCACTGAAGTTCCAGAAATAGGTTGAGTTTTGAGAAAAATATAATAATTTAAGGAATGGATTCTGTAGTGGTCCTTTAATGCAAATTAATACAAATCATTTCACATTTCTGAGCCATAATTTCATCATATATCACATGAATTAACAACTAATTCACAAGTTCTAAGTAGTAAAAGAGTGCACTGAAAATGGGGTTTACACGGAGTAAAGAACTTAACAAATCATGAATGTTAGCCCATGAGACTGTTATGGAGAGACCCAGCTTCATTAAAAAGGGATGCCTGGTGAAGGAAGGATGACCCTGCTGGGTCTAGAGTCTTTAAGGCTTTCAGATGAGTTACTGATGCTGCAGTATTTGCACTGAGGACAGATAGAGAGATTACAGACAAACTGAATATTGGGCATGTTTGCTGGTTGTTGCCTGGGACTCCTGAAACTGAGTCATCACTGAGTATATAAGGCAAACAGGAAGGCAGAGGAGGCAATGCATTTGCAGAAACGTAACTACCTGCCTTCCTTTCCAGGCTTATCTCATGACACTTGCCCTACATTTCCTGAGTTTCAACCAGGGTGAACATTTGCAGTTCCTATAATACATGTGCTTAAATATCATCTTGAAAAAACCTCTGACCTGTTCAGGAGGGTATTGGGCACCTTCCTCTATGAGAGCATTGAGTCTCATTCATATATCCATCATTACATTTATCATATATCATGTTATCCCGTGTTTACACATTTTATTCCTATATTAGAATTTAACTATGGAGATAGGAAGGATGGAAACATTTTCCTTTTTATTTTAATCTTCAATAACCTGCATAGTGTAGGAGATTAATCATTGCTGCTCCAAGGAAGAAGAATAACATTAATGAAAAAATATTTAATAATTGATACAAACAAAAATACAGTTAACTAGACTTTTTTCAACTGGTGGGCCAGACTGACAAAAATCCCAACATAGACTTAATTGGCTGATGATCCTATCTTCAAATAGAATAACAGATAGCTGGGTTTTTGCAAAACAAGGATAAATGCTTCCTCAATTTCATGAGTTTTCAAATCTTGGCCATCATTCTCATTTTTTTGTTGTTGTTTTGTTTTGTTTTACCTATATCTTCTTGCTCGAATGGATTTCCCAAGACTCCAATAAGTCTTATTAAAGACAATATCATTATGACACTTGTAAACCCTACAAGAAACAAGTAAAATGTATCTTTTCTTGAGGTCTCCTAGAATTGGCCCTGGACTATTTAGGGAGAAATACAGACTCTCAAAGGTGTATTCTACACTGGCACTTGGTTCTTCTCTGTCTAGCCTCCTATCCAGTCATGATACAGACATGTGTCTAACAGAAATAGAAAGTTAGGCTGGAAACAGTGATGGCCAGCAGAGTATTATGGATGCTACCTGAGATATGGATAAAAAGAAAACCATAGAAAGAATCTAGCAGAGATTAGAGGATGCCACATGGGTTTGAATCTGAACTCTGCCACTTTTGAGCTGGGTTGACATTAGGCAAGTTATTCAACATCACTGTGCCTAGGTTTTCTCAACTGTGGAAATAAGAATGAGTATCTGCTAGGTTAGAATGAGAAATAAATGAACTTAAATACAGAACTTACATATCCTACATATAAAAATTACTCAACAAATAGAAAAAAATATATAAGCCATTATAAGAAAATAAGGTGTGTGTGGTGGTGCATGCTTGTAATCCAAGTACTTGGGAGGCTGAGATAGGAGGAACCCAAGTTTGTGGGCAGCCTCAAGAACTTAGACTGTTTCAAAAATGACAATAACAATAATAATAATAATTAATAAAATAGGGCTAAGAGTGTAGCTCAGAGGCAGAATGTACTACCTGGGTTCAATCCCCAGTATGAAAGAAAGGAAGAAAGAAAGAGATTAAAAGAGGTTCCACTTTACATAAATGGCTACCACAGTATCTCATGTACATC
Source organism: Muscardinus avellanarius (assembly GCF_963383645.1). Lineage (NCBI taxonomy): Eukaryota > Metazoa > Chordata > Mammalia > Rodentia > Gliridae > Muscardinus > Muscardinus avellanarius. The sequence goes on from NC_137790.1 coordinate 84,861,734, forward strand.
TGCTTTTATAGAACCTTTCTACATCCCCACCAAAAGGTAAAGTATAGCCCTTTACCTTAAATCTATGTGTGCTTCTGTCACTACCTCAACCTACAGTATAAAGTGAAGGGATAATACATGTGACTTCTAAGACTAGGTCATATTAATATATTATGTCCACCTTGATGCCTTGTGGTGCTTGGTCTCTGAACTGAGCCTTCAAGCTTTATGGTAGCCCTAGTGACTTGAGAGGCTCACACGGAGAGAAGCCAAGGTGTCTGAAGCACATCGCTAGTCAAGATCTATGCAGCAATCTGCCAGCCATGAGTCATATAATTTGAAGTGAATCCTCTGCATTGAGGTAAGCCACCTGGGCTAGTTTCAGACACAGGAAATAAGCTTTCCTTATGGAAAGCTACAACAATTGCAGTGTTGTGATTGAAATAAATAATAGAAATTTGGGGGTCGGTTCATTATACAGATGACTGATATGGATGAAGATGTAGATATGATTATATTTAAAATTGTATACATGTGAACTAGTACTTATCATTCATATCAAAAGGGAGTGGTCACTTTGAACCAAATTACATGTGATTATTTTAAACAAAAGCATACTTCTTTTTCTAAAGGACTTTACTGTTTGTGAGGAATAATCACAAACAAGAATAAATTTTTCACCAACGTAAAAATTATACATGATTAACAACAGTTCTGTATTATAGAAGAGTAATGATATCTCAAAATTCCTTTGCATCTCATAGCTACTTAGAGGCAAATCAAAAGTTTCAATTCCAAGATTTTTTTTAACTCAAAATCAGAACTTTGTCCTTGATATGAAGTGACAGTCTACATCAAGTGAGGAGTTTAAACTCTTGGATTAATCACATTTCTGGCCTAAGCAAGGCCCTCTTATAAGCCTTGAACTCTGAGAAAATGAGATGGTTAGATCAAAAGACCTCTAGACTCTCACCCAGATCTGAGTCTGAAGCTCTTTCTACCTTGCATTATTTCTTGTGACTTCCAAATTATATTCTTCTCAGGATACCCTACCTGCCTCCTCTGCTCCTGAACTTGATACAACTATCTGGGCATACAAGTGAACTTATTTTTCCACCAAATACCTATGGACAATGAAGCTAACCTCACCCTCTCCTGTGGTAAGCAGAAAGATGATGATTATGATCCTCCCAATGTTATACTTCCTAGCATTTCCACCATTGCATAATATCCTCTCCTAAGAATGGGCTAATCCTGATTACTTATCTCTAACCCAGAGAAGGTGGTAAATGGGAAGAGATGGCACTTCAATGTTTAGATTACAAATGATTAAGACTTGCATCTTGTGAGCAGAGTCTGCCAGTTGTCTTCTCAGCTCTTAACCTTTAATGCAATGAGCTGCCATGCTGGAGACGTCACATGACAAGAAACAGAAAGCAGCCTCTAGCCAACACAGCTTAGAAATGAAGGTAATCAGTCCAACAGCCCACGAAGCCAAACTCTGCAAACAACCACTTGAGCAGAGAAACAGATTTTTCTCTATTCACATCCCCAGGTGAGAGTGTACACTCTGAAACAACACTTTGGTTGTAGCATTTGTGAAAAACTGTGAGGTGGGTAATACAACCAAACCACACCCAGATTCATAACAACAGTAAATGTGAGAAAATGTGTTGCTTGGTTTTTAGTCAATTCCTCATACTGCAAGTGTACTAATACTTCTTAACGTGCATCAATAAGAGAGAGTCTCTGAAAAATTTGGAAGGGAGAAACTCACGAAAAATATGAAAGCCTCATCAACTCTCAATGCCCTATCCTCTCTGTTCCAGGCATTAAGTAATAGAATAGTCTTATTACATTTCTAATCATATTAACAAAAATACAGACCCAAAGAAAGCCAGAGTCCCAATGAAGACCAGCCACATCCTACAGGAAGGCATGGAGGAGTTCTTCTGCATCAAGATGCAATATGAACAGCAGTGAGACTAGAGGCAATGAGAGAAAAATATCTCACTAGGCTGGAGCCAGGACAAAGTGGATTCTCTGCTCTGACTTTTTCAGTAAGGTACAGAACAGTGTCTAAAAGATGTTTGATAAGTCTAAGATGAAAGACATTGAGAATAGGAGGAATGAGAAAGAACGAATGCCATTTATAAACAGGAAAGGGGCTAGAGACTTAGAAAGAAACAGACTTGCTTGCAGTTATGGGAAAAAAATCCTTTGTTTTCTGCTGAATTCAATTGTTTCTGATTCTAAATGCAAAGAAGGGGCAAGCTACATTTTGGGCAGAGTAAAAATGCATGTATTGCATTCTTCAGATACATGACCTATAGGATCTATGACATAAAAAGATATTATGAGAAAAGTTCCTTAATATTTAGGTGTATGAGTACATCTAACTGTATAAAAAGATTAAGATGCATAAATGGTTAAATATAAGCTTGTAATTGTTTATTTTAAAAAGTAAGAGATTAGGTGAAAAAGCAACTTAGGAAGGAAGTGAACAGATTCTATGCCATAGGTGAGTACTTTATAAGGTACTATTTCCTCCTCGAAACCAGAAAAGCAGTCAATATTTACTGTAGCTGAGCAGGGGAAAGATGTGGCTATGATAATACCTACATAATAACACTTCAAGGTTTACAAACCACTTTAATGCACAGTATGACTTTTATTTCTTACAATGCCATATATGTTAAGCAAAGAAGATACTAGTATCATGGATAAAGAGAATAAAGTTCAGAAAGTTTAAACAATTTATATACATACGTTCAAAGTGAGTAGAGTTGAAATTGTATTTCTAGGTTTATAAATCTTAATGCTTAGTCAGGAACTTCAAATGGCATTGCTACATAATTGCAAAGAGAAACAAATTGTTCCCACCACAAAAAGATCTACACCATAAATTTGTAAATATTTGTCAATTAATATAAATAAAATTAAAGGTAACAGGTGCAAAATATTGGCCTATTCACAACATGATCTTTTGACTTATTTATAATGTTGCTTATTTTAATGTTACTAATTTATGCTCTGATTGTTATTTATTTTCACCTTTTTGGAATTAATTTGCTCTTCTTTTTCTAGGCTATTGGAGGGTGGGATATTAATTTTAGATGTATCTTTCTTTTCTTATGCATTGAACATTAAAAATTGTCATGCAAAATTTTTTTTCCAATTTAAAATAAAAGAGGTATAGGGATACACAACTAAAATCTCAGTAATTTGGAGGCCAAGACAGAAAGATCACAAGTTCAAGGCCAATGTAGGTAACGGTAATATAGAGAGACTGTTCCTCCCCCCCAAAAAAATTAAAAGGGGGTTGAGGTATAGCTCAGTGGTAGAATGCCACTGGAGTTAATCCCTAGTATCACAATAAGTAAGTAAATAAATAAATAAATAAATAAATCTCCCTCCAAATTTTATTTTACCATAGAATCACAGAAAGAAAAAAAAAACTTCTCTGAATTAGTTCCCTCTATTGTAAAACAAATCCATAGGCCTAATGCCTGTCATTAACTCTCTAGCATTACCGCTGTAGCAATGAGGGAATGATGAAAGGAGTTGCTTCCGAACAACTAGTTTTGAAGGATTCCTCAGTGTTTTCCACACAAGAGCACCATTGGATTCTTCTTAGAGATACAAATTGTTGAGCCCCACTTGTGACCTACTGGATGAGAAATGGGGTAAAATCCACAAATCCAGGTTCAATAAGCCTTCCAGGGCATTCTCATGAACATTTGTTTTATATGCTTTAGTCTCTGGGAAAGTGAGTTGTAAAAAGAATAATTTTTATCAGTAGGCCAATGGTAGGCTTATTAAATTGTGATAAATTAATGATGTATGCATAACAGTTTTGTTTTGAAATGAACTTTGTCTACTCATCAAAATTACCTTATAATTCATAGAAATAGAGGCTGATGATTAATTGATCTGTGAGATGACAGGACAAAAATACTTTTAACTCTACCTCTGGATTTTGAGTCCATGCATTCAAAAACCAAAGGGTCTGGGTAAAGCCCAAGAATGATATCCAGCTCAAGTAAGATAATCCATTTCAGAGATTTGGATGGGATATCACAGACCAAATTTATAAATCAATCTTTTCCAATAAAAGCAATAACTTGGACAATTTAAAAATAAGCTTCTAGCTTCCTAAGATCTGTTAATACATCTAGTGCTAACTACATGCCAAACACTGTTTTAAGTGTTTTACATATGATAACTCATTATAAACTAAAATTTAGACTAAAATTGTCCTCATTACAATCATAGGAGATAGATACTATAATTACTTTCATTAAATAAGTGAGAAAGCTGAGGCACCAGGACTTTGACATATCCCAGGTGACATCTAAATCCAAAGCAAACAGGTCGTAGAATCCATTATTTTAATTATCACTATACATTGTTTCTTCAATAGTCTTGCTTTCTAAAGTTAGTTTCAGATCATCCAGAACATGATGAATTGAAGTTCAAATTAGCTTGAACAACATAAACTTGACCCTTCAATTTACAGATACTTTTCCTGGTTACATATAATGACTTCCACCAACTCCAACTAGTCTTAACATCTTTCTCAGTGAAAAAACAAAAGACCAAGGGGGATAGCAATATAGCTTTCCTTTTATACAAGGCAAAAGTCTTACCTACTCAAAGCTATCACGGGCATGAAAGATCACCTAATATCACAAGTGCATTGTAACATATTGAAACAGACAGAGAGGAATAATTAACTAGCTACTAGATATAATGGATGATCATGGAAGCACTGAACCTCTTATTACTTTTTATGAATTTTATCTAGAGCTATTCAAGTTGCTCCTTTTCTTTGTTTTAAGCAAGAGGATGTTCTTTGGAAGGATGAAGAAGTCTCTTGCTTGACCTTTCTCAGTGTTTATCAGTGGATTAATGATATGCATGGGGCCATGTTTCAATTTCATTGTAGGTTCTTGTCAATAATACTATAATAAAGGAAATATCTACACCAGCATTCAAGACAGACATGATTAAAAGAAAATAGTTTGCCTTAGGCACAGAAATGGTCAATTTGGGGACCTGGAACAGAATCAAGGTTTTCTTCCTTCCAAGATTTAAGGCAGGGAACAGAAATCTCCAAGAATGAGAGTTCTTAGAGTTCTGAAAACAATAATGAGAATACCATGAAATTTTAGCATCTTTTACACCAATTCGCCCATCTGTTGTCCAAATTCCCTTCCTAGCATTATTGCCAAAATTGATTTGATCATGATGATGTTAAAAATAACAATAACAGCCTCTATTATGTACAAGATAGTATATATTCAAACATTAAACATACATCCATTATTCCACATGGTCCTTATGTCAACTCTTAGACATAACTCTAACTTAGAACACTGAGGTTAAAAAAGTTTAAATAACTCATTTGGTAAATGACAGAATGTCATTTAAAATGCACCGATGAAAGAAAACTTACCATATTCCAAAGCAGCCTACATGAAGCCCCTAATGCTATTACTGTTAGAAAAATATTGACTTTATACTGTTGACTGCCTTCCTTAGCATCCCATACAGGTTTTGGTTGTGCTCTCTTGGACTGATTCTTTTAGCAAATGATTACTCCCAAGTAAAGATACGAGGGACCAACACTCCCATCATCATCCAGGCTAATTTTTTCCACTTCCTGTCCTATACGTATTTCTTCCTTAGGATCTACACTCAGGATTGCAACTGTTAGTGTTTCCTCAATAGACTATGAGCTTCTTAAGGACAATGATCTGTGTATTTCAGACACAATGCACAATACAATGTTTCTATCTATTTATATTTTAAAATTTTAGTTGAAATATAATAAACATCATAAAAATCACTCTTTAAAAATGCATAAATGAGCTGGGCGTGGTGGCACACCCTTGTGATCCCAGCGCTTTGGAGGCTGAGATAGGAGGACCACATAGGTTTGAAGCCAGCCTCAGATTCTTAGTGAGGCTTTCAGCAACTTAGTGAGACTCTGTTTCCAAATAAAGTATTAAAAAATAGGTCTGGAAGTATAGCCCGGAGGTAGAAAAGCCCCTGGATTCCATTCCCAGTAACACACACACACACACACACACACACACACACACACGCACGCACGCGCACACACACACACACACACACACACACACACACAAATGCACAAATGGAGGAGAAAAGGAGAAGGGGCACCAAGAGTGTGTATATGTATGTCATTGTCAACATGATTTACATTATGATGTGAGACTATATTGTACCAATAATAGAATAATCTTTTAATCTTTTAAATTTAATTTTGTTATTGGTGCATTAGAGTCATATATCTTAATGGAGTACAAATGACAGAGGCATACATGCACACATCACTCAATTAGCCCTTATCAATTCTCACCTTATTCCCTGCCCCCTCCCTGCTTCTCATGTTTGGCATAGTGATTGACATTGATATGTTTGTGAATGTACATTATGTACTTTATGTACCTTCTAATTCCCCCATTCCCTCAGTTAGGTTGCCTTATTTGCTCTTTTACAGTATCTCTTTCTTCCTCTAGAGTTCCTCCTCTTACTCATTTTCTCCCTAGCTTCTGCATATTAGGGAGAGCATCCTATTTCTTATTATTTGTGACTGACTAATCTCACTTAGCATAATGCTCTCCAGTTTCATCCAATTCCCTGTAAATGATGTAATCGTGTTCTTCTTATGGCTGAGTAAAATTCCCTTGTATACATATACCATAGTTTTATAATCCATTCATCTCTTATTGGACATCTTGGCTGGTCCCATAATTTAGCAAATGAGAATTGTGTAGCTATAAACATATAGATGAATGCAATAGTTTGGTAGTTTGCTTTCCATTCTTTTGGGTAGATACCCCAAAGTGGTATTGCTGGATTAAATGGTAGATGTTTTCATTCTTCTAAGGATCTTCCATACTTTTCCAAAGTGGTTGCACTAATTTGCAATCCCACCAACAATGCATTAGAGTCCCCACTTCTCCACATCCTCACAAGCATTTGTTGTTGTTTGTGTTTTTAATTATTGCTATTCTAGTTAGAGTTAGGTAAAATCTCAAGAGTACTTTACAAAACCAAAATTTGGTTTCTCGAAAAAATTGACAAGATAGATAAACCAATATCCAACGTAACTAAAATAAAGGAGGGAATCAACACAAATTATAAGAGATAAAAACTTGAAAAATCAGAAGCTTTTCTATATACCATCCATAAATCCACTGAGAATGAAATCCAGAAAACACTTTCACTCAGGATATTTCACACAAAAAATAAAATACTTAGGAATAAACTTGACCAAGGAGCTGAAAGACCTCCACAAAGAAAATTATAAAACACTGAAAAAAGAAATTAAAGAAGACCTTAGAAGATGGAAAGTTCTTCCATGTTCATAGATAGGAAGAATAAATATCATCAAAATGGCCATATTTCCAAATCTGATCTACAGATTCAACGCAATACCCATTAAATTATCAAGGTCATTCCTCACAGACATAAGAAAATCAGTCCTTAAATTAATTTAGAACAACCAAAAACCCAGATTATCCAAACTAATTCTTAGCAACAAAAACCACTCAGGAGGAACCACAATACCTGACTTTAAACTATACAACAAAGCCATCATAATAAAAACAGCTTGATGCAGGCACAAAAATGGATACCCACAGCCGGGCGTAGTGGCGCACGCTTGTAATCCCCTCGCTTGGGAGGCAGAGACAGGAGGATCGCGCAGGTTCAAAGCCAGTCACCCTGGCTTAAGAGACCCTGTTTCCAAAATAAAAAGTATAAAAAATAGGTCTGGGAGTGTAGCTCAAAGGTAGAAGGGCTTCCAGGAACCCCAGTACCACCAAAAACAAAAAACAAACAAAACAAACAAACAAACAAAAAATGGATACACACACCAGTGGAGGAGAACAGAAGACTCAGAAACAAAGCTGCACACTTGCAGCCAACTAATTTTTGACAAAGGGGCCAAAAATATACATTGAAATAATGACTTTGAGGATTTTTTCATACATTTATTGGCTATTTAAATTTCCTTGTTTGTTTATTAACTATTGAGTTCACTTGACCATTTTTTGATTGGGTTATTTGTTTTCTTAGTGTTGAGTTTCTTGAGTTCTCTGTATATTCTAGATATTAGAGCTCTATAGGAGGAGGAATAGTTGACAAAAATTTGGTCCCATTCTATTGGCTCTCTGTTGATGGTGTTGATAGTTTCATTTGTTTTACCAAAGCTCTTCAGTTTAATGTAATCCAACATATTGATCTGCCTTTTAGTTTCATGTGCACGTGGGATCTTTTTGCAGTGTTGGACTTAGGGCCTCTTCATAAAAATGGAAATAAACCCCACTTTCTTACCCTGCACAAGAGTCATTTCAAGATGGATCAAAGACTTAAAAATTAGGCCAGAGACCTTGAAGCTCCTTTAATAGGATAAAAATATTTTTCAATGCACAATTTGGTGGTTCTTAGTATGTTGGAGGAATTCTAGAGCAATTCCAGTGTCTACTTCCAGAATATTTTCATTAGTCACAAAAGAAATCAAGTAACCATTACTATTCACTCCATTATCCCTTTCCCCCTATCACTTGGAAACAATAAGCTCTGTGTCTATAGATTTTCCTGTTCACATAAATGGAGTAATAAAACATATGGTGTTTTGCATATAGTTTCTTTCAATAGCATGATGTTTTTAAGGTTTTGTCCATGTTATGGCACTATCTAATATTAATTTTTATGGGCATATATTTTGTGTATCCTTTAGTCAATTGGTAGTTACTTAAGTCCCCACATTTAGCTACTACGAATAAATGTTCCTATGCACATTCATGTCAGAGGACTTTGAGATACTATATGTTTTAACTATCATATATATATATATATATATATATATATATATATATACATAAGAAATAGAATATTTTAATTATGTGGTAGATATGTTTAATCTTTTAAAGAGCTGCCAAACTGCGACCAAAGTACTATACCATTTTATAACTCATAAGTATGGCATGACTATTTTAATCTAATTTTTGCCAACATATTTTCATTTGGTTTTCTTCTTATTATTATATCCATGTTAGAGGCTGAAAATTAGTATCTCTGTAGGGTTTTTTATTATTGTGTTTACTTAATGACTGATGGTGTTAAGCATTTTTTCCCTATGTTTCTTAGTCACTTGTAAGAGGAAGGGGTCCAACCTCACCCTTTTCATACATGCCTAAATGTCTCTGCATAATTTGTTGATAAAACTATTCTTTCCTACTTTTATGTCTTGACATCCTGGAAAAAATCAGTTTACCATAAACATAATAATCTTTGCCTCCCAATGCTATTTCACTAATCTATATGCTTATTTTATACATTAGCAGAATTCAGCCCTACTTTGCTTGATTTCTATGGAATTGTAGTGAATTTTGATATTGGGTGAGTGTGACTTGTCTGGTTCCCTTCATGTTTTTCTAGGTTGGTTTGCCAACTCTGGGTCCCTTAAATATCCATATGGTATGGATATTTAATTAATATTTAATTCATTAAATATGAATTTTAGGTTCAGCATGTCAATGACTATAAAGCAGCCATTTGAGATTCTGATAGGAATTGTTTTAAACCTACAAATCCAATTCTAGTGCATGCAGCTTAACATACTATGTCTTCCAAACAATGAATACAAATAATGTTCTATGTATTTGTGGCTTCCAACAATTTAACAGAAGGTTTATGCTCAATTAATAGTAAAAAAAAAAGAGTGAGTGAATAAGGCAATCATTGAAAAAGAGAGTTCAAACAACTACTAAAACCATGTACACAGTAGCCATTTTCTTGAGTCCCGTTTCCTTTTCAACAAGCCACTCTTTACAAGTTAACAAGTTATAGTTTTCAAGATATAGTTTTCATGTATTTATCCATAAATTATTTTGCTTCTTTCCCTTTTGCTAATGTGAGATGAACAATAGTAAGGGTGGTAGCCATCAATTACAACTCTACATCCACACCTTTCCTACAGAAGTTACTCCAGGAAAGTTTAGGAGCAGAGCTACAAGCACACCAACCTGATTCCACACTTGCCCTGACACCCTATTGGCTGTGAGATCTGACCCACAAGTGATTATAAAATAGCCTTTTCCATAATCAAAGTTAACTAACATGCTGGTAATTAGACCCGCAGATGAGAAAATAAGTTCTACCATTAGTATTACATAGAATATAAAGTCATCCAGGATGTTGTTTATAAAGGTGGTTTCCTGGTTTTGACTGACTCATATGGATCAAGTTAGAATAAGCTGGCCATTTGGGGAATAAAGCACCGCTCTGTGTCATCTGGGTGATAGAAAGAATCAAAAAGATTATTCCATATTGTTAAGAAGCTTAGCAGCCCTAGAAGCCTCTAAGAAGTAACATTTTCAGTATTTTCATAGAGGACTACAATATCAATATAGAATTAGAATGAGTTCAAGTCACTTTACAAAAAACTTGGATTATAGGCTCACATATCTGACCATAAGCAATTCAAGCTCTATAAAACATCATGTTTCTTCAAAAGATCAAAATACTCTATCCTTCAACCCACTTTAGATCTTATAATTTATTTATACCAGCAGAATATGTTACTTTAATGGATTCATTGTTTACCATCAATATATTCAAAGAATCCATTTAGAATTCAATTCTCACTTTTACAAAGAGTCTTAAGTTACATATTTCTAAAGATGTTCACAGACTCATGTGTATGTAAAGTATTTTTATTTAAAAAGCATAACTCATATTTAGGCAAATAATTCATTTTGAAATGGCTTATAATTGACATATACTAATGTCACTTCAAATATGGGTCAGGAGTTATCAGAAAAAAACTTAGTAAAGGAAGGAGGAGATAAATATTAGAAGCTCTCTTTAATGAAGCAGAGATTACTTGCGGTCAAGCAAAAGAAGCATGTGATAATTTTGCACGTGGTTTGCTTTTGAAAATAAAGAATACATGAGTTCATCATTCAGTTAACATTTATCTCATGTCACTGAATCTAAAAAACTTATTCTCTTTATCATTGTTTAAAAAGCAGTAACATCATAGTCCTTTGTAGAGGATAGAGGGGAAAAATTTTATATTTATTTATTAAGTCATTTGTTATCGTTTGAATTTTGAATACCCACCTTGATTTCACAGAAACAAGCAACCATGTTGGAGGTGGGGGCTGGGTTGCTAATGAGAGGTATTTGGGAAGGTGGCCTTGAGGATTTTATACAGTCCCTTCTTTCCTCGCAGTCTCTCCTGTTTCTGCCCTTCGTGAGGTGAAAGCAGAACATTCATTCGTTCTCATTATTTTTCCTTCCAGCCACCATGCTCTGAGTTTCACCATTGTAGCCTACCCAACGAAGGACTGAAACCTACAGAATTGTGAGCAAATAAATCTTCCTTCTGCTAGGCTGTTGCCAACGGGTTTTCTGGGGTCATAGCACTGAAAATGCTATTCAAAACCTAGAGTAAGAAATGGTAAGCCAGGGTAGTGGCATACTCGTAATCCCAGCATTTGGGAAGCAGAGACCATAGGATTGCAGTAAGCAGACAGCCTCAGCTACTTAGCAAGGCCTTTTACAACACAGCAAGACCCTGTTTCAAAAATACAAAGACTAAAAATTAGGGTTGGTAGTGTAGCTCGGAGGTAAAATGTTCCTGGGTTCCATCCCCCTGGGTACCACACACACAAAAAATGGTAATGGTATCAAATCACACCATTATCTCAACAAAGTACATTCTCTTCAAGTGATTAAAAGCAATATAGGGGTTAAAACTCTAAATTATGGATGAATCAGTTGCTACCATTAGGTCTCCCTTACCAAAAAAAAAAAATCATCCACCTGACCTGTATTACTTTTCATTCATGCAAATATATGATCATTATAAAAACTCAGATATCTTTATAATGCGCTAATTCCACATTCATGCCAGATAGATTCCTAGCATATTTATAAAGTGAAGATGTCCAGATCTGATGAAAACTTTAATTTATTTATTCAGAAAAAAGTTTATGTGCCTCTTAGGTGCCAGAAAACAAAAGATAATATTGCTTCAGGGATTTCACAGTTTGGTATTTATCCCAATTATTTCTTTTGTGTTCAAACATAGAGAACTTTTTACAATTTATATTGCCTCTATAAGGTATATTCTGTTAGGTAACATCTCTTGATATTTTACTTTACATTTGAGTACACTGTGTTTCAGTATAACAAATACAATTCAACTCCCTTCTATAGTAGTGAATCTTAATATGACATCATAGCATAGGTGTATATTGTGTTGTGGGCCCATCCAAAGTGAAGAAATAAATTCCAAAGTGCACAAATGGCTTTGTCTGAATTTCCACATGAAGATTATAACTGCTAAATCAATAGCACTACATGATCAACTTGTATCTTTTAATATAATTCGAGTAAATACTTTCAAAAAGAAACAGGTATGCTTTTGATTATGAAATATAATCAACTAAATGTTCTTATTTGTAATTAATATAGCCACTGAAAGATAATACTTTATTTTTCTGGTAAGTTTCCCATGCTGTAAAAACAATGATAGCAGTTAAGCCTCAATGTGATAGTCTGGATGAAGGGGAGACCAGTTACTCACCATGCCAAATGGTGATATGTAGAACTGGTTATTAAACTTCAACTCTATGTCTAGAGAGACCATCATTATCAACATCACACTTAGTTTTGTCATAAAGCATTTAAATAAATGGACAAATTGAAAAAAAAGAGAGATATCAGAAACATGGATGTTTTGAAAAACACAATCTTATGTACTTTCTATGGTTGAGTCTAGTCACCTTGAACAAAAAAGTCATAGCTAAATTTGAATTTTGTTGCTTGTTTGCTTTTTAAATTAAAAAAGAAAAAGAAAAACACCATGGGGTTTCAAAGCAAGGCTGCTACCAAAATAGATATTTAAACAGTGTGAGAGGAAGAGAGAAAGAAGGAAACCAGTCCTGACAAGAACACTCATTAATTTTGCAAATTTGATGTGTGCTTCTGCATGGACATAGGGTTAATTATTTCCACTAAGATGCTGCTATAAAATAGAAACACTCAAGAGGTAGCTTTGTGTGTTTCCTTTTAAACCAATGCCTGCATTGAGTGATTCAGGGTAATGTAACACAGTCTTTTCTGAGCCAAGGACTCATCAAGGTTTAGTAAACAAATCACAGTAAAAGGCTACCATGGGGACCCGGGTGAGGTACTGGAGGAGGCACCCACCTCCCAGACTTGGGCAGAGGAGTGCTCAGTGGCACTTTTCAGCAGCTATCTGCTCAGCTTCCTCCTCATTATTGCTAGGAACTAATATGTACTGAGAGTAATTTCTATTTTTTTTTTTTACAAAATTTTGTAGGGGTGAAATTTCAGGTAGATTTTAGGGGCTAAATTTCCAATCTGAAAACATTAAAAGCTAACTTTGATCATGCTGGTCACATATGACACAAACATAAGCATCTTTTAAGAAAGAAAGTTATTGAGATGCAATTATACATAATCAAAAAATGAACTGCCCTTCATCAAGTCAGCTAATCACTGGGCCACCATTATCTCATTCTTATTTACTATGGTATTCTGTAAAATATAGATTAAAACAAAATAACACAGATCCTCTATTCGTGTGTGTGTGTGTGTGTGTGTGTGTGTGTGTGTGTGTGTGATATACTGGGAATCAAACTCAGGGGCATTCTATCTCCAAGCTACACTGCCAGCCCTTTTAATTTTTTGTTTTGAAACAGGGTCTGTTTAGATGGCTGCAAGTTTCACTACACTGCTCAAACCTGCCATCCTCTAGATTCAGTCTCCCACATACTGGGATTATAAATGTGCACCGCTATGCCCAGCTAGATCTTCTCTTTTAATATGGTATTTTGCACATTTTACTGTATTGTAGTCCAGCTAATATTTTACAAATTAACACCTCATACATGAGGATTCTGCAAATTATTCAACTTTTAACATAGATCTTAAAGAAAGTTACAATCAGCCAACAATAAGAATATACAGGCAAATTCATTTCTCAAAAAGGCACGTTATACTCCTAATTTTTCCCATGAGTATATGAGAACAGGAAGATGACATGATCCATACTTATTCTCATTTTCATTAGAGTAATACACACTTCTTATCTCAATTCCCAAGAGGCCTCAACAAAGAAAGAGCAAAGTCCCTTGTCTGCAGGGACAGTGTGGGTCTCCCTAAAGGGCAACAGCATGTTGCAACTTTCATCTCTCAGTAGCCTACATGTTTGGGTTGCACTGAATAATATGAAATATTAAAAATTTAATTACTAATTAATCTCCCCTGCAGCTGGTCATGGTTTTTGCAAGCTAGAACATGGAACACAAGAGAATAAAATATCCATAGCACCAAAAGTCTCCGCCCTGATCACATTGCTTCCAAGCACAAAGGCCACATAAATTCCTAATAAAAAGCCTTCTTTATGACAAATCCACCTTGGAAGTAATTTATCAGGCTGCTCATAGATCACTGTTCTGTGAAAGGAACCTTTAGTGTGAGTGCACTAGGATTGCAGTTACATATGTGTCCATAGAATCACACAGCTTAAGTACTCAGTTTATAAACAGGCTAAAAAGTGGCAATAATTTTTACTAGCTTTGAATGGTGAGGTTACATATATCACTTACAGGATAAAGAGTTCAAACCTTAAAAGACCTGAATCATAAACAAAAAACCTCAAGACATACACTACTAATTCAAAAATGAAATAGGAAGGATTGAAATGGGACTGTAGCCATGAACCAATATCTTTTTCTTGTAGCCCCAGAGCAATACTGTATGTCTCTAAAAGGGAAAAGGATTGTAGTTATTGTGCCCATTTCAGAAATATGTTAGTAAAACAGTCTCAGACTAGCGATGAGACCAAGTTCATGTCAACGAAATTCTAGACCCAAAGGTGACCCCGTGTAATTGAGAAGTCAGTAGACTTCCCATTGTCATAACTGTCAAAATATATCCCATCCTATCCTTATTTCCAAATTCTTACAATTTTTTTCATATTAGTTGAAGAGGGAAAACTCAGTAATGTTTCACTATACTACTCACAAAAGCCTTCATTTTTTACACCAAATGTGTAGGTTTTTCCATATGTCAATCAACCAATCAATTCTCTGACACTAAATGAATGATCTATAGCTTATTTCCATTCTGAAACAATTGAATTGGAGTTTCTAAAGATCCTGCAGATTAAGGACTTGGTCCTACACACTGCCCCCACTTCAGACATCCACTAATAGTAGTGATCCAACAGGTTTCCTATATTTCTTTCCAACTTGGCTACAAGTTGTAAGTACGAGCAAAATGATCAGGCTTGATACTTTGCTAGAATGACTCAAGGAAATACTTCCTTACACTAACCAGAATTTTATATAGAATTAAGATAAAAGATACAGATCAATAGGAGAATGAAAAGGTCAGCATGAGATCTGAAGAGGTCTGAAGTTCAGAAGCCTCTATCTTTATATAGTTCAAGTACAGAATCCTTTTGACATATGAACATGTTCGTTGATGGGAACCTCTCTGGAATCTATCTTTAGGGATTTTTATGGAATTTCCTCCATCATAAAGAAATGACCTATTATTAATTTAATATCCAGGTTCTCTCCCTTCTCCAGGGGATGACAGGTGGGAGCTGAAAACACCAGGCTTATAATCCTAGCTTGACTTTCAGATGACCAGCCCCTATCCAAGAGTCCACCATGAGTCCCATTATGACAAGAAATACATCTATCACCTAGGGAATTAAGGGGATTGTGAGCTCTAGGGTAGGAACTAGGGTTAAGCAAACCACCTCTAATCTGTTCTTCTAAAGTAACTACCTAATTACACAATTTTAAATCCTTAGAAATTTTAGTTTCAAATGCTAAGATAAATTAATTGCATAACTTCTTGCATGTCATAAAGGTATTTTTTAAAATCTCATGTAAATTTTGCTAAAGATGCTATTTACAAAACCACTGTATCTAGGAACACTGCTGTGAACTACCCTAGATTTCACATAATTAATATGAGAGCCCTCAGATCTCAAAAGGACTGATAAGTACTAAATGTATTTTATATTTTTCATGTGTCATTCTCCTTTATACTTCACATGATCTATATAGCTATTAGACTTGTTCTTCAAATAAGACGTTCACTTTCAGCATTGTCATGCTTTCTCATCCCTGCTAGTCTTATACTTTGAACCCAATGTGCTTTCCATAACACATTCAGCCAAGTCATCTCAAATGCTGCTATCCCTGACACTGGAAGGTATAGGGCACAATGGTGATATCTCCACTTTTTATCTCTGAAGAATTTCAACACATGGTGAGTCACATGCACAGCACATTGAGCCCCTTCTTTTGTGTCACACTGGATTATTTATGTACTCATCTCTTTTATAAGAATAAGAATTACTCTAGAGCAAGGACATAGTGACATTAAGCTTTACCTCTCCAATACCTAATGTATAATACAATCTAAATATGAGTTAAGTAAATGAATGAATAAGGATTGAGTATGGAGAATTAAGCCGTATTGCTCAAATAAACATACGAGTAAGTAAGTGAACAGAACTATAGTGGGGAAATCTAGAAGTGGGAAACATTCCAATAAAAAAGAAAAAAAATGCCTCAGTAAAATCAGTTTTTAGTCAGATGTGATACCATACACTTATGAACCAGTACTTAGAAAGCTTACACAAGGAGGATCGCATGTTCAAGGCCAGCCTCAAATTAGTGAGGGTTTCTGAAACTTTGTGTGACCTTGTTTTAGAATAAAAAACTTTTAAGATGTATGACTATATTGCACTAATAAATATTTTTCAAAAAGGAAGAAAAATTTTAAAAAATAGGGCTGGGGTTGTAGCTCAGAGGTAGAATGTCCCTGAGTTCAATCCCCAGTGCTTCCCCCCCCAAAAAAAAAAATCAATCAGTTTGCATTTTTAAGAACTCAGACATTTGTTTTCAGAGTTCTTACATGAATGGAGCACTATTTTAGTATAGAAATATTCCAAGTATACACCATTTTCCCCAGCTTCATGAGTCAAAGAAGATTTACAAAGGCGATTCACAGGCAGATTTGGGAAAACACACAAAAGGGGCTTGAGTAATGAGAAATCATTGACCTACTATCCTATATTAAGTGGTCAGGCGACTCACTAGGTTTTGATTTTAAAATTTGCTTTGGCTCAAAAATAGAAACATCAAAGTTGGACATTAAGAGTCTACATTTGTACAACTTTTCAAGTACCTTTTAATTACAACACAACACGTCTACTGCAGACATCACCTTCCCTTGGCACATATTTTTAATATTTTAAGTGTGTGATTATTGTTCTCACAGCATATAATTATGTGAACCAATAAATACTAACACATCTAATGCAGTTCCACCAGAATGAAGATAAGTCAGATGGATGAGCTATATCTTCCAATTAACTCTTGCTTTACTAAATTAGAATAATTCAAACTAATAGATGAATTTCTCTTTAAGTTCCAAATGAAACAGAAATGTTATAAATATATATTTGACCCAATTATGGACTTACTTAACATAAAAAAGTATTATAAATACTTTTTAAACCTTCTGAATGCTTTTTACTTTGGGAAAGCCATACCAAGGAATCTTGCCATTCATATAACTGATTTTTTAGTTTTTAATACATGGTAAAAAAAATTTTTAAAAATAATGAAACCAGAATTCTCCAATCTGGTTTTAGAACTTAAAATCAAGTACAGCCCAAAATTCAAGGTCCAGTTTTGCTGCTTTCTCAAAAACAAATCGTTTATCTGCTAAGTCTTAGTTTCAAAACCATAAAAAAAGATGCCATCTTTATCTCAGAGTTATCTATACCTTACTCAAGTGAGAATATATGTGAGAGTACTCCACAATCATTAAACTGTTGTCCACATACTAGTGGTTATGAATTTGGATACACCGTAAGATTACTGAAACAACAACATAGCTACTGAATAAACCAATTAAAATGTAATGGTTTTAGGAGGCATGTGTAGGCATAACCTTAACGAATGAAGGCTATGCTAATGAAAAACATCTCAGCATAATTTTCTTCATATATATTAGGTTTTAAGATTTTAGGAAAGTGAGGGAAGTAAAAAAAAAAAAAAACTCTGCTAAAAAGAATAAAACAAGAATGAACTGAAGCATTTAAGCATAATATGACCAAATCCAGTGGCCAAGACAGTGGTCTTGCTTCCTGAGAAACTAAGCTTCAGGTATTTGTTGGTGTATAACTAGAAAATTGTTGAACATCAAATAACACAGTAAGCATGACTCGCTAGAAACTATTTTGCCCATCGTCCTGTAAAAATAGTCTTGTTTCTTATGTTCCTTTTTCAAAATAAATTTTAGCTTTCCTCTGCTTGATATCTTTCAGATATCCCCCGTTACCTATAAAACCTTCTTCTGTCACCCAAACTCCTCCAAAACCTGCTAGTAGGAAACCACCCAGCCTCGTAGTTCACTCCAAGATTTCAAGTGCTTCCTCCACAGTTCCAGATGCTAATCGTTCTCCAAATGCAGCCTGGACATGCTGCATTGTCTCAGGCTTTTTATTCTCTTCATCTCCAATAATACAATTCCACCTATCTTTCCAGCTAAACATGCAAATCATCTAATAAGATTTTTCAGCTTCTGCTATCTTAAAAAATACATCACTCTTCCTCATGTTTGACTATAGTTTAACTTATACAATAAGTTTATATAATACTTTATTTAATAATCAATCATATTTTAACTTATACAAATTAGGGGGATATTAAAAAATGACAACTGAGTGTTCCAAGTCTCTCTCTCTTTCAATGACCCACTTTCCTGCTCCTATCCTTTCCTCCAAAAAGGCCACAAGTTCTTCAATACAGCAACAGCTCAGTCCATGTTTATAGGAATAAAGGACATTTTGAATGATAACAGGACTAGTGAAGCCAAGAGCAGAATAGGTAAGGAAGAGCTAATCTCTTGTAGAGTTTGCCGTGTGCACCCAGAGCTGACAATCACATTCTCTGTGTAGAAAAGGTAATAGAAACATGTCTGAAGAATAAAGTGCTGCAACCTTCTATGCAGTTACGTGGTGAGGTGACTGACAGAAAAGAAGCAGACCTGTTTTGTAATTCATAAAAGGAACCATCATTAATACAGCATCTGTTGCTCAAGAACTAGAGTGGGACTCAGCATGGTGTACACACTGTCACTTAATCAAACACACATCACACAATACTCAAACAACACAGTGACAAAAGCATTTGTCCAATCGTTTGCATCTAGAGTTCTGAGTGCTATCTTTTTGGGACATAGAAGTCATGAAACAGATCCACCATGGCCCTTTCCAGACCTCAGAAGGTGATCACTAGTGGTGGGATACTACCAGCTTCTGAAATGAAGATAATAAACTAAGAAGCAGAAAAATAGCCAAACTCCAAAGTAAGCAACAAATGCAAAGAAAAAAACTCTTAAGACATCATTTGCACTTGAATACAGAATAATCACCAATACTTAATTCTGGTTACCTTGAAGAGAAAGTGTTACATTCAAACTCTTGGTGCCAGTATAAACTATTCACATCCTTCGGAAGAAAAACTAAAGAAAATAGTCATTCTCCTTAATGTAGGAATCTGAGCGTTAGGAGTCTGAAGCAGGGAAATAGCTCTAAAGAAAATATACATGAATATGTCCCTTGTAGCATTACTCACAATAGCAGTAAAAAGTGGAAACCACCTCAATGTCCCACAAAAGGAATTTCTCTGCAAAAGATAGATCTTAGTCTTATGTAGTCATGATAAGTCATGTTTTTGAAGACTATAACATGTAATCAATTATCTATAGAAGCAAAGCTAGAAAAAGAGCAGGGCGAGGGAGAAAGAAGGGATTTACTTTTTTTATAACATTCTTGCAACATAATTAAGCTATTTTTAAAAATTACTAATAAATCAATTTAATTTTCTGCAATTTAGTTAACACAGGTCATGCAGAGACACTATGGGGAGTACTAACCTGTGGAGGGCGAGGTTTGTAGGGTGAACTGCACTCTAGGTCAGCCAAGATGCTGGTTAAGGAGTCGATCTCAGCGTCCAGACTGGAGCGTCTCTCCTCAAGGGTCTTGCCTCCAGGATTTCCCTGCTAGAAACAACACAAACAATAAAAATATATAAATTTCTATTGAAAGCATTATGAGTTTAAGTTCATCAAGATATAGTGTCATTTTTCCATTGTTTGTCATTCATTATGTATTTATTTTAGTATTAAATCTAAATTATTTATTAGTGAGGAAGGATGAGTTAGATTACCACTTTTTGGCAGAAAAGACAATTTTAACAATGAGATACTTTTTACTAAGGTCCTACACTTATTTGGATATTTTGTGATGACTGTATAAGTAAAATAAAAGGGAAAAGTCCACATTCTTTTTTTTGTGTGGGGGTTTTGGGATGGAACCCAAGGGGGGCATTTGACCTCCAAGCTACACCCTCTGCCCTATTTTTTATTCTTTATTTTGAAACAGCCAAAAATTTCCTACCCAGCAAAACTATGTATCAAATTAGACAGGGGAAATAAGAAGCTTCCATGACAAACAGAAACTGAAGGAACATATATCTTTTTTTTTTTTTTTTTTTGTGGTACTGGGGTTCCTGGAAGCCCTTCTACCTCCGGGCTACACTCCCAGACCTATTTTTACATTTTTATTTGGAAACAGGGTCTCCTAAGCCAGCGCGCGCGGCTGGCTTCGAACCTGCGCGATCCTCCTGTCTCTGCCTCCCAAGCGCGGGGATTACAAGCGTGAGCCACCACGCCCGGCATGGAACATATATCTTCAAAACCAGCACTAGAGAAAATACTCAAAGAGATTAACTACAAAGAAGAAATAGATAATACACACCAGAACCAGAGAAACAAGATTTTCTATCCAGAATAAACAGTATTTCAAACAGAAATGAAATCTTAAAATGTTAGGAATTATAAGTTTTTTCTCAATAATTGCACTGAGTGCAAATGGCCTCAATTACCCAATAAAAAGACATAAAGTGGGAAAATGGATTAAAAACCAGAATCCATCCATCTGCTGCTTATAAGAAACAGACTTTACAAGTACACAGAGTAACAAACTCAAGGTAAAGGGCTAGAGCAAGGTAATTCATGTTAATTAGCCATCCTAACAAATGTGAAGTAGTATTTCACTATAGTTTTTTTTTATTTCCTTAATGATTAGTTATATTATGATAATGATAAGTGATTTTCATGTGTTTATTTGTCATATAAAAATCTTTGGAGATTCATTATCTATTTTAGTCTTTTACCTATTTCTAAATTGTATTGTTTGCTTTTATTGTTGCTAATTTTTAGGATTTCTATTTGGAATATTAGTATACCTTCGGATATAGCATTTGGAAATATTTTATCCCATTCTACCAGTAACTTTTAATTCTGTTTACATTGTCTTTGGTTATATAATATTTCTAATTTTTTTATGAAGTTTGTTTGTTTATTCTTTTGTTGCCCGTGCCTTTGGAATCATATCCAAAAAATCACTGCCAATTAAAATGTTGTGAAGTTTTATGACCCAGGTTTTCTTCGAAGTTTTATGACCCAGGTTTTCTTCTAAAACTTTATAGTTTTAAGATTTACATTTATGTCTTTTATCTATTTTGAGTTAATATTGGATATGGTGTTAGGTAAGAGTCTAATTTTATTCCTTTTCATGTAATTATTATTTTTCAATAATGTTTAGTGAAAAGATTATTATTTCCTTCACCAAATGTTCTTGGAAACCTTGTCAAAATTAACTTGACCATATATGGAAGAATTTATTTCTAGGCTTTTTATGTTACTCCACTGGTTTATATATCTGCCTTTATAGCAGTACTACACTGTTTCGATTATATTGTAGCTTTATAAGGTTTGAAATCAGAAAATGTACGTCTTCTAGCTGTGTTCTTTTTTGAGATTGTTTTGGGTGTTTAGAGTTTATATTTCATGTTAGGATAGATTTTTTCTGAAAAAATAAATAAATCACTGTAGGATAGTTTCACATTAAAAAAAAGAAAAAATATCTTCTGGTAAGAAAGAAAACAAGAAAGAAATATTGAAATATTAGCTCTAAGTGATGAAAAGTTTGATATCTGATAAATGAATCTGTTATGTGAGATTATCATTGTTAATTTTGGATAAATTGCTATAATATTAAAAAAAAGAAAAAACATAGAGAGGATCAAATGCTCTCCCTAATATGCGAAAGCTAGAGAGAAATTCCGGTCATAGGAGAAACTACAGGTGAAGAATATTCTATAGATGTGCAAATAAAGTGACTTAATTGAGCAGAAGGGAAGGGAAAGAGAGAATTTCTCCACTGCATATGATGTACTTTAACAAACATATCAAACTCAATAACTAAGCCAAGCAGGAGGAGGAGGGAGGGGGAGGGGAAATGGGGCAAGAATTGGGTAAGGGGTAATTGGGGTATGTATGTATGTATTTCTCCACCATCTTGTATCCCATTAATGTGTATGAATGCAATGCACCAATTAAAAAAAAAATAACAAAAAAACAATCTAAGGTCTGAAGTTCAGGGCATCAGGGCAGGAAGCCAAGAGAGAGAGTACACAGAGTTCCACTCTCACATCATGGGAACCAGGAGCAGAGAGGGAGAGAAACAAAGAGAGAGAGACAGGGAGACAGAAAGAGACAGAGACAGAGAGAAAGAAACAGAGAAAGAAACGGATCAAGCAAGCAAGGGGATTCAGACACAAGGACAATCCTCAAGGCAAAGCCCAAGGATCCACTTTCTCTAGCCATATGCCACCCAGAAAAATACACTTATCTACTGACGAGTTTTAAACTTCCATGACTGAAACATATAAACCTTGAACAATTAGCTCTTCAGTAGGCACTCTATATGTGACCAGAACAAGAACAATATTTTATTGGAGAAGTAATAGGGAAGGTAGAAAAACTCATAGTCCAGAAAGAAAAATCAGCACTTGAAAACATGATAGCAAGAAAGCACTGGAATTTCCAGAGTCAGTAGCCATTAGGGGTACGTGTGTGTGTGTGTGTGTGTGTGTGTGTGTGTGTGTGTGTGTGTGTGTTTAAGAGAGAAAGAGAATATGTGTGGGTATGTATGTATGCATACATATATTCAAGGCCTAAAAAATACATCTTAAACAGAGACAACTGCAGTTGTGGCCAGGGACTGAAGAGGAACAAGGCACAATGATCACTGATGAAGTCAGAAATCTAT
The DNA here is from genome assembly GCF_963383645.1 of Muscardinus avellanarius. Lineage (NCBI taxonomy): Eukaryota > Metazoa > Chordata > Mammalia > Rodentia > Gliridae > Muscardinus > Muscardinus avellanarius. The sequence continues at coordinate 84,885,003 of NC_137790.1, forward strand.
GAAGTTCATATATTACCTACACTTAGTATCATTAAGAGAGTCAAGACCAATAACACATCACAGGACATTTTAAAAATTAAGAGTTGAGCAAATCTGGGGAAAATAAGCAAACAATTCACCTACACTTTTAATCAAAGAGGCATAAAATAAGGTAACCCTAAGATTTAGAAGCAGGGTGAAGAAAAATCATCTTTTAAGCTGATAATATAATAATGTTTTTTGTATGGTCTAAAACCTAAGTCTCCATCAAGAAACGAAAGTGTATCTTCAAAAAGCCCAGACAGAAGTGAAATGATGAGCAGTTACTATAATCTAATCAACTCTGTTGGACTTGACTATGGAAGACAAATATAATCATAGCATCCAGTGTTTGTGAGAGTTTAGAAAAGGCCTTAATTTTCCAGGAAACTAGAATATCCTTAGTAACAACAACAAATTTGGTGCCTTATAGGCTAGTACAAATTTTGAAGTAAATATGCCATTTTAGTAAATATGCAATATCAGGTATAACACAAAATGGAACTGCCTATTAAGGCCACTAGTTCCACTTCTCCTGGTACCTTGGTTACTACAACCAGCTTGTCTATGTCCTGGAAATTTATTAATTTATTTCAATGTCTTTGTTGAATCAACTCAATGAGATCTGTGCATCAGTCCATCTCTTGAGAATTCAGCTGGCATAAATTAGTTCTTCCTGGAGCTGATATAGCAAAGATACCTTGAAAACATCAGCCATCTATGAAGTTGTGACCAAAAATCTTGGAGCTAAATCTACATTGTCTCTTGCCTCCTGAGGCAATCTGGTATCCTTGTTCATGAACCTTCATTTAAATGTGGTACTATCAGGTGTCGTGGCCCATGCTTATAATCCCAGTACTTGGGAAGCTGAGACAGGAGAATTTCAGGTTCAAAGCCAATCTCAGCAACTTAGGAAGACCTTCTTTCAAATAAAAAGAGCTGAAGATCTAGCTTAGATGTTCAATATCCAGTACCAAAGCAAAACAAAATAAAACAACAAAAACAATAAACAAGAGTGTATTTATCACAATGTATAATGAAGCCAGTTCATAATTTTGTCACTCTGGTTATATCCTTATATCCCTTCTACATCACTTTATCACTTTACCCCATTATATTTCCTTTTTAAATAATATTTACCATCATCTAAACCTTATATACTATGTGTATTTGTCTACTTATTTTTGGTCTCTCCTCTGGGGTAATGCAGGTTTCACAAGAACAAAAACTTTATCTGTTTTACTCCATACTATCCATCTACAATCTTGCTGAGAATCTGACCCATGTAACTTTTCAATAAGTATTTTGAGCAAATACAAGCAGAAACCTTTCTCAAATCAATGTATTTTGGTTAAAAGCAGCTCACGGTAGAACAGGAAATAGTGAATGCTCTAGTATGTAGGATAAAAAAGGCACCCAAAAGCCTGTGTGTATGCATGTGTATATCAAGCAGGGTGACCCAGATTTCAAAGTCTGGCTCGTGAAATTGAAAGCTTTTCCTCAGCTTCCTTGCCCCAGACAAAAATGGAAAAATAGTGGTGTAATAGGCTGGTTGTGTTTTTCTCTGAGTCTGAGTTTCCAGTCTGACTAAATTTTTAAGGTCCATGTGTCTTTGTCCTAGGAATAGATGTCTTGAAGGCACTAATCCTTCCATCAAAGGAAATTTCATCTTCATCCAAAGGGTACTAATAACTGTAAAATATCATAGAATTATAAAGATCCCTTTAACATTCAAAGTCCATCTGAATGTTCTTGGTCATGAATACTGGCCCCACCAGAAAAGGTGGGACTTTTTTGTAATCGAAAGCAATTTAGAAACAGGTAAACTTGATTTTCTTGTGTGCAGGCATAAAATATTATCATGAACAGGGATTTAAGAGATATATTTACATATACCCAGAAACAGCACAACACATTGGCAAAAATAGTAGATTAGAGTCTGGTTAAACTCTTTCCTGAGTCATAGATTCTTCATATGTAACATGAATAGAACATCACCTTCCTGTCCAATCCAGAGACATCTTACAAGATCCAGATTTTTAAAAATGGATGGGAAAATACTTTGTAAATTGTAAAGTGCTATAATTATGATGATTTTCATAAATGACATTAATTGTAGCAACGAGTAACTATAAATTAATAGGAATAATATGGCTATTGTTAATTATTCTTCTTAAGGGAAGCATCATTCATTAAGTGTTCCCTTGGGGCATTAGTAAAGAGACAGTACATAATCAGGTCTTCATCATCTGACTTGACCGAAGCAAAAGTACATCAACTGCCTGGGCCCTAAGTTACTGAGATGTTTAACCACAGAGACTCAAAAGTCGCACAATTACCCTAAGCTATACAATGAAACAAGTAATTATGGTATAAAACCAGCCCATGCTTGTAAGACTTCAACTGCTTTCCAGACTCCATAGTCTCCCTTCTCTCTAAATTGAGACTGCTCCCTATTTTCAGTTTATCAGATTAAGTTGATACAATCTATTAACAGGTTCCAGCCTAATCCTCTATGATTTTGCACAATCCCCCAACCCCACCCAAAACTCCCCTGCCTAGCCATAGGATAATAGGTTTACTCTTATATTTTAATCCCCATTATGACTAACAATAGGACTCTTTCTCCTTTCCAAGTCTCAACTTTATGTCTCATTTAAATAAGTGCCCAAGTTCCAACACCAACACTTTTCTTGATACTCTCATCTTTCTGTTAGGTGCTATCTCACTATTTTTAACATTTTATACTCAATTCCTGGAACTGGAGTTCTATAACCCACTCACAGAATCCTACACACTTATCAACATGTCTTCTCCTTAACTCATATTGCTATAACTCTGCAAATCACTAAATGACCTGCCGGAGGCCAAATAACAAGGAAGAATCTTCTAACCCTTTAATATTTTTTCTAGGTATCACATTAACAGTAATAAAGTGGCCATTGTAATAACAATTTCCACACTCTTCAACCAAAACTAGAAACATCCCATTGTCTTGTCTGGGTTCTATAAAAAAACAAAACAAAACAAAACAAAACAACAATGCCTGCATCCAATGCTTGCATATTGGGCATTTGAGAATCAACCAAGAAGTAGTATGGAGGGTATTAAAAGACTCAAGCAGTGTAGATAAAGCCAGCATAAGGCTGGCATATGGATCTGGTCAGTGCTACGGGCAACTAGGACACAATCTTCTTGGGAGCCTTCTAAGGAGTCCTGTCAAATGTTCCTCAGATCTTCCCACCTGGGGAATGGAAAAGAAGGTATTCATTTTCAGGCTATAGTCCACCCTTGGTTTCAAGTTCTACAGAGTTCTAAACTTCTTTGTACTTGTCCCAAAAAGTAGAATAGGGCAGGGAAAGTCCAGGACAGAACATGAGTAAAATGCAATGGCTGGTAAACTAAGATGAGATGAGTAGGGAATCGGGGTACAGAAAGTGCCCAATGACTTTACCTTTTCACTAACAGTCACAATTTCCCATGAGTAAGCCATTCATAAATTGTTATTTGACATAAAGTACATATTTTTATTCATTCTACAAACATATATGTGTAACAAAAGTTTGCCAAACCATATTGAGACCTATTATGATTTAGAAAATCATAATTTTTAACCACTAAAAGAATTATAAAGTGATGACTCTCCCACTACAAGTGTGTAAGAATAAAATATAAAACAAAAGCCCCACACCCAAATGTACAGCATGAGTCTGAAAAGAAGTCAAACAATTAGCAAGTGTCTGACTGTAGATGGTGCATATTTTGGCCCAAATATTGCCATAACTCACTGAATGAGGTGAGAGATAAGGAGTACTGGTAGGGAAGTATGAAAGAACATTTGTACTTATTTATGCCTTCTTCATATTTTAACATTTTATTAAGAAATAAACTCAGCCAGGCGTGGTGGCGCACGCTTGTAATCCCCGCGCTTGGGAGGCAGAGACAGGAGGATCGCGCAGGTTCGAAGCCAGCCGCGCTGGCTTAAGAGACCCTGTTTCCAAATAAAAATATAAAATAGGTCTGGGAGTGTAGCCCGGATGTAGAAGGGCTTCCAGGAACCCCAGTACTACCAAAAAAAATAAAAATAAAAAAAAGAAAGAAAGAAAGAAAGAAACTCACAGAAAAGATAGATAGAAAATGAATTTATTACATTTTCAAAATGTTACAGTAACCTCCCCACTCCCTCCAAATGCATCTCAGCGTGAATATCCTAAAAATCTCTTAATCTGTCAGTCTTTAGTCACATTCAGTAAATTTAATGTAAGTACAGTAATATCAAATATGAATACATTCTTTATTTTATCAGTAGACCCAGGATTCTTTTTAGAATCTACTCATGTTAACTTCTATCTAAAACCAAATCAAAGATAACACATTGAAATATTTTGTCTTTTTTAGTTTCCTTTAATTTAGAACAGGCTCCTACACTATTTTTATTTTTCAGGCCAGGTAACTTATAAAAAGTTCAATGATCTGATTTTATCTGCTGTCTAGATTCAGATCAGACAAGTTTGGTAGGAACATTATAGACATGATGTGTGTCCTTTCCACTGTACCTATCAGGAGGCTGGTGAAATCTATTGGCCCATATTTTGTGATGCCATGTTTGATGACTTAATTAACATAGTGCCCACCAGATTTTGCCATTGTAAAAATGCCCTCCTTCTTAAAACTTACTAATCAATAAAATTATACTTTTAAGACTCCGCTCATCAGGATCATCAGATCTGCTCATCAGGAACCTTTTACCCAATGGTATTGAACATCCATAGATGACCCTTGTTTGAACTAATTATAGTCATTTTGGTTGTGACATGTTGATAGTATTCATTATTTTACAGTGGAGCCAAAGGATCTTGTCTTACATTTCAATAGAACAAAAAGATCTTAAGTTAGTTTTTAAGCACTCATTTCAGGTTGAGGTGGGAAGCTGGGCTACTACAAAGACCTCTGTTATAATAAAACATCAGGAACCTAATAAAAAATGGGCAAGTGAGCTGGGCGTGGTGGTGCATGCTTGTAATCCCCTTGCTTGGGAGGCAGACTGGAGGTTCGCGCAGGTTCGAAGCCAGCCTCACTAGCTTAAGAGACCCTGTTTCCAAATAAAATATAAAGTAGGTCTGTGAGTATAGCATAGAGGTAGAAAGGTTTCATCCCCAGTAGCACCAAAAAGGGGGGGGGCGGCAAGTGAACTAAATAGACACTTCATAAAAGAAGAAATTCAAATGGCCAATAAATGTATGAAAATGTGTTCAACATTATTAGCAATCAGAGAGATGCAAAACAAAACTATACTGAGATTTCACCTAACTCCAATTATAGAATGGCAATCATTAAAAAACACAAACAACAACAAATGCTGGCAAGAATGTGGAGAAGTGGGAACTCTAATACGTTGTTGGTGAGATTGCAAATTAGTGCAATCACTTTGGAAAAGAGTAAGAAGGATCCTCAAAAGAATAGGAATGGACCTACCATATGATCTAGCATACCACTCTGGGTATCTACCCAAAAGAATGGAAACCAAACTACCAAACTAATGCATGCATATCTATGTTCATAGCTGCACAATTCACAATTGCCAAACTATGGAATCAGCCAAGATATCCATCAACAGATGAGTGGATCACAAAAGTATGGGATATTTAACAATGGAATACTACTCAGCAATAAAAAAAAATATTTCATTTGCAAAAAAATGGATGGGACTGGAGACTATTATGCTAAGTGACATTAGTCAATCACAAAAAGTGAAAGGTCAGATGTTTTCCCTTATATGTTGAAGCTAGGGAGAAACTAGGACACAGGAGTGTCTCCAGACAAAAGAGTAGAAACCTTAGTGGAGTGAAGGAGGGGATGGATATAAATGAGGTTGATGGGATGGGAGAGGAAGGCTTGAAGAGGAAAGCATCTCAATGGACATGATGTACCTACATGAGCTTATCAAAGGCAAGCATAGGAAGGTAGGGAGGGAGAGGAGTGTGGTGGGAACTTGAAGAGTATAAGAAGTGAACAAATACTGGGTACACATATGTCTCTATCACCCTGAACTCCATCAAGATGTATGACTACAATCTACCAATAATTATTTTTGTTGAAAATAAATAACCACATCTATCCTAGGAACTTTATATCCCAGGTTATAGCCAATACTAAGTGTCACACTTAAAATGTGTATAACTCTGACCTACTCTTCAGAAGCCCCCAGAATCCAGCACACAATAGAAGAATCTGAAGAGCCAAAACTTGTATTTGGTTGCTCAAACAAGAGTTCTGAGAAATGAAAAACTATGTTAAGTGTACTAAGTTGGTGAATTTTAAATCATGCTTCACAAAACTCAAGAAACCCCTTAGAGCTAACCCCACATGAACCATAAAATGGCTCCCAGACCCTTCCCAAGGCTGGACTTCCCTTCAAGATTCATTTGGAAAAGAAAATATTTCCACGATATCTTAAAAATATAAAATTATCCCAACTTAGGAAAACCAGAAAGCTAGTAACACAAAGCAATACGTTTTACATATAGTTTTTATTTTATTTTCAATGATTATTAAGTTTAATGAGGCAAAAGGAGTTTTACCACTTTTTTCTACTGTGGTCAGTAAAGTTCATTATTACCTTATTTATTATATCAATATTATAAATAGATAACTAAAATAATAGATTGATAATAGATAAATAGATAATAACTAAAAAATAAAAGGTATATTTCTTGTAAATAATAGAACTAATTATTCACCTAACCTGTCTTTTGACCAATCATTTATCTATCTTTGATGATGCTGAGGACATGACTAATGTCTATTTTATTTTTTATTAAATTAAGATTCCCCAACACAAGGGAACAGTGGTAAAGCCTCAGGAGTCAGTTTGTAGGATTTCATACCTGAATCTAATACTTGCTGGCTTTGTGACTTAGTTTACGTAAGCTCTCTGCATTCCTTATGCAGTTGTAAGGAATAAATGAATTCAAACATGTAAGTGCTGTTCACATAGTAAGTATTCAATAAATGGTGTTAGTTATGTAATCATTACCTTGACCACAGTCTCAAACTAAATGCTTTAACTGAGAGTCAACGGAAGAAGAAACTTTTATGAGTAGGGAAATTTATTGATTTTTTATCAAATTTGAAAATAAGCTGCGAAGGAGGCTTCAGTAGGTAAAGTACATATGCAGTGTGTGTGTGTGTGTGTGTGTGTGTGTGTGTGTGTGTGTGTTACAGAGAATGGAACCCTTCCACCTCCGGGCTACACTCCCAGACCTATTTTATATTTTATTTGGAAACAGGGTCTAATAAGCCAGCGCGGTTGGCTTCGAACCTGCACAATACTCCTGTCTCCGCCTCCCAAGCACAGGAATTAGAAGCGTGTGCCACCACGCCCGGCTACATATGCTTCTTACCATGTGCAGTGGTAGTAGAAATTAACTTTGAAGGAAACAATGCTAGATCAGTGGTTTCCAATCAACAGACTACATTAAAGCAACAGACTACATAAAAGATTTAAGTCTCTATTCCCAGAGTTTCTGATTCTATAGGTCTGGGGTGATGTTCAGAAACTTTCATTTCCAACATGTTCTTAGGTGATACTGATGGTGCTAGTTTGAGAACCATGCTTTGAGAAAAACTATTCTAGGTGTATTTTAACTCAATAAGCCTGAAAGAGATAAAGAGAATGATTGAACCTAGATGAATTTATATTTTTATTTTTTATTTGTTGGTACAGAGGTACAGAATGGCATACTTGCATACATCACATATAGGTAATATGTCACATTACTAATGATGCCATGAAAATACCATTAGAAAATCCAAATAATAAGATTTAGATAAAAAAGAGATTTGGTGAAAATGTTATTGGAAATGGTAATATTACTATTTAATATAATTATCATGATATATAATATGAATGGCTTACAGACTGTTTCTGGTAATGTTGAATTGAGAGAGGTAATATTAATGAGTACTATGTAAAATATGAGTTTCTTATCTAATGTCTTTTTATCAAATCAATTTCAAAAAGTTAGAAGTTAGGAAAAAATATGTAGTCATATTAGGATGTGTATCTTTTTCTCACATTTATTTGAAGTACTTAAGTTTCCAAAAACATACTCGTCTTATCTGGTCAAATGTATCATCTCTGTGAAGACAGTACCAATATCCCCACAGAACTGATGTTAACATCACTTTTTCTATTTCTCTATAGCATCAACGTTCATAGAATAGCTCTCTTTGTTCTTTGTGTGAATAGCATTTCCCTCTCCTGTTCTTAGTTTGTGCTGAGTAGTATGCAGCCTAAAGAAGGCATGCTCCCAGTCTCATAGAGTTTAAAGAATAATGGCCAATATTTCTTACCCTTTGTGCCTAGTGATATAAAATACACTGTGTTCTCTCGGACTCTTTAAGCTCACATTGTGAAGATAAAAATTATAAAACAAACAATTCCCTTTCTTAAGAAACTTATGTAAAGGCTGATAGAGATACAATTCAATTTTTCAAATGTGCAAAATCAAACCCAAACTCAAGTCTCATTATTATCTCTGGTAATCTACTCCACAGGTTGAGGGCAGTGAGAAAAGATGCCTCATAAAGCAAACACAGTAGCATTCATAACAGAGAAAACATTTCACACTTCAACGTGAAATAATCGCTTGACAACTGGGAACATGGCTCTGAATATAAAAGAAATAACATAACATCAGAAGACAGTTTGTCATGGTTCTAGTATACTTAAAGGAAAAAAATCAAGAAATCAAGATAAAACTTGAATGCTAGACTTGATAAATGCTTCGGTTATTTCCTTTACATTCCCATCAACTCATCCTTCTCAGTCTTAAAACACAAAGTTGATAATGTCTATTCACAACTCTTTTAAAGGAAATGCTCTTACATCCTGCCCTTACTCCTGCAAGATTCATATTTTGGGCCATGTGACTCCATTTCAGAACAGGGAGGCCAACAGTACCATGACTGGGGACCTGAACAAAGGTCTATAAGCCAGCTGGTGAACCCAACCTTTTCCCTGTGACAAAAGGATAAGATGGGCAAATAATCCTCCTCTTCTTACAAATCTAAACTAAGAGACATGTCACAAAACTACCATAGGAACAAGCTATGACCATGACCAACCAAATAGATGCTGTGTATGATGGTGCATTCAATATTATTTTTTTAAAAATAGGACTGGGAGTGCAGATCAGAGGTAAAATGCCCCGGGATTCGGTCCCCAGCACCAGAAAGTCTATCACTAGAGAGATGAATATATTGGACATGTAAATAACAATGAATCAGAGAAAGGGAAAGAGAGAAAAGAAAGATGACAAGAGTTCAGCCACAGGTCTACCCTGACCCTGACACCAGATTTTATGCATGTAGACCTTTAAGATCATCTTCCATTTTCAAAGGTACTCCAGGGGGCTTCTGTTTCACACAATCAGCTTTATGAAAGGAGTCAGCACAAAGCCAACCCATTCACAGGGATGAAAACAAGAGTCCAGGTCTCCCTGTGACCCTACCACATGCACACTTTGCTTTAATGGAACTCAACTTTTACCGCTGTAAAATGAAGGGTATAGACCTTCAGGTCTTCTTTTATTCTTTAAGTTCCAAAATTCTTCCTATCTATAATAACATTTCATGAGTTTCCTGCCTATTTAACAGTGGACTATTGACAGTAGTCCACTGGCAATCATACCAAATCCACTAGAGTCAGGTCAACTCACCCTTTAAGCCAAGTGGGTTGTAGGTAAAAACAAAGACATGGTTAAAGTGGTTTGTACTTGAGTTGTAAAAACAAGCAGACTCAGCCGGGCGTGGTGGCACACCATTGTAATCCCCGCGCTTGGGAGGCAGAGACAGGAGGATCCTGTTGGTTCAAAGCCTGCCTTGCTAGCTTATAAGAGACCCTGTTTCCAAATAAATATATAAAATAGGTCTGAGAGTGTAGCCCGGAGGTAGAAGGGTTTCCAGGAACCCTAGTACCACCAAAAAAAAAAAAAAAAAAAGAAAAGAAAAGCAGACTCTCTGTTCACTGCACTCTTCAGAAAAAGATCAAAGGCAAAGAGGCAGCAAAAAACCCTCACTTTTCACTTTATTTACCTACATACTGAATTATTCTTACCCAATTATAACCCTTAAAAATAAAAATATCAAAATATATTCTTAAAGTGCCTCCTACAATTAAAATGCAGGTCAATTTGCATGAGAATATCCAAATAATCTGGAAAATAAATGTATCATCTATCTCTCCATTAATAAAAGAACTACTAAAGGAGCCACAATAAGCTATTGTTGGACAGCAAAAGATATTGAGTATCTCCTTTTTCAGAAGCAGAGTCATCTCTTGAAAGTGAAATTATACATGGAATCCCACCGTGTGGAACAAATAAAAACATTTGCTTTAAGGTAAGTACAAATAGAGGATGCCTAGGTTTCCTAGGGATGAGAATTCTCATCCAGTAATAGCCCTGAAGTACTTCTATAAACAATAGTTTAAAATCCACTGCTGTAGATTATCTAGACGAAATCAAGATGAGAAAATGAGTTCCCTGAGAACCATCTCACGAGCCAACTCACATGCCTGAGAATTACATCTATTTGCAATATCTCTAGCTATCCCTAAAACCAGCTTGGGCTACCAACATTTTCCCAGGAATCCTTTGCATAACATACTCAACATAAAAATTTTAAGGAGTATAAAGGCAGAGAAACATATTTTGATTTTTCATTAAGTAAGTGTTTAAATTTGGGCGTGTCAGGAGGATGCACAGTAATTTTTAAACCCATAAATGAAATAGAATTACTAAAATGTTTTTGGTCCTTAATGCAATGTGTAATAGAAAACAAAACATATTGGGCAATTTTGTTATTAATTTTATTTTAAAACCCCATGAAAGATAGTTTTCTTACTTTGCATTTTGATAACATAGGTTTAGTTAATTGGGGTATGATACATTTTAAAAGCCACTTAATGTTTGAGTACTTAGAAATTTGATATTAATTTTATAGATTAGCTCATCATCCCCAAACCCTCTTTTCCTTCAAAACTTTTCAATGATCATTCAAAATGTTATAAAAATAGAAAATCAAGAGAGTGTTCAGTTCCTATGTCAAGTACCCCATGGCATACAAACAGAGCTGTAAAATAAAGAAGATGCCATCAACATAAATAGGGAGTGAGGAATTTCTTAAACATCTGTGGCTCTGAGTGTGCTAGGCACCACTGAGCAAGACGTACAGACAAAGGGTGTTTGGGAAAGTGATTAGAAATGATTATCACAGAAAAAAAAGTCAGGCTCCCAAATTATTAGGACTAGAAGGGCCATGTAAGTAGCTATTCTAACATTTTCCTTAGAGATAATACAATCTCCCCTAAAGATGGTTAGTGAAGATTCTGAAGTGAGACTAAAAAAAAAACCTTGACATCTCATATTGGGAAATATCTTCTCAAAAGCAATATCGTATTACTTCAAATGATAGTTTTAAGAACCCAGGAAATAAATTGGCAAGTTCTCCTCACTTCATCAAACCAGATGAGGAAACTTGGTGAAAAGATGAACAAAGGCAGTACACAGATTTCCAGTCTCATTTGTTCATCAAAAGCAATAAAACTAAGAAAGGAGGAGACTCTAACATTCGATAAGATCCCATGATCCGGCCAAAAAGGAAAGGACTAGAAAGTTTAAGTGTTGGAAAAACTGTCAGGTGATAAGCATGGGACTCTACCACCTGGTTCAATGCTTCCGGTCCAGCTTCGCACTCAAAATGTGCTGTCAATAAAAGAACTTCGTGCAGTAATTTCTGCTTAAGAAGCTTAAATATATGATAATATCAGACCATGAAGGACTATCTAGAAATGTTGACCCAGAAATGTGATGTGTGTTAGATACCCAGCAAAATCTCAGAATTCTCTGTGAACAGGAAGGAGATTGATGTAAGCAGAGTTCAGAAAAGAACTAGCCTTGGTATTTTCTCCAGGTTCTGGCACAGGGCCATGAGGAGACCCTGGGCAAACTGTTGATCCTTTCGAAGCCTCATACCAGCAAACTGAGAGGTTTGCATTTCTCTGTTTTCTTCTAGTATAAAAGTGCTGTTATCCTAACAATTTCACATAAGTGCAACTTATACCATGTCATAAGAAACCAAATTTTTTTATTTTTTTCTACTCATAGGCGCTTAATTACTAGGACCAAATTTCTCGATTTCTATTTAAGCATTATTTTGATAACTGAAAATATTCAACCTATAAAAGACATGCTAGAAAGATACAATCTGAAACTGTCATTCCAAAAGCATGATCACTAATAATTTTACAGAGGAAATACATATTTTTTGAGAGCCACTAGCTGATTAGTGAAAACAGAAAAAGAAAGGTAAGACTGACAACATTTAGTCAAGCAGTTAGGAGAGAAAAAGGCAAAATATTCATTATATGTTATATATGGAAAAGATATAGGAGAAAGTATCTAAAATCACAGGAATCATAGTTCCTAGCAAGAACAGTGTGTCTGCTCTCTAATAAGCATCCTAAGTCTGATCATTATGTTCTCTTGGTTAAACTTTTTGTTCCATGGCAGTTCTGGGAAGGCTCATATAAACCACCAATATTTACTAGCCAGCTACCCAATTCACCCACCAGTCCTGGGACATAGTTACTGCTAGAAATGTGGCTCTCTCCGTGCTGCCATTTTCAACAGAAAAGTATCTCAGCTTAGAAAAGCAGTTTCATAAACATCGCATTGGGTACTCCTATCATTCATAGAGATTTGTTGATATTATTATGCCTCGTTAACAAAAGAGGATACCAAGAGTCAGAAAAAAATAAAGTCCTTTCTAGGGTCACTCACATAGGAAATAGAGAATTAGATTTGAGAAGTAAAACATGTTTCTACAAAGCTCTTGTGCTTTGCTTGACGTCAGGCTGAAAATGCAAAAGGGGCAAGGTCTGTGTATAATCATAATATTTAGATTGCATGAGTCTATTACGTTATTAAGAAATAGGTCATGGCCATAACTGTAATTAAAAAGCCAATACCAACATACTCTCTTGTCTTCTACTTTTCCTTTTTGGGATAGTTTTTACTAAATTTTTCATTAATTTATCAAATATTCAGAACACAAATACATGAAGGCATGAAGAAAGGAAAAGGGAAAAGAGAAAAAAGGAAGAAAAGAAAGAGAAGGAAAAGAGGAAAGGAATAAAAAAAGTGGTAAGGACAGACAGAGGGAAGAAAAGAGAGAAATCAATGATTCTCTGCCCTACAGGTGCTCATAACGTCATTAGAGGCTAGTTTATCAAAAACAACCAAATCAGATGGCAGAATACATGTGAGTAAATATATGAACCATAAGATGTTGGGGGAAAAAAACAAAGGAAGAAAAAGAATAGCTAAACAGTGTGAGACAGGAGGTGCATGAGTACAATGACATTTGAGAAGTCCTTGGATGGAAAAAGTTACGTAACATATTTACTAAATGTGCATAAAGATACTGGAGGAAGACCAGAATGCATTGGAGCATGGGGAAACATGAGTGTTCTCTTAGGTAAGAACATAATGAGAATAGACTCAGAGGTCAGCTGAGCTCAGGTCATTCAGAAGTGCAGACACTAGGCACATGAGGAGCTTGGCTCTGGTCCATGGTACAGGTGTCTAAAGGATAAACACATTCCCCATGATGAAGGAAAGAGTGGGCAGGGGTAATGGTAACTTGGGACTCAGTGTTGATGTGGGAATAAACAACATGGTATGAATCACATATGTTTTAGGCAGTGCGCAAGCAATTTACATTAACATTCCCAGCAGGAATTCCTATTTTTATGACAAAGGTTGCCACTGATAAAAATGAGTATGGTGGGGCTGGGATGTAGCTCAGTGCCAAAGCACTTGCCTGGCAAGTGCAATGCCCTGGGTTCGATCCCCAGTCCAAAAAGACCAAAAAAAAAAAAAAAAAAAAAAAAAACCTAGTATGGTGCCATATAAAGTAAGCTATTTATCTCACTACCATCAGGAATGAAATGATTGCACAACACAACCTACAAGCATGGCTAGAACACAAACATTTTAGTCTTAGAGTACATACACACAGATAGCTATGGCAATACTTTCACTAGGTAGAAGCTGAATAAAATCCATAAGAAGCAAAAAATGATGATGACCCCAACCTTGTTTCAACTTGAAAATTCTCTACTTCTATATTCTGTTCATGTCTCATTCTAGGCTTTCCTAACACAAGATTTTATTTTTATAGATTATTCAAAGACAAGTGTCCTAAAGGTCTGCTATTCACTCAATAGTCCAGTATATTTAGTCTGCATCAAAGAAACAAGAGGTATATTAAAGGAATGACAACCCGAAATGGTCATTCTGCCTTTTCTTCCCACCTCTTCTGTGTTACAACAGGAGATTTTTTTCCCTAGATATGTTCTGCTCAATCCAGCAATAAAGGCTCTGGAACCAATTTGGACTTCTCAGTGTGGCAAAGCTTTCCATCTATAGTTCAAACGTAAAGTGAAATCTGGACCTCGCTAGATTTTAATGGGGAGGATTTAAACAAGCATGATGTTTGACCAAGTCATATTCTACTTTTAAACTTTTATTTGTGTACCGTATTTATACAACATAGTAAAGTTCAAAACATATATTCACACAGCACTTGTTGTGTTTCTCTCTGGATCCCAACCCGCCCCTCTCCTCTCCATGCATGTTAGTAGACGAGGTAATATTCTTGTAAAAGTTTCAGGTGGTCAAATAAGGGAACAATAAAATTATCCCATAGAAACATCATAAAGACCAGGAAAAACAAAATGTCTATTAGAATGCTAATCAGGCACCAGGTGTGGTGGGATATGCCTATAATCCCAGTCCTTGAAAGGCTGAAACAGGAGTATTGAAATTTTCTTGCAGGGCTAGGGGTATAGCTCAGAAGTAAAATGCCAGATAGTCAATCTTTAGTACCATTAAAAAAAAAAGAAAGAAAAGTGCTAAGCATGCTGAAGGCCTCGTGTAATTTTAACTAGTGGTATGTTCTGCTAAAGAGAAGATTACAAAATCAGATCGGGTGGTGGCACAAGCTTGTAATCCCAGCTCATTCAGGAAGTTGAGATCAGAGGATCGGGGTTCAAGGACAGCCTTAACTACTTAGTGAGGCCATCTGCAACTCAGTGAGACCCAGTTTCAAAATAAAGAATAAAAATTAGGACAGGGGGGTGTAGCTCAGAGGTTGAATGCCCCTGGGTTCCATCCCCAGACCCGAAAAAAAGAGAGAGAGAGAGAGAGAGAGAGAGAGAGAGAGAGAGAGAGAGAGAGAGAGAGAAAAGATTACAAAATCATACCGGGTGAGATCTATAAGACTCTCCTAGATCTATTAAATAAAAGCTTGGTCTCGACACAGCAAGATTTTGATAGCCAAAGACAGGACCTACAATAACAAGACTAGGTATGGAAAAGAAACTGGGCCTCCTCTGAGGAAAGAAGTATCTCAGATGCCCTATAAAAAGGTATTCTTGGCACTCCAAACCCCAGATTTACCAAATCCACACTCCTAAGGGCAAGGCCCAGTGATCTGCATTTAATGAGTTTCTTGTCCCTTTCCAAATTATTTTTCTACACTAAATTTGACATTGGCTGCCTGTTGTTAACTCAAGTGCTAACAATAACTGGAACAATGTAATTAAAATCCCACAACTCTCAACATATTTAAGGAGAATTCTTGAGTATTGTATTCTAACCCAGTTCCCAGGAAAAGAGAAAATACTTTTCAGTCATCAACAGTTCTGTGTTCTCACCCACAGTGCCAGCAAAGCAAACACAATCTACTTTACTTCTCCTCATTTGTCGAAATCACAAAGATATTTACCACCTCGAAGGGGTGCTGTGAGTTTCCATTTATTGGTGTTTATAAAGTCTTCTGAGTGTTCCAATAAATCAACTATAAGTTGGCATTATTCATAACACCCTGTTGGAGCTTAATACATATTCAATTAAGAAACAATGAAAACAATACAGCAGTATCCACAAATTAGCATTAATTATAACAATGCATTATTCTCACCCTGCTGCCACAATTTCATCAAAGCAATTCTACTTATGTATGATGACTGTGTAGCCTCTCTTCTAAATGAAGGACAATATTTGCTATTAGCAAGATTTCTTCTAGTAATGTTCACATTGCACTTGCTTCAGAGTTTCGGTTTATCAGAGGATATTACCTTCTGACCAATACTAAGATGAAACAAAAAAAAAAACAATTTTCCTGAAGAAAGTTGAGATCCTGCCAAACACCCTGGACCCCCCACTTTGCCTTCTTTCCAAATTGCTTTGCACTCCAGCTGCCCTCTCCAGTGTCATGGCCACCTCACATCACGCCCTTGTCTGCCCTGCTGGACTCTGAGGTTGACCCCAAGGCCATTGCCTCCCCTACTAGATCATGTCCCTTGCTAGTAAATGAATGTTTCTAAATGCAGAACAGATCATGCAGACCAGCATGGACCTCTTTGTTATTCCCTGATGATAACTAATAGAGTCTGAGTATGGAAAAATTCCCCCAAATGAGCCGGGCATGGTGGCGCACACTTGTAATCCCTGCACTTGGGAGGCTGAGACAGGAGGACCGCACGGGTTCGAAGCCAGCCTCAGCTACTTAGTGAGGCTTTCAGCAACTTAGTGAGACTCTGTTTCCAAATAAAATACAAAAAATGTCTGAGAGTATAGCCTGGAGGTAGAAAGACTCTGGGTTCCACCCCCAGTACCACCAAAAAAAAAAAAAAAAAAAAAAAAAAAAATTCCCCCAAATACCATCAAACCTACTAAGAGAAAGTCATTTCTGTATTTGTACTAGAAGACTGGCTCTAAGGTACTCAGGGAAAATTTTCCAGGAGAAACACTCAGGGAAGAGGGATGGCCTAAACAATGCTATTTGTATATCTCTCTACGGAGTCAGCTTTCTCCAAAGGTCAATGATCTGGTAGCTGGTCAAGCTGGCCACTGAATATGAAGGAATGTGGCCATTCCCTGCCCCTGTCTTCCCTG
The DNA here is from genome assembly GCF_963383645.1 of Muscardinus avellanarius. NCBI lineage: Eukaryota > Metazoa > Chordata > Mammalia > Rodentia > Gliridae > Muscardinus > Muscardinus avellanarius. The sequence goes on from NC_137790.1 coordinate 84,902,048, forward strand.
CCCACTGTCTCTCTGGGCCACCAGAACACATCATAATATACTAATTTTTGCTGACTCCAGTCCCTAGTTTTGTATGAGGCGTTGACATGCATAACTGAGGTTGAGGAATCTGTGTCTAGTGGGTTTGAGGTTTCATCAAGAGAAGAAGGAGAAACTTATATGATTTCAATACATAACTATTTTCACTACGAAAAAATCCCATATTTATTTTTCCTCTTTTTGAAATGGCACTAAGGAAAACTCATGCCCAGACTGCAATGAACTCAGGCTGTACTTTCCAAGCAGTAGCAAGGACTAAAAATAGAAAAGATTGATTTGCTCAAGACATATATAACTTCCTCTCCCATTTCTTTTCCTCAATATTCAGAGGCAGTGCCCAGAAGTAGTACATGTTGAACCTTTGCATACTTACAACAGTGTTAAAAACATCAAAACAGTGATAAGTATGGTATACATCTCATAATCTAGTCTTAGAGAATACCTAATACCAAGGGAAAGAATGAAAGAATAAAGCAACCTATACATATCACCCAAGTAGCTACTCTGTTATTTCACAATGGAATAAAAACTGTGCCTATCCAGAAATATGAGTAGTGATTCAACCTTCAGGTAGTTGCTAAAAGGAAAATTAGAAAGGTATCCATGGAATGAATACAGAATCAAGAGTTCTAAAACCTCTTTTTGTGGTCAGAGTCAACTCTCCAAAAATGGTGTCTCCTTGAATGGTTCCCTCAAGAAATTTGATCTCCAGTATCTGCATCACAAGAATGACTGACTGGCATGCAACTGTTCACATTTGAAAATATTTGTAATATTAGTATCTATAGGTATGTCCCATACTATTTTGTGATTCTTATTTAATGAAATGTAGTTTGCTAGCAAGAATAATGAACATGAAGTAGTATCACCCTATAAAGAGGAATATATTGAGTGGCAATACAATCAAACATTATTAACTGATTTATCATTAACATACTCATGTAACATTTACTATGGACACATATTATTAAATTCGCTGTATTCATTCATTAATCCTTAAGATAAATTTCTCATAAACTTATTAACATTCTTACTTTGCCTGAGAAGATGAGAAATGCAGAGGTAAGAAACAGAGCAGGAATTTCTAGCACTAAACCTTTGGCTCCTGTTACTGAAACACTACAGTCAAGAGAGTAAGGATGCAGAGGAGTAAAAAACCAAGACAAGCCAGAGATGCCAGATACACATGAGGAGGAAAGGGGAAACTGAGGGAAGCTTTTTAAAAAGGGGAAGGATTACTGATCAATTCAGAAATAGAGATGCTTGAGGGGAAAAAAGACAAAAGGAAAATCAACTTGGATTATGAGGCAGCTAATAAAGACATTCTCAAAAGTGCAAAGATGATCCAGGGAGCACAGTAAGGAGATAAGGTATATTGTGCAGGACCAGGAAAGTAAAGGAGTACTCTAAAAATCCAACCAAAAAAGGGAACTTATTATGGTAGGGAATAAAAAGTTGTAAGAAGACAATATCAATTTTTGAACATTAATTGGTTGGGAATATGTAGCTATAAGATGAAAAAGAGACTCGAGGCTATGAGTAATTGGTGATGTGAAAAAGAAAGAAACCAAGACAGTGGGTAGGAAAATCAGGATTTTAGAACAACCAGTCATTTTTTTAGCTAAAAAAATTTGGCCAAAGATATACTAAAAAAGCAGGACATATCAACAATGACCAGAGAGTTTAAAGTTTGACAGATTTGAAAATATAGTGGCACTACTAACTGAATGTAAGCCATGGAGAAAGATGAAAATTTAAGACACACTAAATAGAACAATGAATAGGTTGTCCCAGTGGAAATAGCCTATGGATAAATGATTGAAGGTTGGCAAAGGAAAACACAGTGCCAAGAGTCATAACCAATTCAAGTCATTAGATAAGAAAATATTAGAATTCTGATTTGTACAGAAGGAAGACAAACAGTCACAAAGAGAAGGCTAACCGGGCACCTAAATTTAGGGATAGGGAGAAAGAAGTAAAATCTTCTTTAAGAGAGAAAAGCAAATCAACACAGATGTAGCGAGGAATCAAGAAGCTGAGTCCAATGAAAATTCTGGGAAGAGGGCGGAGTAAGAAGCAACAGAGGGCTGTCTCCCCACCTAGACAACCACTGCATTCCACTGAGCTGGCAGAATCTGTGATGTAACTTCTTTAGAATGGCGAGACTATTCAAGGCTTCCAGCTTCCAGCGGAAAGCCTTGGATGGCACACTGTGGTTAATTTAGGTCAATTTCAACTCAGAACAGTAGCAACTATCCATTCCCCATGTCTTAGCCCCTTGGCAGACAAGTATCCAAGTGTTCCTGGAGCAGCCTTTATATAACTTGCAGGAGTCAGCATGGGTAAGAGAGAAGCTTGTCTTCCAAATATCAGTGATCTGTCCTCTGATCATTGATTGCTATTTCTAACCAGAAACATAAAGGAAGAGGCATTCGCCATTATTACTGAACCACCCTCTCTGAATGATGTGATTTCCAGAGGACTTAAAGGGATACTACCTTTTTATTTCCCTTCAATTTTCACTTTTTTTTTTTCTGTTTTGAGAGACATTGATGATTAAGACATTTAAATTTAATTGCAAAAATGAGGGAAACAGAAAGTCAATATGCATATGCTCAGGAAAAGGCACAGGCTCAAAAAATATGTAAAAGTTTCCACCTAAGATTGATTCTTGGCACAGAGAAAAGCAACAACCTCCCATCCCCCTCCCAAAATAAAAAGGCCAGAAAAGCCTAGGGAAAAAAGAGAATCAAATTAGATTTACATATACACTTTTCAAGAACAAAAATATTTTTTAAAAAAAAACCTCCACAAAACATAAAAAGGGAAACAGAAAGTATAGAGCATTCACAGAAAAAAATATGTAAATATCAACCAAAAAAATCAGCTCCCCCCAAAAACTGATGAAGAGTCTAGTTAATAAAGACTTTAAAACAGCTGTCTTAAAAATGCTCAAAGAATGGAAGGAAAAAATGGAAACGTTTTTTAAAAAGTTAACAAAATGAAAAGCACAAAAAAGAGAAATTCAAAAGAAGATTTGAGCACACAGATGAGAGAATCAAGAAAATGAAGGTAAATGAAGGTAAATTATCAGGTCCAAGGAAGAAAAAAGACTGAAGAAAATTGAATAGTGCCAAAAGGACTGCAGGCCTGGAATGCTATGATCAGACAAACATATGTATTGTAGGATTCCCCGAAAAATTTTTTTAAAAAAAGAAGGTTTGAAAGGAAAAATAATGGCTAAGAGGCTTTCCAAATTTAATAAAAGAAATTTATATACAGGAAGCTCAAGAAAATTAAAATAAAAACTTAAAGAGGAAAACACTGAGATACCTCAGTGTTAAGATTCAAATTGTTGAAAATCAGACAAAATATTTGATAGCAAGAAGAGGAGAAAGTTCATACAAAGAAAAATCAGATTATCTACAAATTTCTTATCAGAAAACTTGAAGGTTATCAGACAATGGGTTGATATAATCAAAGTCCTAATGGAAATAATTGTCAGCAAAGACTGTCATACCTTCCTTCAAATAAGAAAGAAATTATGACATTCCAGAAAACAAAAGCTCAGAATGTTTGTTCTCATTAGAACTGTCATCCAAGAAATAGTAGTAGCAGTAAGTTAAATGAAAGTAGAGAATAAGTGAAAAACTTATAAAGAAATGTGTATCTTGGGCTGGGTGTGGTGATAACACGTCTCTTCTAACACCAGCTACTCAGGAGGCCAAGGCAAGAGGATCAAAAATGGGAGGTCAGCCTGGGAACTGCAGTGAGACCCTATCTCAAAATAAAATTTCAAGAAGAGTTGTGGATACAGCCCAGTGGGGGAGTACTTGTCTAGCATGAATGAAGCCGTAGGTTCAATACTCTCTAACACACACACACACACACACACACACACACACACACACACACGAAAGAAATGGACATATTACTAAATATAAGTATGTGATCAATTATAAAGACTAATATTACTATAACTAACAATGGTGTGTAGCTTCTTTTTGTTTTCTATATAAAAGATTAAACTATTAGCCGGGCGTGGTGGCGCACGCTTGTAATCCCCGCACTTGGGAGGCAGAGACAGGAGGATCGCGCTGGTTCGGAGCCAGCATTGCTGGCTTAAGAGACCCTGTTTCTAAAAGCTAGTACTATTGCAGCAAATGAATGCTTAAGATATTTTTCCACATATCAGAAGAGAATAAACCACTGGTCTAATAAAAACTTGATGTTCTGATCAAGTAGGATCATTAAATGCTGATTAGGAATAGTAGAGTGACTATAAACTGACTTCTAACTAGATGCAGGGTAAAACTGATGAATCAAGAAATCAAGCTTAAAGGCTAAAACCAAAAAAAAAGCGTATTAAATTGGAAAAAGAATCAGATGGGCATTAGATTTCTCACCAGCAAGTACTAAATTAAGAAGTCCTAAATGATAGTGTTTAAATCTTTGCAGAATATTAAGGCAAGGCAAATTTGACCCTACAATCCTATTTGTAGCCAAACTTTATCCAAATATAAAGAAAAATATATGTCATTATCATATATTCAAAGGCTTGGGAAATATAACAATCACATAATGTTTTGATAAAGTACCATGGCAAAGTAAAATAAAATGAAAAAAGAATTAATAAGGAATCATAAATAAGAAAATAGCAAACAAAGAACCAGTACAATAGAAAAGCAAAAACTATGGCTTAACTATTACTAATATGGTTTTACAATTTAGTCTAAGAAATGATTCTTAAAGAAAAGTGTTGTAAATTTTAAAATATTACAACACACTCAACAAATAGTTTTAATAACACAATGAATGAAAAAGTAAGAATACTATTCAAGCTAAATTTGGTTGTACATTGGAGGCAATGTAAAGATAACCTCATAGGTTATTCCAACATATGGCTGAATTGACCTCAACCAATTCTTCCTTAAGACACTTTTGTTCAGTAATTGATTAATCTTTCATCATAGACAGCATGTTATTTTAAAGTAATTGAGTTTATAAGGTCGGGCGTATGTATGTATGTATGCACATATTCCACTATCAATTCCAGGAAAGCCTTAATCATTTTAAATAGAGTCCAAAAATGAGGAAAAGAGGATGAGATACAGCTGAAAGGAAGAGCACTTGCCTAGCAAGGGCAAGGCTCAGGGAAGAAGAAAGAAGAGAAAGAGAAATTCCATGAAAAAAAATATTAAAAATCTAGATGAAACACCTCTTATTGATCCTAGACTTGCTAGTGTCAAAGACATTTTGACAAATTCAGAAACAAAATTTTCCCTCTCTTCTCATCTGAACAGTTAACCAGAGGATGATTCAGAGTGAAAAGCAAACAGGAAAACTTTGACATTCACTTCTAGGAAGTCATTTTCGCCAGAGCCAGCCACATGCCGAAGAATTCATCCAGCTTTGGTAAACACACACTGACCTACATACACGAACCATAAAAGTAGGAGATCATCACAAAGCAAGCTGTTGTAATACTGCTACTGTTGTTTCCAGGCACACAAACAATCTACAAATCAACCAAGTCTTGCTCACCCAAAAGAAACAAGGTGAAAATCCATGAAAAAATCAGTATCCTAGTCATCCCTGTGAGATGTTTTCAGGAGTCAAGACATCCGCGCATTCTCACTCAAGAGAAAAGACAAGTACTTCTCAGGTGAAGATTTTGTTTGACCACTATGTTTTTGCTCTAGATACTTCGTCCACTACCTCCACTCAGGGACCTGGATCTCCTTTACTACCCAGCCTCTGGCTTCCACAGGATACTACCAGGCAATAGAAAGAATGACTCCTATGATAATATTGGTGCAAACTATATAAATCCAGTCCCACTGCCTATTTCCATGGGATACTAAATGCAAGTGGCCACAGTTGCGGATCTTTTTATGGTAGAAATACCTAAAACTGGTGAGGTAAAATATGATAAGACACCATTTACCACACAAACATGACCTTCTAGTTGTTTTCAGAAGAATATGACTGAGTTTGCTTAAAACTATTAGGAGGCTGATTTTAAAGCAAATTATTTCAGTGGTTTCTATTTTTCCTCCTTTTCCCCTCTAATCCTGAGCATAACTTATGCTACTCTGTTCTTCGTTCTTGGGAAAAATCACTTTATTTCCATACTTTATTGATCAATTCCTTGAGGCCCACAACATCTGTCCCTTTCCTGGTCTGACCCTTGCTTTGATTCTTCATTATTTTCTAGGGGGGAAAAAAAAGAAAGGCAGTATGGGGGAATCTTGACAGGACAAATTTCAGTTCAATCAGAAGAAGAAAAATTTAACATTTGGCATAACCAGTTGTGGACAAAAATTGTTGTTTTCTGAGGAGGAGTGTCTGGAATTACACTAGCAAGCATAAACATCTTGTCGTCATGCATAGAAAAGGTTTGAGATTCAGGACCTCGGACCTCTGAGGCCAAGTTTTAAGGATAAGATCTTTAGCATAGGTATCTACTTAGAGAAATAGATTAGTATTAAGTATAGTAAGTATCATTAGTATTCAATTCATACTAATGAACAAGTAAATGAAGTGACTGCTAACAGGTCATTCCAAACCTCACAGACACCAAGGTCAAATGGATCCCAACAAAAAAGCAAACTGAATCCCTCAGTATTCCAAAATTCACCTTGGAAATGAGATTCACAAAACAAAAATCATTGACACTAAAATTATTTGCCCTTTGCAAATTAAAAAAAAATGCTTATATCACAGATAAAATTTTCAGAGAGCCAAAGCTCCAGGAGCACCTAGTTCTTCCAGGTAAAAGGATGTAACCCCCTACTCTGAATCTTAGAGCCTTATAGCTTCACAGAGGAGTAAGACAAAACCAAGAGTACATGGTACAGTGGTAAGAAGATCAAGGACAAATTCAATAAAAGCTTTGTCAGAAACTATAGAACTTTCACCTCCTTGTGTCTCAGTTCCCCCACTTCCAAAGAAAGGGAATTAATTCATTCAGCAAGTACTTGAAAGGGCTGCATCCAGATGCCTGGCACCAGAGGTGAATTAAAGGAGCTGTAAGGTCTTTTTCAGCTCTGAATATCTTACAGTCACACTTAGTAGACATTCTTTTGGCTCTGATATGAAAATCTGGCTGGAAATATAAACAGTCTTCTACAGAAAAACACACATTTACCAGCTATGATTTGGACTTGGCAATATGAGGTTTCACCAGAGCTGAAAGGAAAAGTGCAAAATTTTCTTTGGTGATCATATGACTTTAGGCTGCCTTAGAGCTCACATCTGAAGGTGATATCAGTATGGCTCAAGTAGGGCAGAGCCACCAACACACCCAAGTCACTACTGCCAAATGAAGGGTATGCCCATTTGCACTGAACTTGCTAACAATCTTCCATATGAAGAGTCTCAAAAATAATACACTCTCCCTACCAGATTTGTCCTTTTCCATTTGGCAAACTGTACTTTATTTTTTATCTTTCTCCCTTCTGTTTTATAGAGAACATAAGCCAACATGGCAATAGGCTTTTTGTTTATTTCCTTCCTCTTCAAAAACAAAGCCATGGCTTGAGTACATTTGTCAGAACGAAGTCCACACAGAAAGAGGCTCTTTGTGACTTTATGAAAGCCTCATGAACAAGACAAGGATGCCCACTTTCAACACTTCTATTCAGCACAGTACAGAAAGTCCCAGCCAGAGCAACTAGGCAAGAGAAAGAATTAAAAGGCATCCAAATTGGGGAAAAAATCAAATTGCTCCTGTTTGCAAACAATATGATTATTATATATATATATTATATAATTTATATTATATATTATATAATATATATAATATATATGAGAGAGAGAGAGAGAGAGAGAGAGAGAGAGAGAGAGAGAGAGAACTCTAAAGGCAACACACACACAGTTGCGTGCATGCACATACACACAGGCATGCTTAGAATTTAAAAATTCAGTAACACTGAAGGATACAAAATGAACATACAAAAAAAACGTCAGTAGTGTTTATATTTCAAATCAAACTATCCAAAACAGAAATCTCATTTAAAATAGCTATAAATAAAATGAAATATCTAGGTATAAATTTTAAACAACGAGGTACAAGATCTCTGCAAATAAAAGTACACAACATTGATGAAAACAATGAAAGAGGATATAAATAAGTGAAAAGACATCCCAAGTTCATGGGCCGGGTGATATTTTTTAATGAAACTCATTGGAAAAATTATATTATTATTAATAGTAATATTAATTATACATGATAAGGTTTATAACAAAATATCTGTATGGTCATTGCAGTTAAACAATTTCAAATTGATCTGCGTGTCATTTAATTATCAAAAGGTATGTATATATGTATGTATGTATGTATGTATGTATGTATATATAGAGAGATAGATAGATAGATAGATAGATAATGTTTGTGAGGAAATTGGGGTTTAGTGTTACCTTCTTAGGATAACCCAACTAGAATAAGCTGTTCAACTAGTTTTCAAACAAATCTCTGTCATTAGGCAAAATAACTAGTAGATAAGTAAACATTTAAAATGTAATAGAATGTTGGGCACCACTGAAAATGCCTGTCATCTCAGAGCTTGGGAGGCTAAGGCAGGAGGATCAAAGTTTGAGGCTTTGAAACTTAGAAAGGTTAGAAACTTAAGAAGAACCTGTATCAAAAAAAAATTTTTAAAGGGTTGGGGAAAAGCTGGACATGGGGGTGCACACTTGTAATCCCAGCATTTGGGAGGCAGAGACAGGAGGATCGCAGTTCGCAGACAGCCTCAGCTACTTAGTGAGGCCCTTCACAACTCAGTGATACATTCAAAGATAGAAGGACTAAAAAAATAGGGCTGGGGTGTAGCTGGGATGTAGAATGCCCCTGGGATCCATCCCAAATACAAATAAACAAACAAACAAACAAATAAATAAATAAATAAATAAATAGTTGGGGATATAGCTCAGTGGAACATATACCTAGGTTCCTCAGTTCAATCCAAAGTACTAAAAACAAAATACAACAGAATAATACTTTTTATAACAATCTAGAAAACAAGTGAATTATTTTTAAATTCTGTACATTAAACAATATGTAAAGAACTAGCCTCAACAAAATAAGAGCAAAAGTATATTAAAAAATCAAACTTATAGGGTTTTATATATTTTTATAAAAAATAAGAAAAGTCAACCATACTGTCATATTATTTTATTTACCAAGGATTCTGCTGCATAAAGTAAGTGTAAATTTTATATAAACATCTTGTCACTACCAACATCTGATATTTGAATGTATTAATTTTATTATAGCAAAAATTAAAATTCAGGATATATGAGCAATATATTTGCAAAATAAAATTTTTTATTCTGTTTTTTTCCTCTGGTACTGGGAATTGAACCCAGAAGCATCTACTTCTGAGCTACACCTCTCGCCCTATTTATTAAACAGGGTCTCACTAAGTTGCTGAGGGCCTAAATAGCTGAGGCTAGCTGAGAACCAGTGATCTTCCTGTCTTAGCCTCTCAAGTACTGCGATTTAAACGGGTGTACCATCACACCCGTTCTTTTAATTCTGTTTTGAAGATCTAGTCTCAAAACCGAATTAGAAGAGAAACACACCAAGATATGTTGTATGCATATATGACTATATAATTTTGAATTTCATCAGAATGTATAATGATATTCCACCAATAAACTCTTTTTAAAAAACTGAATTAGAACTTACTAATTTGAGCAGATCAATACTATTAAAAGCTTCTATTAACATCAACTACATGAAAATATACTTCCCAAGAAATCTATCTGGCCCATTCCTTCTTTGTCTCTAAGTCTTTAAGTGTCACTCTCTTAGTGTGACATTACTAACCATATTAGAGAAAGCAATATCATACCCCATCCCTATTTCTCCTGGCACTTATTCCATTCTAATGAACACTTCATAATGCATATATTTTATTTACTTCTACTAAGGCAATAATTGCAAGTTCCATATGGTAAGCTGTCTTTTTAGCTATGTTATTTCTACTACTTGAATAATGTCCACATAGGAATACAGAATATTTATAGAATGAATGAATTGCTTATTACTTTGTCTTCCTCAACTCAAAATTAAAGAGAAATAAAGTAGGGCAATATAGTGGGCATTTAAACAGTTCTTCCTCATGGCTTTCCTTCCTTTATACTTCTTATTGGAAAATTTAAACATACACAAGGTAGATGGTATAACAGAATTAACAGCCAACAGTTATTCATCACAGGTAGCCCTGTTCATTTAGTGGTTTCCTACTTTTATTATTTTTTTTTCATTTTTTTTGGGGGGTTGGTACTGGGGTTCCTAGAAGCCCTTCTACCTCCGGGCTACATTCCCAGACCTATTTTATATATATATATATTTTTTAATTTGGAAACAGGGTCTCGTAAGCCAGCGAGGTTGGCTTCGAACCAGAGCGATCCTCCTGTCTCCACCTTCCAAGCGCGGGGACTACAAGCATGTGCCACCATGCCCGGCATACTTTTATTATTTTAAAGAAAATAGCAGAAACAATTCCATTGCATCTGCCATTATTTCATATGTTTCTCTAAAACACAAGGACTATTGCTTTTTCTTCACTCTATCTTTACTAACATCACGACCTCTAAGACTAAAGCAGTAATTGTATAACTTTATTAATTTCCTATACTACCATCAATGCCATAGTTGGCCTAAATGGTGGTGCTAGTCACCAGTCATCTATTATCACAATCTCAAAACTACTTTATATATCATGGCTGAGTCCAGCCCTGAGTTACTTTGGAATCCACACCCTCTGGAGCATAATACTTCTATACATCATATGTGTGTCCATAATGTACATCCTTGAATTGATCCAGAGGAGAACACCCTAAGGATTTTTACTACTGCTTTTACTAGAAACATGCTGCTGACCAACGTGGGTCCATGATGACCAACCAGAGCCTGAAAATACCCGTCTTACTCATTGAGAATGCAAGGCTTGTGGCTATAGGAAAAAAAGGCAATTAAAAGGTCTGGCTGTGTGTCCCCAGGATAACAAAAAAATGTGGACTTCTCAAACAGCATTCCTAAAAAATTGCTTTGGGTTATGAAACTAAATTAGTAGGTAAAAGGCTTTCTAAGGGCTTCCAAGTGTAAACCAGCAGGGCCCTGAGAAGCTTGAGTGCCCTAGCTCCTTGTAAGCTGCAAAGCTCTCTATTGGTTCTGGATAAATGTTTACTGCAGAAACAATCACTGACTGCATGAGCTTCCTTCTAGTATGGTTTATAGACATGACTTCCCACACAGTTCCTACCTGCGTTTTGAAAGCACCTTCATCAAGGGGTGGTGGAGGAGGGAAGCTTCCGGAGCCAGATGGAAGGACACCAGGGTCATCTAGAGGTGGAGGTGGGGGTGGGAGAAAGTCACCTGCAGAAAGAAAAAAAACATACATGAAGTTAATGATGCACCTTCATAGTACCCCTTAAAAAGATATATTTGCTGGCATTTTACTCCTTTGTAATTGGCTTTAATAGATAATTTTTGCCTTGTATAGCAATTATTCCATATCCTAGCTCTCTTCAGTTTAATTAATAGCCTTAACTTTCAGAGGAAAAGAGGACCAAATTTGATATTTAGAAGTGGCATAAAAGCTATCCTGGTGGGGTCAAGTACATTTAACAAGAGCAGGGAATGTGATTGGTTTGGGGGGATGAGGTTATTGAGTTGTATAAGACATGAAAATTGCCCTCAATAAAATTTTAATCAAATAGAAGAGGAAAACACATGTATGGAAGTAAGGATAAAACAAGACACAATTTATGAAAATTACAAACCAACTTCTGGAAAAATAGCATAAAAGAAATCTTATATCCATGTAGACACATAAAGGTGTCAGTACTGGGTCACATAATTACCCTCAAACATTATGGCATAGAGAGTAAATCCTCTCTAGGCAGAAAGTAAAGGACATATGGAAATACATATAAAAATTCAGGGCTTAGGGAATAAAAAGCAAGTCATTACAGCAAAAAGAGAAATGTAAAATATTATCAGTGGGTGATAAAAATTAGAAAGATAATAAATTCCTAAATATACACATCTAGCAAAGACATTAAATTTTATTTTGAATGCAAAGATATTTGAGCAAGGAACACTGGGTTATAATTTTCTAAAGTTCTAAAGAATATGCAGAACAGATGAGGAGAAGCTGAAATGAGAAACATCTGATTTAGAAAATATAATCCAGGCAGGAAGTAATGAGGCTCAGGAGACCAAGAAATCCCAACTCTGACCAACAAGAATAGTTTTTTAAAGAGACCATCTAATCTCTAAAATCTGAGGTATCAATATATATCTAAATGCTGTAGGACTCATGGTAGATAAGTTACTTAAAAATATTTTTCACAATAAGTCTTACTGGGAAAACAGAAATTCCTTTATATTACCATTTTTTTCCCTGTTACAATTTTTTTTTTTTTTTTTTTTTTTTTTTTTTTGGTGGTGGTACTGGGGGTGGAACCCACCTCCGGGCTACACTCCCAGACCTATTTTTATAATTTTTATTTGGAAACAGGATCTCTTAAGCCAGTGTGGCTGGCTTCAAACCTGCGTGATCCTACTGTCTCCGCCTCCCAAGCGTAGGGATTACAAGCGTGTGCCACCATGCCTGGCTACAATAATGCTTTAATGTTTTTGATGTGTCAGAGAAGCATTCTCCACTACCTATGGATAAGGAGCTTTCCCTTGTATTTCACCTGTTCGACATTTAGCTGTACTGTAACAGTTTCCATCATTAAAATGAATTGTTTTGGGATAGTATCAAAATGTCTTAACTTATGGGTTTGGAGAAAGAAGAATCTAAAAATGGAAAGAAGGGTACAGTGCAAAGACAGTGAGTTTGGAGATTCTGGCACACTTTTGAAAAGGTTCACTTGGCCTTTGTTGGCTATATAAACAATAGTATTCAAATTTGAAGAGTAGCTAACAGCTGCCAAGACTAGCCCCCAGCCAAGTTTAGACAACTAAGCAGTCAAACACATTATCTCTAGAGTATTAGGCTTATTGGACTCCTACCATGAATCAGATAATGTGCTAAGAGTTTCATATACTACCTCTTACTTATAAAATGATAATGGTTCTCAAACGTCAGAGTTCCTCAGAATCTCTGAAAGGTCTTGCTAAAATATAGGTTGCTTGGTGGCACTGCCATAGATTCTGATTCAGTAGGTTTGGGAAAGGGCCCAGTAATTTTCAGTTCTTTTATATATATTATATATTACATATATATTATATATTAATACTTTTATTGGTGCATTATAATCTCACATCATAATGTAGTTCATAATGAATGACAGAGACATATATGCAGAAGCTCTTGGTGGGTAATGCACATTTCTAATACCTTTCCAGAGGATTCTCATGCTATTGGACCTACGACCATATTTTGAGATCTACTGCATTAAGCAAAGTGGTATATTATCCTACTTCAGACTCACAGAATTAGAAAAGTTCTAAAACTTATGTCACATAAAAATGTTCTTTTACTCTTTTGGGTGGCATAAATATGGAAATATACTTTGTACCTGTCCTCATTAGGGTCGTAACTCTCAAATATGTTTATTAACTCCATTCCATGACACTCAACACTGATTATATACTAGAATCACTATGGAATTTTTTATTTCTTATTAATGCACTGCAGTCATATATCTTGATGATAGAGGCATACATGCACAAATCATTCATTTAGCCCTTCTCCAATTCCCTCCCCTTCCCCCATGCTCATGTTTTGCTTTGTGATTGACTTTAGTATGTTTGTGAAGGTATGTCGTGGACATTAGGGAATTTCCCTCTTTCCCCTCCCATTCCCCACACTGAAAATGCTAATGTTCAAAATTCTCCCTTAGGCCAACTCAATCAGAATCCCAAGAGTGGAGTAAAAGAAGCAGCAAAAGGGGGTGAGGCAACATGACCCAGGACTGAGGAGATCCTCATGTGTAGGCAGGATTGAGAAACCCTCCTTTGGCCACAGGCTGGGTCAAAAGTAATCAATAGCTATTAAGTAAAAAACACTGTCATCAAGTTCTTTTCTGCCTTTAGAAATCATAAAATATGAGAAAATGCATGAAATAAGATCTGAAGTTATGAGGCAAAGAAGATCTAGTTTGCTGCAGCCATGGCTACTAAATTGTCCTTCACAGACTAATTTTCTACTCCAATGTTCTATCAAAACCTATGTCTTCTTTATACTAATTGTTCCCTTTATTATGTGGATTGAACCCAAGGGCATTCTACCTCTGAGCCATATTGCCAGCATTTTTTTTTTTTAATTTGAGGCAGGATCTCACTAAGTTACTGAGGATCTAAGTTGCTGAGGCTGGTTTCCAAACTGTGATACTCGCGTCTCAGCCTTACAAGTACTAAGAGTGCCACACCCAGCCCTTCATACTCACTTTAAAACAGGATTTCTGAGAACTCTTAGAATTCAACAGATTCTTATATATATGTTATATATCAGACATATGTAGCTGATGTTATATATGTTATATTATATTATATATATATCAGATGCATATATGATATGTATATCATATAGAATTACCAGAGTATCACATACTATCAAAACTAAATGAAATTCCAAGATCACATTATGAAAGAAAAACAAAACCCACAAAAGCCAGATGAACAGTGCAAAATATAACAGCAAATTAGACTAGGAGTGAAGGGCACAAATGCTGTGTTTGAGGTCTCTGAGGTCCCTTCCAATGGTACTCTTCTTTGCCCTATATCTGTAAGAGAACATAAATATAGAGAGGAGGAGGCTGATGACAGACCTGGGAGGGGGGAAAAGAGCAAAAAAGGAACATGGAATGTATTTTTCTTAAAGAAATGAGTTAATGAAACAAAGGTCATAATTCTAGACAAAAACAGGTAGATTGTGTGGGAGGGGTACTAGGGGTACCACTAAGTAGCTGAGGCTGGCTTCGAATCTGTGCAATCCTCCTGTCTCAGCCTCCCATGTGTGGGGATTACAAGTGTGCACCACCACGCCCAGCATAGGTAGATTTTTTTTAAAGCCCTAGTGATAACCTCATAATTATCTTCTTTATTTAGACCAATTATTAAGTCAGACCAAAGTGTTCAGTTTTATCAGCTTAACCATCAAAGGCTTCTTACTGCATTCTTTAAGAGAAAGCATATTTTTAGAAGATGTAGAAGAAAGGGTATATGTCTGGAAAACAAATACAAACATGATACAAGGAAAAAAAAATGTGTTTTTAGAGGGAACTGTGAACTAGCTGAAAGAGCAGGAAGGAAAAACAGTCATTATTTTAAATCAGAATAAGAGTTATGAGAATTCTTACTTATAGCCCATTATTTCAATAGACAGCCATGTATGATGTCCTATGTTTAATAATGTCTATATATGTGTGGATATGTTATCATAAAGAATTTTTTGAATGGATTCTCAAAAAACTGAACAGCAATGTGCCATTAAGAAGTTGCAACTGAGAAACAAGAGTGGAAGGGAAACTTACTTTTCGTTACACAAATTTTTAACTTGTCACTCTTTTATTCATTCATTTTATTCTTTTATTTAGTACTCCCCACCCCACTCCCTTGCTGCAGACTGGGTTAGAGGAAACTCAGCTCCTTATCTTTATCCCCTGAGGGAATCTTAAGCTTGCATTTCAAGTTTGGCCCCCAGCATTCTGGAAGGAGTAGGAAGTGGCCCTGACTTCTCCATGGGAAACAGCTCCACTCTGCTTTGTACTCTTCCAATAGCACAAACATACAAAACATAAATATTTAGTATCTAGAAATGTTATATGTCCAAACATTCAGCTGAATGAGGTTTTTTAAACCACTAGGAAATGCTGTGATGTAACAAAGACCAAGAGAATAATTGAACACAAGTCTCATTTAACGTATCACCTCTCAGCCTTCTTAAACTACTGATTCATTGGTTTTTAACTAAAAATATAAAAGAAATTGATCTGATTCACCCAGTGTATAAGGCAATGTAATTGAGGGGAATGGGAGGGAGGAAGAAGGAAATTCTCTAATGTAAAGGATGTACATTAACAAACATATCAAAGACAAATCATTAAGCCAAACATGAGAAGAAGGGAGGTCTGAGGGAATGGGGTGGGAATTGGGTAAGGGCTAACTGGGTGGTGTGTGCATATATGCCTCAACCATCCTGTACTCCATTAAGATGTACAGCTACAATGCACCAATAAAAAAAATTTGAAAATAAAGACAAAGCCTTCCCATGTCTTTCCCCATCCCACTTCTGTTCTGACCTCTGAAAAGGGAGGAACATGCTAATATTTAGTCTGATCCAACTTCTGCTTTAAAAACCTGTTTTATTTTTCTCTTACTGTTTTGTTTTTGTTGTGTTGTGTTGTATTGTATTTGCGAAAGAGCCCTGCTTTTTCACCCAGGCTGGCCTCACACTTAATTCCTGCTGCTTCAGTTTTCTATGCCACTAGGATAGGTGTGTGCACTGTACCCAGTAAATCTCGGTTTTAGAAAGAAGTACCCATGGAAGTCCCTTTATTATAATTCTTGCTTCGGATGTATGCAATATTGGCTCCCAGAACAGTCTTTCCACTGTTGTCTGAAGTATCCTTCTTGGCTACAAAAAGGAGGATCGGAACACCAAGCCCTATGCTTGAAGTTTGTAGCTCACAGTGCATACTGGCTCCCCAGATAAGGAATTGTGAGGTGATGGGAATAAAAAGCCTGCCTATTCTAAAGCCAAAGGCTGTGTACCATCTCATTGCAACCACAGACCTCTACTCCAGTGGGAGATGAAGCACTCATGGAACTATTAATAAAGCAATGCCTGGGTTCCCACTTTACTCTTGTTCTTTGAGTGTCCAGCTCCTTTGAGAGCTCTCAAGAAGTGCTCATTACCAGGACAAGGCTTGGGTGTTTCTGGTTGCTTGTCCTCAAATCCATAAAAATAGCAACACTCACTTTTATATCAATGATATATACTCCCCTCTAAATGAGAAGATATTGACCTTGACTTTATTTTTTTTTAATTTCATGCTCTACATACTTAGATTCCAGGTTCATATTTTGTATAACTATACCTTAGAAAAATTGATCTATTATTCTTCCATTTTGATTTCCCAGTTTAACTAAAATTAACTTGTTCTTGAAAGGCAATTAATATTCTAATAGATGTCATTTCAAAAGTATGTTTAAAAGAGTGATGACAAATAAAAAATGTTTGAGGTGATAGATACATTAGTTATCCTTTTTCCAAAACATTACATGTACATCATTGTATGAATTTGTATATGTCAATTAAAATTAATAGATAAATAATTTTAAAAATAATAAACTGGGCATGGTGACATACAGCTGTGGTCCCAGTATTTCAGAGACTGAGACAATAGGATTACGATTTCGAGGCTGGCCTCAACAACTTAGAGACCTTGCTTCAAACTAAAAAAATAAAATAGAGATGGGGGATATAGCTTGGAGATAGAATGTTCTGGGTTCAATCCCCATAATAATAAAGGTATCAAATGCTCAAAATCACTTATAAAATTTAATTCAGCAATACCATTTTTAATAAATTACCCTGCAAAAAGTAACTAAAGAGAATGCATAGAAGCATATAATAATGGAATCTTCTTTTAATTGCAATATAATAGAAAAATCAGAATACTCTTCAATATTGACTAAATAAATTTTAGTCAATTACATGCTAGAAAACTGGGAGGTCATCAGAATGATACTCATCCATTATCTGTCATCTATTTATTCACTGAGTGCCTCTTAGGAATCAGGCATAATTCAAGATCCTAGGGGAGAAGAGAATGAACAAAAAAATAAATGAATAAAATAAAAAGTGCTAACCTCAAGGGATTTATACTATAGCAGGAGGAGAAGGATGATTAAGAAATTAAGAAATAAAAAGTACTGAGCATCAAATGGTGTTAAGTATTATAAAGAAAGATGGAGAGAGGAATAGAGATAGAACTGCTAGGGTGGTGGTGGGATGTTGCAAGTTTAAAGGAAAGTGTTGAGAATGCCTCACCAAGGTGGTATTTGGGCAAAGACTTAAATCAAGTGAGGGAGTGAGTCATGGAGTATCTGGGGGAAGAGCATAAAAACTGATATAAAGTAAGGAAAAAAGGACAACTGAATAGTGCCCATAATATGGCCTCAATTTTCTATAAAACAGTATGTTAATAGAGGACTGCAACTTATGGAATAATAAGTACACTGTATTCTCATTCCTTTTGACTTAATTACCATAAAATAAGTGTGAATTACAGCCATGTATTTTTTAAGAATCAAAAAGATGATACTCTGAAATGAATTGCAGAATCTACTCAAACCCAGTGTTTAATTTTAATGCATCACTATATTTACCCAAGCCAAAATTTAATGTGCTGTCATCTTTCTAAATATCTTAGCTTGAAATGCTCTTGGAGATTCTCAAATTAAAAGCAAGAATTATTATCTTTAAAGTAGATGACGTCTCTCTGATTTTAAATTGGACAGTTTTACTCCATATTTAGCAAATGCAAAAATCTCTGGTATTTCACAAAGTTAAGCATCTTCTTATTTAATTACAGATAAATGCACTTTGTACAAAGGTGATACACCTTCGTGTATTACATCTAAATATACTCTATTTCTCTATCATATCTTGTTTTCAATTTGTTGGATAAAAAATTTAATTTTTCAAATAATATAAAAAAGGAGGTGAGTCTGGATCTGAAAAGGGTTATAACCAAAAAGCACTTTTTAACACACCAAGAGTTATCTGTCTTACAAACATAGTAAATGCTATCCAAATAACAAATCACATCTTATACTTTGACCTCCAGGATTGGGCATTCAAATGTATAAGGTAAGGAGTTGAGTTTGACGCATCAGTTATCTACCAGCTATTGAAATATCTTCAGCCTTAATATTAAAAAATGAAAATTTTCTGCTCTAAGAAAGTAAATAAGAACTAAAAATTCATGTTGTAGATGAAGAATGAGATAAGTTCCCATGGAAGAAAAAAAAAAAACAATAACAACAATAAAAAAAAGTGTTAATTTACCACTCAAAAAAGCAATTGGAAAATAAATACCGGAGTGCTGAGAGAATCTTCCCCAAATACCCCTTCGATACAAGACATCAGCTAGGGGTATTCAGTGAGGCCAGAAGCTCACTTCCCTCCAAAGACAGCAAGAGTGCTTGAGGGAGTGTGGTTTCACAATAAAACACTTTAAATAGGTATATTAAAACTGATTTCATTCCAGCTCAATCAGGATATACAGTAAACCATCCTCATTTTCAATGATAACACGTCAATCCTTAATGACTAGATCTAGTGTAAGATATATTCCAATCTTAGTTGAACTGCTTATCTATTTGTTTTTCCTCTACATTATGAGATCTTTGAAAACAGGCTTCTTGCTTTACTAATCTCTACATAGAACGTATAGAACACTTAGCAGGTATTAATTATATAGCAATGTAGCAATTATGATTATAAATTACTAAGATGAACATATGTGCATATATGTACATAAAACATACTACATATACATATACATATATACTCAACTGCATAAAATCAACACTTTATAATATTTTAAAAATCCACATGTATACTTTTTCTATAACCAATTCTGTCCCTTTCCAATTATTGGCATAAGTCCTCAGACCCATCAATAATAAAATACTCGCAGGTCATAGGTATCCCATGATACTAACAGTTGGGCAGATAATAACATCAGTCTGAAAGTAGCGACCTAGTTGGCCTTTTTTTTTCTTCCCTTTATTTGTTTTTTGTTTGTTTATTTTTGGTTGTTTAAAAGTGATATAATTGACTGCATGTCTCTAAAACACAATAACTGAGCCCTCATCCCTAAGTCACCATCCAATTTGCGGGCATCCCAGTCTCCAAAAACACTTTCTTCTGCAATAAAAGACCTCAGGATAGATCTTAACAGTATCTATACCCTGCTGAGGAGGTAGAAAAGAAGTAGGCAGATAGGGAAGAGGCCTAGATAGAAAAATTTAATTTCCTGAGGGACAACTAATACTAATTAACTTCCAAGGTTCCTAAAAAGAGACCAGCCCTTCCAAGGTTCAGAGATAAGAATGACCAAAGCTTCACAAAACCATCTGTTTACTAATCAACAAACCCAGGAGACATCCCTGGAGCAAGTCTGACACCTCTACTGAAAGAAGGAGACCCCTCAAGGAAATGCAAATATCCTATGCAAATTTTAAGAACTGCCTCCCAGACTCCAAGTAACAGAGGAGTTACCAAGATAGAAAAACCCCTAAACTAGTCACCAGGACGGTTACCCCTCCCCTTTGGGGAGCTTTTCTCTCTCGCAGGTCACATTTGCTTTGAGAGAAGGTGGGTGCAATTGAAGGTACTTGGCCTGGGCTACACTCGGATAGTGACCTAAAGGCCTCCACTGGACATCAAGGCAGACCAGGGCCCCTAGGAGCGACTTGCACTTATATTCTGGCAGATCGCGTGGACTTTGGGAGAAAGCAGCTTGCAACTGAAGGCATTTGGCTTGGGCTACACTCGGGTAGGACCTGAAGGCAGCTGATGAACACCAGAGCCCCGACAGCCCTTAGAGGTGTTCTGCCACTTTCCCTATTCTTTTCTGGCAGATCACGTGGACTTTGGGAGAACACAGCTTGCAACTGAAGGCATTCGGCTTGGGTTACCCTCAAGTATTGTCCTGAAGGCAGCTGCTGGGCACCAGAGTCCTGACAGCCCTTAGAGGTGTTCTGACACTTTTCCCTATTCCCTGCTGTTTCCAATAAACTTCTTGCTCCCCTTCCTGCCATCTGCAGGTGTCATTCTTCGCTCGCCGCAGACAAGAATCCGGTAAGGAAAGGCCGTGTTTCTTGTCAAGAGACCCCATTTCACTATAAGGTATATGTAGAATGGCCTCAAAATCCTCCAGGAATTTTTTAGCATTAGCTCTCATATGATGAAAAATAGAGATGGAACAGGAAAATGAAGGAAGGGAAGGGGAGCTATATGAACAGAATCTCAAAACCTCAAGCTTGAGGTGATGAAACCATCTGACCTTTAACCAAATGTGTCCATCAGAACTTCTTTCTACTACATATACTAAACCTCTCTCTAGGATTCCTAAATCAGAATCTTTGTATTTGGAACCTAGACACAGTATATTATAAAAGCTTTCTGGAGGATTCTGATGGGTTACCTGGCCGAATATCACTGACTGCCATGAACAATAAAGGCTGAGGAACTGAGATTACAGAAGATTACAGAGAAATGGTAACTGGAGAGGATACTAGGCCATAAATTAGTAGGACATTTGATGATATGTAAATAAGCTTTATGTGTTAGTTCATTGTACTGTGCTGGTGGTTTTGATAAGCCTCCTGTAGTTATGCAGATGTCAACATTTGGGGAAAAAGTGCAAATTAAATGAGAATCTTTTACACTGTTTTTTAATGTTTCTATAAAGTCTAAAATTATTTCAGACTAAAAAGTCAAATTTTATTTTTAAATCTTAAGGAAAATGAAATCACTGAATTAGCTCAATTACTTCATTTTATAGATAAATTTCCCACGAATGTGTTAAATAACCAGAGTATGGAATCATACCCAGAAACCAACAGTGACCCCAAATCTCCTAACTTCTAGCTGAAGAAATATTTACTACAAGATATGGCCGACTGAGTGTGAGAAACTGCGATCGCTTGGGAATGATGAGGAGATGCCTTTCTACCCTTGTAACTTCAGAAGACTGTGAATAAGTGAAGAGGTTGCTCTTTTGGAGACTTCTAGTAGATGACCAGGAACACATGAGATACTTGTAACAAAATACAAGCTGAAGCAACCATTTGAGCTTGAAGATCAGCAGCAACAAAATTCCTTAAAATTTCCCTTTTTCCCAAACTGGGGGGCCTATTTTCATGCTTCCAGACAAGCCCAAGGACAAGAGCAGCTATCAGAGGCAAAGGTCTTCTGCCATTTCTCCAGTCTTCATATTTTATGCACTTCTTACTGAGAAATTCTTGTTACTATTTATACAAAATGATGCCAACCATTACTCACTCTCCTTCAACCCTGCCATTTATTTCATCAAGTCTAAAGCTTAACAAATGCATAAATGCTTTAAAAATAATCAAATAGAAACACTCATTTCATTGCAAGGTGGTTGTTTTTTGGCATGTATTTTCCCCCCACAGGAATACTGGAGCTGACAGGTACTTGCTCTAAAAATTTACTTCACCACCTGCTAGCTGAAACATTGCTTTCATGGATTTATATTGTATTAAAAGGTCACTGGCTGTTTAAGTCTTAAACAGTTTTAACCATTCTAAAAGTCTCTTAACAGTAAGAAAAGGAAGCTCAGAACAAACAGCAGCAGGGACTCTAATTAAAAGGGCCAATTCATCTAATTTTATTTGGGGTTAATTATTCAGGATTCACTCTTTGATGTGTAAGGAATAGCAATTAGTAATTTTAGTGATTTGAGAATCATTGGAGGTGTAATCAGTTAAAATGAGTGAGTGTTTACAACACAAGATGGTGAATTAGTCTCTCTCAGCTGGAGAACAGGAACATTAGGCTACAAGAGATCAAGGCTAAGGATTTCAGACCCGAGTGATAATAGTCACTTCAAAATAAAACACATGTCAACAGCCATCTAGCACCCTGTTTACTCTGAGCTAAGTAAGACAGGCCATAGATGCTTCTAGATTCTAATATCTTTACCCAGATCTTCATTTTCTGCTGCTGTCCCCAGTCACTTTCCTCTATTTGGCTCTTGCCACCATGGTAACCATAAATGTGTGACATTAAAAAAGTGATTTTACATGAATAGACCATTTATAAGCAACATAAGACCAGAGTTATCATGGAGCTCACTGATTTCTTGTTTTTCTGATGCTGTTTGAGCATCACCAACTAAACTTGAAGCCAGTACTCAAAGCTGAATTCATATATGTTATGCCACAGACCTGCTGACCTCTTCTTGTATTCCCCATTTTTCTATTTAAAACGATTCTCTCAATCAAAAAAGCCAAACACACTTCCCTTTTTTTTTTTTTTGTCTCAACCATCTACTCTGAATATGAATAAGCCAAATTAAATTACAAGGGTCATTAGATAAATGAGGAGAGAGAACAGTACAATAGTGAAAAGGATTTGGGGGAGGAAGGTGGAAGGAAAAAAGAAAAACTGATAAAGAAAACAGTTCAAATAAGGCTATGCCCATATATTTATGTATCACTATCGATTTCGCTAATATGTAGGATTCAAGGAAAGCAATATGGGATCCATAGAGAAACATACTAGGTGCTGTGTGTACATGCATTTGTATCACTTTAAATCCCACTATGATGTGGGATTTAAATAAATACAATGCATTAGTAAAGATAAAAAAAGAAAAAAATACAGCCATCTTTTTATTCATTTCAACTTCATCCATATGACTAAACACCAACATACTTAATTCATAGGTACCTCATATGCACACTAAAGAAATAGCCTAACTGGGGACCATTCTTCTTAGTCCTTTCCAAAGTACCTTATACAGTGTGGCCAAATTGAAAACATTCATTGATGTCCCCACCTCCTGAATGGACAAAATAGTCTTGGGGGAAAAATAAAAGACAGAATTGGGTAATTCTTGCTTCCTGATTTCACAACTAATCAAAAAGCTATGCAAATCAAAACAATGTGATATTGGCATAAGGTCAAATATATAGACTACTGGAATAGAAGAGAACTCACAGAAATAAACCTTCTCCTATGTGGTAAACTGGTTCTATGGCATTTATGCTTTATAGTTTAAAAGCATTGGATGTTTAGTGAAAGCCCTGTTTGGAGCTTTATGATTTAACAGTATCTTATTTTGAATGAAAGAAACCCGATAGTTCCATGAACCTATTATGAGAAAACAGAAACCACATAAACTCTTCTTAGCATACAACCCCTATAATGTTCTCATCCGTATGTATCTTTTGAGATTAATGCTATAAACAGTAGCCCTAGGCATTTTAAATTTCACAGTGCACAGCCTTTTTATAATGATATATATTAGATATTTGTGGGTTACAGTATGATCATTTGATACATGTATACAATGTATAATGATAAAATCAAGGTAATTTATATATGTAACTCTTCAGACAATGATTTCTATGTGTTCAGAACCTTCAGACTCTTCTATTTTTAAATATACCATAGATTGTTGTAGATTAGCTACCCCATAGTGGTTTGCACATCCCTGATGCTTAGTGATTTTACATATCTTTTATATACATCCCATAAAACAACTGGAATTAATTACTTCTAGTTAACACTGCTTTGTTGTCCTTAAACTCTGTTCATTTCCCACTTAATGACCCTTCTTTAGTGACCGCTATTCCACTCTTTTCTTTGATGAGACTGATTTTTGTGTTTGCCAAAGAGTTAAGACAAGTGGTATTTGTTTTTCTGTGTCTCACTTATTTCATTTAACCTGATGGCCATCCATGCCGCTGCAAATGATAGGTTTTCATTCTTTTTTATGGCTGAATATTATTTCATCATGAGTGTATACTACATTTTCTTTAATCAATAACCCATTGATGTATACCTTGGTTGATTCTATAATTGTGAATAAGTGTACAGGTCCCTATAATAGTTTCATTCTCTATATAGACAGTACAGTTAATGAATCATACAATAGTTCTATTTTTAGTATTTTGAGGAATCTCCAGACTTTTCTATAGTGGCTATATTAATTCCCAATAATACAATTTAAGCTTCTTTCCTTTTTTCTGAATCTTTATTATCACACCCCCTCCCCTTTTTTGGTCTTTTTGATAGATTTTTTTTTTTTTTTTTTTTTTTTTACCTATGATGAGATGTTATCTCATTGTGATTTGGTTTCCATATCTCTGATATTTGGTGATGTTACATTGCTGGAGGCCTTGCTAAGTTGCTGAGGCTGGCCTCAAACCTGTGATCCTCCTGTCTCAGCCCAACAATGGCTTCTTCCCACTTCTAGACCTCTTTAGCACTTCTAGAGTACTTATTGTGTCTACTGTGAAAAGTGCTTGATCCATTTACTTCACTGACCAAGAACTTTCTGAGGGCAGACTCCAAGTATACATCATCATTCTAGCCCAACAGCACCTCTTTCCACGGGTCAAAGAGGAGAAATGAGGAAGAGTTGAGGAAATATTTGCTGAGTGGGTATGTACATAGATTGTGGACAACAATGCAAGTTGAATTCTAGCCAAATAAGCTACTCTTTATGGAAAACCTTAAGGATTGATGTGAGCACCAGTTTCGAAATACATGTGTGTATGTGGTGTCTTGTATCTGTGCATGTGTATGTGTGTGTGCGTGTGTGTGTGTGCGTGCGCGCATGAGAGAGAGATTATAATTACAAGACTAAAAGACCCAATTGAACATCAGCATGAAATAATCTTTACAAAAGAAGTACTTGATCAGTGTCACAGCTAGCCATATATATATGTGAAATAGCCTTGTGATATTAAAATAAATACATGCTATATTCTTGAACCTTTTACTAGCTATGGGAACATGGGCAAATGATAGAATTTCTCAATTTGAGTCTCAATTACAGCCCTTATCTTTTATACTGCCTTGTGTTACAGAGACCAAGAGAGAAAAATTTTAAAATGCTTTGAAAACTATAATGTCCTACCTAAACACAAGTTACTCTCTACTGTGAGATGATTCTTTATGTAGCTTAATGATAAGCACTTTCTTCATAAAGATTTAGAAACTGAAACAATGTATTTGCTGAGTATATGCCATATATTAAACATGGCTTGTAGCCCACTCTGGTTCCAAAGAATTGAGGTTAAAGCCAAAAAGAGAAAGAAGAAAGCAAAGAGCATAATTAAAACAATAGCAAAATGAAGTACTAACCGCCAGATAAACAATGTGTTCTCCCTGGAATGTTTAGACATCTTGGAAAGGAACCACTAAGGAGCCTGAAGCAGTACTGACTTGCTACATCAAGCCCTTCTGCAACTGATTAACCCAACATTTCCTTGGTCTGGAAGGATCACTAGTTCAGTTGTTTCTTAATGGACAAACTGTTCTTGAACAATTTATAAGACATAAACAAGCTATTATAACATACAAAAAAGGAGAGTAGTTTTGTCCTCAAAATCCAGTGATATAGCCAAGTTCAAACAACAACAATAACAACAACGAGATCTGCAACCAGGCAATCAGGATGAACAAACAGACTCCAGATGCCCTTTGCCTAGCTCTCGAGAGCTTTTCTTTGCTCTATCAATACACACCTCCCACACGAGAACAGTTAAGGTCCCAACCAAGATGAAGCTCCAAAGACCTCAAAAATCTACTGGATGCCCATCATCCAAGAACTAAGGTTTTGAGTTAGAATACGGAGTTGAAAATGTAAGGATTCTCTTAAAAAATCAGGTGTTTGTCTCTCAGGAGACTCTCCAAGGAAAACATCCCTCCTTCTATTGCATTTATGCTGCTTTCTTCCTTCTCTGTGATGGAAGATGAGCCCAGATTGCAAGGGTAAGTGTCAGATTCTGAGTAGAAGCTCTGGAACTTGCTATTGTAACAGACCTGGTCACTCTGCCCAAAGGCATAATTTAGCTCAGCGAGGAAGTCACTCCCTCCACTCGCTTCATTTGGCAGCTGCCATGGAAGGCCTTTCGTTCCTGAGTGCAATGGATTTATCACTCCCTTGCATTTCTCCAAGGGTGGTTCCAGCTCTCTGAGTTTCAAGTTCAGTGAGCTCAGCCTTGGCATTCAAGGACTTCCTCATGTCTCATCCTTAAAAGCATTTGTCCCCAGTCCATTTGCCAAGGACATGATGGCAGTTCCCTTCCTGGCACTTGGGTCTTGATGTGCTGCTTCTTATAAACAAACCCATGGTATCAGTTGAATTATCTCTCTAAGTCTGACTGGCACTTCCTTGTTTAATTGAAACTAATGAAACAACTTTATTTTTATTTTGGGGCGGGGGGTATGTGTGCTATGGATTGATCCCAGGGACCTTTGTCCTCTTAGCTATAGCCGGGCTTATTTTTTTTTTTTTTTTTTTTTTGGTTTGCCTCAATCATTTAATTTTTTTTTATTTTTAATTTATTTTTTATTGGTGCAATGTATTCATACATCATACATAGTGGTATAAAGAAAATACTTTTGTAGACATACATGCACACATTGCCCAGTTAGCCCCTACCACGATCCCCACCCCATTCCCTCCCCATCCCTCTTTTTTATTCTTTAATTTGAAACAGTGTCTCACTAAGTTGCAGAGGGCCTCACTAAATACCGGAAGCTATCCTCAAACCTGCAATCCTTTTTTCTCAGCCTCCTAA
Source organism: Muscardinus avellanarius (assembly GCF_963383645.1). Taxonomy (NCBI): domain Eukaryota; kingdom Metazoa; phylum Chordata; class Mammalia; order Rodentia; family Gliridae; genus Muscardinus; species Muscardinus avellanarius. The sequence continues at coordinate 84,929,412 of NC_137790.1, forward strand.
GTACTGGGATTACAAGTGTGCCTCACCATGCCCAGGTGTGGAACAACTTTATATAGTCACAGAATAATCAGATTAGAAAGAAACAAGAACAGAAGAGCAAAGTCCACCAGTCCAAGGATCAACAGCAATGGTGGACTGGTCGAGTCAAATTAACCATCTGTTTTTATAAATATAGTTTAATTAGAATGTAGCCATGGTCATTCATTGAACCACTATCTATGCCTGTTTTAACATTCAGAACCTAGTAGTTGTATCCAACATCACATGATGTTCAAAGCCTAGAAGATTTACTATTTGTACTTACAGAAAAACTTAGAAAACATGATATAGTGCACAACTCATTTCACATATAAGAAAAGTAAGACTGTCCAGTGTTCCCAAGGAATAAGAAAAGCTTTCAGAGCAAAACCCTTGAGTAGTGTTCACTCTCAGTACATACACATTAGATAAATACTAACTCTCTTTAGGATCTAATGGAAAATTTCATTTTCATTTCATGTGGAACTCTGCTGAGATCATTTGTTTAAAGACAGCATTGTTACTTTTTAAAAACAGCATTGTTGCTCTTGAGGAATTCATTTTCTAAAATGGAGAACAGTCTTTTTCTTTTTGTTTTCGTTTATCGTTTGGTACCAGGACTAGGAAGGTATTCTACCTTCAATATACACCTCTACCACTACTTATTTTGATTTTTAAAACAGGATCTTGATAAATCTCAGAGAGTGGTATTAAGCTGTTGAGGCTTTTCTTAGCCTCAATCCTCCTTTGTTAGCCTACCAAATACTAGGATTACATGTATGTACCACCACACCCTGCTAAGGACATACTCACAAACAAATAATTTCAATACAGCATAGTATATGTCTGTTGATTTTTATTGTTACATAACAAATTACCACAGATGCCACTGTTTAAAACAACACAGATTTATAAGTTTCATATGTCAAAAGTCTGCTATGGGTCTCACTAGACTGAAGTATTGTCTACAGTATTTCTCTTCTTTCTTGACTTTCTATGAGGAACCAATTTCCATGCTTTACCCTGCTTCTAGAGGTGGCCCTTGTTCCTTGGTTTGTGGCCCCCACCTCCATCTTCAAAGCCAGGAAAGGCTCATTTTTTTTTTTAACATCATATGTCAGGGCTTCATAGAAGGGCTTCTAAAAGCCCTTCTGAGAGTTTTGAGCCTACCCTTATAGCCCAGGATACTCTTCCTATCACTGGTTAGCAACCTTAATTTCATCTGTATCATTAATTCTTCTTTGCCATTAAATTTAACATATTTATAGGATGCAGACATAAGGACATGGACATCCTTGCAGACCATAATCTGCCTGCCACAAAGTACCAGAAAGGGAGTAAGTCTGCACAAAGTTCTGTAAATTCAGAGAAGGAACAATTTGTCAGTACAGGAGAAAGTTTGCTCTTGACTTCATGGTATGTAGTGTCGGGAGTCTCAGAAAATTTTCTGAGAAATTCTTCATATTTCAGCAAATTTTCTCTAAATGTAAATGCATTGCTTTAATATATCCATTTTGTTCCATGCAAATTGTTCTTTTTTTATAATCTTGCTACCATATTTAAGAAAAATCCCTATTAGATATTAGATTTCAAGAAGCAAGTTTGAGTTAGAATTTCAGCTAAGCTAGCTACATACTTTCCCTATGAGATTGATTTTCTTTATTCCACTTAAATAAAGAAAATAAGCTTCAGAAAAATTAGGAACTTGTCCATGGTGATGCCCACCCCAGAATCAAGGCTCAGAGAAAGTTATTTCAAATGTTTGAATCTTAAAAACAGAACTGCAAATGTTGATCTAGGACTTATGTGATGATTTGCAGAGAAATGTTTAGAAAAAGGTAATAAAATCTATTAAATTGGGAAAATGAATGTTATAATTTAAAGGTGGAGCTCTACACATAGTATATATCTGAGATGATAGACATAATTTCAAGTTAATTTAGCTCTTCAGACAAAATTATAACTGATACTGAAATACATGAAGGGATAAGCCTCTACTGTTATTATGATTTAGAAAGAAAAATTAAAAGTTGGTTTGAATAAACTTTAAGACTTTCACAGAAACATATCAACAAAAGTATCAATAGAGTGTTACTATATTTATATATCTTTAGGCTTCAGTACAAACTAAATAGAAAGTGGCCTGAGAAAGTGAGAATGCCAAAGAAATTAAGTATTCAAGTAGGGGCAAGAAGACTACTTGACATAAATATAATAAAGGAGATTCAAGCTTCATAAATGAAAGGAACCCACTTAATGGCCCCTAAAGGCCCTTTTAAGACTGACGGTTTATGATTCCATGACTCAAAGTGCAAGGGCCAATTAATGGCAATAGGAGACTCAGACTTGTCAGAAAATATGCCCAATGCCATGACAGGGCAGTTATCCTAACTGTGACTAGTGCTTAACAAGCAGTATACATAAAAATAAATCTCAGGCAAGATCACATAAAAGGCAATTTGAAATGAAACTAGTACCAATGATCGACTCTGGCTCCCACTTCTCACAGCCATGTTGAAAATTAAGCTTTGAGCATTCAGAGATTTCCCCAAATTGATATTTTTATCCATGACAAGGTCATGATTCTCCATAGGTCAAATGAGTCCTCACTGAGCAGGCCAAAGGGGAGTACCTGGGATTTGTACCCTTGCAAATTCCCCCAAGAATCCCTAAGCTTGTCTCATGGAAATAGCTTCTCTCCTTTAACTGAGGGGGTGTGTAAAGGTCTGGTTACAGAGACCTGAAAACAAGTGAGAACTGTCTGACCTAACCTTTGTTAACTGAGGTGGGGATGATGCAACAATATTTCTGAAATTGAGGTGTACACATTTCCACCCTTTACAATGAAAACTAAGTAAAATACCAAATTACCAAGATGGAAAATTCCCACTGTAAACAACCAGAGCTACATAGAAGAGAAAAACAAGACATCCAGTCACAGGAGCTGCATGCCCTCCTACTAAGAGAAAACATACACATATTCCCACGAAGAACCCTTTCTTTCTGAATAGAGCTAAAGGTGCAGGAAATAGTTTGATAGTGACATTATAGTACGTGGACAAAACTGAACTAGATTATCTGTTTGTTTATTAGATTATGGCTTTAGGCACATTGTTCTATGCTAAGCACTCTTGACATGAGCCAACACACATTCTTTGGAATGAAGGCTTTTGTGATAGTATTTTATGGTACTTAGGCTCTTGAAAAGACTTGTGAAAGCAACCGCACAGGAGGATTAAACCCAATCTTTGAGGCCACCTCATTAGAAAGGTCCAGTTTATTTCACACAGCCTGACTAGGATATGTGAGCTTTTCTGCACCTAACATCAGATGGTTCCAGCTTATTCTTTGTGGAATTTCTCATATTAACCCCCACCCAATCATCTTAGTCACAAACCAGATACTAGATCTTGCCGATGGATCAGAAAGAAAGCAGGGCACGCTAGAGATGGAATTCAACTAGGTTTCATTTCTGCCATTAAAGGGGAAAAATATATTCCTGGTTTTATTTTTATTTAAGTTTCAGTCAGGACATTCTTAAAATAATAAATCCCCAGAGCATATCACACTGTTTTTTTTTAATTTCATATTATACTAATTCTATGAAAAAAATATAGCATCCACTTAGGTTCTAGTTTGTTATTTTTTTCTTTTACTTTTCCCTACTTTTTATCATAATGAGGCTTTTCAGCCTCAAATTGGATCTGAAATTATAGCACTGTATGGAATTTAAGGAGTCTTATCTTAAGCTACTCTAACTTTTAAAGACCTACAATGGCAGTTTATTCCAAACCAACATGAGCATAAATGTGAAAAGACCACGTTTTTAGAAACAGAAGAATTACACAATTCATTCAAACACCTACAGCCTTAGCTTCTATGATAATTAGGTATCGGGCTGCAGCCTACCTTTTCATCCTCTCAGTTATAAAAAGGGAATTATAAGTATCTATCATTATAGCCAACGATATATCTATCTTGCTGCTATATTGACTAATGTCTATAATATAATTTAAAGCCATGATATCATAATGCTTCATCAAGTATCAATTTTTTTTTTGTGGGTTTCAGGATGGAACCCAGGGGGATTTGACCTATGAGCTATAGCCCCTGCCCTAATTTTTATTCTTTATTTTGAAACCGGGTCTCACTGAGTTGCGGAGGGCCTTACTAAGTAGCTGAGTCTGTCTGTGAACCGTGATCCTCCAGTCTCAGCCTCCCGAATGCTGGGATTACAAGCGTGAGCCACCACGCCCGGCTATGTATCAATATTTTAAAGAAGGATTCTTTGCACTAGAACGTAGAGACACCTTAATGTGTCTGTAATAAGGCACACCTTAATGCTTACTCTTCGTTTATCCTAAATAACCCATTCAGAGAACAGTTTACATAAACATCCTAAAGTAGAAATGTTTGTAATTTAGGCAGTGTTTTATACTGTCCCAGTACAATACCATGTACCACTGATGATGCCTTGGAATGTAGCCAGTGATTGAGAAGCTATTTTTATGTATTTTATTGAATTTTAATTTAATAGATATAAATTCAAGTTCAAGCAGCCATATAGGGTGATGAACTACTACATTAAACCTCACTGACTTACTCATATCAACCACACAGGGTTGTTCATTAACTCTTCATCGCCACAAAATAATTCTGCTATAAAAGCAAGTAATCCAAATATGTGTCCAAGACTTTTAGTAACAAAATTATTAAGGATTTTAGGTTAAAATTAGATTCATGAACACCAAGGTCTATTTCCTTTTAGTTAAAAAGAATAATACCTTTCCAGAAAAGAACCATGTCTCACTTAGTCTCAAAACCCCACATCTGGTACTGTGTTAAATTTACTAACAAATGAGTGACTGTGGTTAGGGCACAGTTTTCTTGGTATACAGTGGAATAATAGAAAGTGGAATAAAAGCCACACAGTGCAAATCCCTAAGTACCAGTGCTGGCCCTGCACAGATGCTTCATAAGGATGTCATGAGGACCAATTTACTGAAAGGATGCAAAGGTTATCAGGACAGCACAGTACATAACAGGCAAGGATCACAAGCTGGCTAAGTCTTGCTCTACACCTCATCAAAAGAAAAACAAAAGTTTTACAGATGAGAGTGTCACCTAAGACCCCTGACCTTAAACTAGCCATAACCAGAAGTGCACTGCTCATATCCTCTGACAGAGGACTGAGGAAGTTTGCATAATACTGTAGCAATATGTGAAGCTATGACTACCAATTTTACTAACATGTAAAGGGAGAGAGGAGTGGGGAGCAGGTAGGATGCTGATGGCAAAAAAAAGCTATGTGGGCATATGTTTATATCATATTGAACCTCACTATGATGTATAATTTCGATGCAGTAAGTATTTTTCAAGTTAAAGAATTAGCAAGCCAGGCATCATGGTACACAACTATAAGCACAGTATTTGGGAGGCTAAGACAGGAAAATCAATCACAGGTTCTCAGCCAGCTTCAGCAACTTAGCAAGATCCCATTTCAAATGAGAGTGTATTTCAGAAGAGAATACTCTTCGATTCTATCCAGAGTACCACAAAAAATGAAAAAAATAAAATACAAAAATAAATAAAACAGGACTGGGGTATACCTTAGAGGTCACTTGTCCCTGATTTCCATCCCGAATACTGCACACACAACAATATATATATATATATATATATATATATATATATATATATATATATATATATGGGAGAGAGAATTATCACAGTGGCTGACTGTATGCATTAAATGAATAACTGTTTTATGAATATGTTAAAATTGCCACATTAATAATACAATAAAAGCATTCTCATAAAAATATTTTAACCCAGTGCATGCAGCTAAACAATAATTGTCAAGCTGTCATTATCATGAATTATAGAAGTATAATTTTGTAACATTAGGGTAAAATTTTGGCAAAGTAGATTCAATGCTTTAAAAATGCACTGCATCATTAGATCTGATAACTGTATATAGGAACAAATTTGAAATATTAGGTGAGATAGAAATGGAGAAATGGGGATTGAAAGATTGAAAACATTACATGTCCAAAGACTTCAATAGTGAAAAACTAACAACATAAATTTTCAATGTTAGAATATTAGTTGCATTGCTATTAAAATCTTGCTAGTGTTATAAAATATAACTTTGTTATACTACTAAAAATAGATGAAAATATACTTATAATAAAGAACATAGCTATTTAAATCTCACACAAAACATAAAAACTATGAATTAAAAATACTTGATAACACTGTATAGTTCCTTTAATATAGAATACAAAGCAGAGAAAACTAATTTTATCTGTTAGACATCGAGTCATTGTCTTTCTTGGAAAAAAGCAGGACTGTGAGTAACTGGTGAATTTGTTTCTTGAACTAAGTGTGTTTTATACAAAAGTGCTCAATTTGGAAAAAAATGATTAAACTATACATTAATGATGTGTGCATTTTTATATAGGTTAATGTTATCAAAGGTTAAGTAATATTTGAAGAGACCTTATATGATGCTCACTATTGAATGATGAAAATATATATCGTTTTTAAATTGAATGTCCCATTTTGCCCTTATAATTGCATTTTAGGAGGGCTATGGGAAGCAAAGTATGTCTAGCAAAACATCAAAAAACCTCTGTGTTAGAAAGGAAGGACACTTAGTTAAACAAGAACCTGACCCTTGGACATCTTGGTATCCTCAGATGTCACGAAGCTAAGGCTTAAAATCCTGTAATGGGAAGGGACTCACTCTGACTAAGCTGAGCCATTCTATTCTGTGGCACTTTGTCAGAAACTATCTTCACATGTGTAATGGAAATCAGCCTGGTAAGTTTTGTGGGAGTTTGCTTCAGTCCTCTGGAGTCCATCAAAGTTTACTCTGGGACTCATGGTCACTGTCTTCTTAAAGTCACATCACAACTTCTTTCAACAGTTCCTCTGAGACACTTTGCCAAGCATTCCCTCCATCCTGGCTCATCTCTGGATGATAGTATCTCCTTTACAGTAGAAGGACTTGAATTGAATACAGTATGTCTGGATTGAAGTGTGGCTGGAGAAAAGGAAGCTGAGGCAATGAAGCCAACTCCACTCCATTAATGAGGACTTCTTGTTCTCAGTTGCTAATTCATATCAAGATTACCCAAAGAAAAACTACAAATTAAACAATTCCAGACACCGCCACCAAGTTGTTTTATCATCCTGATCATATTCCTTTTTTTCAACACTCTGCCAATGTCCTTTCAAACTAAAAGTACAAATGTTAAGAACTAAACCTATACATTGGCTTCACATAGTTTCTTGAAATTTTACCACAGTGAAGAAGCTGACCTATACTCGCAGTAAAAATCAATGCTGATAATGGAAGCATAGGAATAAGAAAAATGCTGTTTCAACCACAGCTGAGCCTAGAACATATCAAAGTTTTTGCACTGAATAAAGCTTGGTTTTGAACCACTACCCTCTCCAGGAGGAAATATTTAATCCCATGACCAATCACTTAACATCTTCAGGACATGGGGGTATAGCTCACTGGGAGAGTGTTTACCTAGCGTTGTGTCAGACACTGGGTTCAATTCCCAACACTGCTTAAAAATAAGTCTTTTTTTTGTGTGTGGTACTGGGGTTCCTGGAAACACTTCTACCTCTGGGCTACACTCCCAGACCTCCTAATATATATATATATATATATATATATATATATATATATATATATATATAATTTTTTTTTGAAACAGTCTCTTAAGCCAGCAAGGCTAGCTTCGAACCTGCATAATCCTCCTGTCTCTGCCTCCCATGAGAGGGAATTAGAAGCGTGTGCCACCAATGCCTGGCGCAGAGACTATTTACGGAAGATGTTGTTCAATCTTTTGGTATAGGATGAATAAAACTGAATCCAAAGCAGAGGTGCCATTTTGGGGGCACACAGAAAATTTGTGAGAAGACTTCTGAAAAGTCTTGATATCTGCACTCTAACCTCAGCAAGCCCAAGACTTCTGCATCTTTTCTTAATGGATGTTATTCAGACGAAAACAACAGACTAAAAGGCTGACATACTCCAAAAAGTTGCAATTTGTTTTGATGAACAGAACAAGGCCCATAATTATTTTCTAGAAACTTTTTATTATAAGGTAGATAAAACTAAAGCTAGGATTTTTTTATATAACTAAGTTACTAAAGGTGCAAGAAATTATTTCATCAAACTGTTGCTATAAAATTGTGAGTAATATCTTCAGCACCATTTCCTTGAGTGTAGGTATTTGAATTTGAAGCAAGAAGATGCAGATATGGGAAAGAAACATTTGACTAAGACAAAATATGGCCATATAACTAGGACATTCTTTTGATCTCAGAAAGCTCTCAGATGAATACCAATGTATATTACTAAGAGGAAAGTAAACATTTCCTTTATTGATAATAATCAGATATTAAGATCTAGAATGGCATTGGTATAGGATATTGTGAAACCCTATCTCTTCTTCAGACTCTCATTAGACTATATAAGTCTGTAAGACAATGAGTCTTAAGAATTTTATGGGAAATTTCCCATTGTTTTCATTTTACAAAGTGAGAGCATGTTTGGTGGTACCTAAGGAGGTTTCCTGGAAAGTCAACACTGAATAAGAAACATACTTTGACCAATGAGAATCAGAAACCAGTGCATAAATTATTCTCCCTCCCTCTGATTAGTCAACTATTCTGAGACATGCTAGTTCAGGAAGTCTTTGTGAAGATGTGTTGTGAAACCAAGCGATAAGCTGTACCTGCTAGGAAGCTGCAGGCAGCCTCTAGGTTCATTCTCCCTCCATCCTAGTCTTGTTTTACTTTTTCCTACCTTACTCCAGCTTCCCAGAGTAATTCAAGGAAACACACAAGGGTTTGACTCAGGCTCCATTTTCTAGGTACTCTGGTTAAAACCAAACATCTGCTATGTTTGGTACACAGACACTCAGTCCTTAGAATGGAAGAGATCATTGCACGCAAGTTCTGGCTGCATAAACCTGGGCTTACTTCAGTACCTTTACTTCATATACTTTTAAAATTAAGACCACAACTCTGCTAAAAGAGCACTAGGTGATAGTCTAGACAAGTTAAGAATGCCAGTTATTTGGACTTTAGAACAAAAGGATCACAGGTAATAATACAGCAAAGCCAGTAAACTCAGAACCAACCTGGGATCTTGCCAAACCAAGGAGACCACTTGGAGCCTACCTTTCATCCAATGACACTTGCATACCATGCCCCAAAAGCCAAGCCTGCTTCCAGGGAAAAAATACAGAGACTGTATTGTCTTATCTCCTCTTCCTGAAAACAAGAGGCACTCCCATGTTTATGCAAAAGACACATGCGAAATAAATATCAAGACACAAGAGCAATAAATATCTTGCAAAGGAAGTCTCCTAATATGTTATTTGTGACCTATTTTAGACTTAACTACCAATGATTTAGAGTTATAGCTAAATAATAAGATAAAATCAAATAAAAGAATATCTGGAATTATCTTCAAAAAAGTCCAGGGTGTATAGATGTAGAAATGGAAGATGAATGGCCATGAGTCAATCAACATTAGCAATCAGGGAGCTGCAAATCAAAACTACACTGAGATTCCATCTAGCTCCAATTAGAGTGATGGCAATTAGAGCGATGGCAATCAAGAATACAAACAATAATCAATGCTGGCGAGGGTGCAGGGAAATTGAAACGCACACGTTGTTGGTGGGACTGCAAATTAGTACAGTGGTTATGAAGATAAGTATGGAGGCTTCAAAAGACTAGGAATGGTACCACCATATGACCCAACTGTACCACTACTTGGTATCTTTCCAAAAGACTACTATAATGATATATGCATATTCATGTTTGTAGCAGCACAATTCACAAAAGCCAAATTACGTATTATAGTATTCTTGTTATTTTTGTATGTGTTTGAAAATTTCCATAGCAAACTGTTTAAAAATTGAAAAGTATATATATATATTTAAAGTTATGATAACAACCCACACTATCCCCGGGCTAAGAAAGGTAACAGAGCTTCACTGTGTCCCCCTCACTGCATAGTTAAAATGCACTGCCCTCATCTTGTTTCATAAAATAGAAAGTAGACAATTCTGCACAATAAAGAAAAGTCCATCTTCAAGCTAGTCTCAGCCAATGTTTAATGTTTGATGTGGGCTGGAAGTGCCTTAAATCCCTGCTGAATCTTTTATACACATACAAGATTCACCCCAAATCCAAGTACTACTTCAATTATCTCTTCAGAAGCTTAAAAGGGTGTCTAGTGGATGCAAAACTTACAGCTCCACTGTGGTTCATACTTAGTATGGAACTGTTTTCACTGGAAATCTAACTTCTGAATGCCTAAAGTAACTATGCAAATATGGTATTTGCATTTGCCTAAGGAAATGAACTAAAAATACAATATCTGTCAGTCCATATATCAGCTCATAGCTTAATACCAATACACTGCATTACTATAATTAATGAGACTACCATGATTGATATAGCATCAATCTAGTGACTTCAAAGATAAAAGGAAACCCAGATTCTAATTCTCAAATTGGAGCCCTGAGGAGTGCAAGTGTTCAGACACTGATACTTAATTTCAAACATGGGAGCATTTTACAGACTTAAACCCAAAATGGCATGAAGATGTAGTATTCTACTCAGTACAGAAACTCTACAGAGACAAATTCTAGTATTATAATGGCTGGTCCCTAAGATGAAGCTCACCAAGTGCTGTGTGCACGTATGTCACTATCACTCTGAACTACAGTATAATGTGAGACTATAATATGCCAATAAAGTTCTATAAAAATAAATGACCCCCCAAAAACGTAAGATATACTCAAAATCATATTTCTTCCAAAAGACTCTGGTCCCTGGATTCCAGTATAAATTATCATCAGATGTACAAGAAATTGCTGAAATTCCCTTAGTTCATCTTATACCAAGAAGGCAAGTTTAAAAAGAAGGGGTTGTAGGATAGAAAAACAGATCTAAATGCCATGTGACCTACTCCCAAATTATCCAAGTATCTCTTTTGCCAGAAATCCCAGTTCAATGAAATCCAAGTTCAATGAGCAGACCTCAGCAGATTTTGAGGAAGCCTGATGTACTTTTTAACAGAACCAATTTCTCAGATAATTCCACTACTCCAAGGCTACCATTCATATGCACTGTGAATATTCTCAGGGAAAACCAAATATTTCTGTCTAATGTTTTTCAAAAGATTCCCTTGTAGGTATAAAATTCTATGATTCTTAAATACTCATTTGCTGTGGACACCAAACAGTAGCCCCCAAGTTTCTGAAGCGTTAATTCAGCTATCAAAGCAACCTAGGTTTTCACAAGGAGTAAATCCAATCCTGTCTTGGCACTTCTTGCCCTTTCTTCACAATAGTAAGAAAATAAATTACAGCTACATCCTCCCTAGAGCATTCTTAAAGGTAATTATAAGCAAGTATTGCCTTTTACACATTTGTCTCGTTTGGCCTCTGAGAGGTTAGCTCCTTTCCCCACAATGCCACAGAGATTCCTAATGGCTCAAATCCCCTCCATTTGTTGACTTAGTCGCTGGCTCTTCTCATCTTCTTCTTATACTTAGAAACTAAGGCTGATTTCACTATCAGTGGCCAAAAGAAATATAGTGTTTCTTTGAAATATCCTGAAATGATTCATGTACTTAGGCATATCTAAAAAAAACAATCCTCCTCCTGATGCCCCTAAAAGCCATTCAGAATTAACTGGTCACTCAAGTCCAGCACAAAGGTCATCACTTCCACTCAGTCTTTGCCAATTTCTTCATTCAAATCGTTCCCCTTTTGTTTGTTGCATTCACATAGTAAGATCTGCATGTCTCTTTTAAAGCATCATCACTTCCTATTTTATAATTATATCCACTTAACTGTGAGTTCTCTGCTGCTCTGAACTGCTGTGTACTCATAGCAGGTTTTCAGATATTGTTGACATGCCTAGAATTAAAAATGCGTTTTGTACTGAGGTCCAACACACATATGGATATACAATGCATGCGCGCACACACACACACACACACACACACACACACACACACACACCTGGAAAGTTTCCACAAATGATATTTAGCCTAACTACATGAGAAGTATCCATTTTTCCCTTGTCATATCACAACACTCTAATCTGTTCCATGGCCTGTGAACTGCCTGTGGCTCACTTTGGTAACACTTCCTGTAACAAAGAGTACAGTCTTTTGCATAGTGTCAATAATGATGAATGAATGAGATAACCAATAACAACAACAAGAAAAGGTTTTTACTTACTTTTTCACAATTACATTTTTAGTTATAGTATACTTTGCTTCTTAAGTAAAAAGATCTAAAAATGCTGGGAAAAAAAACTAAGATCTCCTTTTCAGGTTAAGCACTAAGAGACAGTTTTACCATATCCAGACTGGATCTCATTCATTCGTTGCCCTGAGAGTCCATCGGCATTACTTTCTCATTCTCCAATCAATACAGCAAGATAAAGAGTTCACTTTTAAGTCAAGGACCCATCTCTTGCCTTACAAAATTTTTGTAACAATCAAATTAAATTAATGCAAATTATGTAAGACAGTGCCAAGAATATATTAAGCATTCAAAAAGTGCTAGATCTTATTCTAATACACTGGCTTCAATTATACTGCATAATGTAGAAATATATGAAATGGGAAGAATGTAGTACCGTATTTCAGGTTAAAATGTGAGTTAGAGCTGGGCGTGGTGGTGCACGCTTATAATCCCTGCACTTGGGAGGCTGAAACAGGAGGATCATGCAGGTTCAAAGCCAACCTCAGCTATTTAGTAAGGCTTTCAACAGCTTAGTGAGACCCTGTTCCAAATAAAACATAAAATAGGTCTGGGAGTGTATCCCGAAGGTAGAAGGCCCCGGGGTTTCACCCCCAGTACAAAAAAAAAAAAAAAAGTGAGTTAGAATCTTCACAGTTCTACTTGCAATATTAGTAGCCAAAGTATTTTTTTTTTTTAAAGAGCCTCATTTTCTTACCTGGACAAATGCTAAAAAAACATAACAAAAGTGCCCACAAAGTGTAACAAACTCAGAGAAAATCAAAATATCTTTCAGCTAAGGAATAAGAAGAAGCTTAATAAGGAAGGTACTATTTTAATAAATACTATAAAATGGATATGTGGAAGTAGAAATGTTGGCATTTTTTTCTAGTAAGGGGTAATGAATTAAGTGAAAACATGAAGAAAGAAAGAATGGTGTCTCTTCAAAGAACAACACATGGTCTAATCTGGCCAAGATAGAAGGTGTGAAGAGAAGCAACTGGGGTTGAAACAAAACAAGCAGATTCCATCAGCAAGGGATCACAGTTTCTTAGATAGATTGGGATTTCTTCCCACAGGCATTATAAATACATTAAATATTTCAAAAGATCAATACAGAGTACAGAATATTTGAAGGCCCAGGCCTGGAGATAATCTAGGCATAGGCCAAAGAAAAGAAATAGTATGATGCCAGGGATAATACAGATAATAGGAAAGTAAAAGTGGATGGATCTCAACACCTAAAAAAAAAAAGAAAAAGTCTTAACCAAATACAATCTACTTCTTACACACTACTTCACACAAAAGGGAACCATGTTTATGTATGGCTATGTGAGATAAGTGACCTTCAGAGTTAAATTTTTAATTTATAATTAAGAAAGGAACAGCTAGAGATATGAGAGTATTAAAGAAGAGAGATGTAAGAGGTTTAGAATGGTAAGGAATGATGAGACAAGCATCCATCTTAGGACACAGAATAATTTCATCTGTATAAGACAAGGAAAGGATATGATTTCAGTCCCATGATAAGAACTATCTGTATTAGATGACATCCTTCAGCAAGTGCAACAGGGGCCAATAAGCAAATCTCTTTTTAACCTCGGCCATTTTCCACTCAAGACCTGGAAGGCAGGACCCAACAGTGGTGAATGCAAAATATGATGTTATAACATTCAAATGCCAGGAGTGGATAGAAATTGTCCAAGGTTCTTTGCTTATTTGTTCTTTTTCCTTTTCAATAAATATCACTTAGGAAAAGCAGAGGACTTTATCACCCCTCAATGACAAATAAATAAATAAATAAATAAGCTTTCAAAGAACTGTTAAGCATCTTAGCTGACAATATTGAACAAGCAGACAATAGCCTGACTTTATCATGCAGAAAGTGAGGCCTTTCTGTGGAAGAGAAGTATCAGGAGGCCAGTGGGGATCATTCAGCCAAACAAGCTTAGAGCCCAAAATACTATCTACTTTTAGAGCAATTCTAACACAATCAGACTACCTGCCCTTGAACAATGCATGATATATTACTTGACTTACAGTAAAAGAATAGGGAGAGACGGGCACTGATAACAGGAAAATTAGCTCATGCCAAGAATCCATCTTTGGTCAGACTTACAAACCTTATGCTAAATTTTACCGGTTCCTCTAGAAGAAGGTTAAAAACAAATCTGCCAGCTTTGGAGAATAGTAAATATGAGGTTAAGAGAAATCTGAAACCAGATCATTAGAAGAATAAACCTGGACACAAGCTACTTGTCAAGGAGAAAATTCAAGGGAGTTAAGTCCCTGATAAATCCTGGTACAACCCCTTACCCATCCTTCCAGCCTTTGCTCATCCCACCCCACTCAGTATAACCTCTTGTCCACTGCCACATTCTGGACCATTAAATAAATGATCATTTATTTTTAATGTAATATATTTTATTTAATATTAGGCATTAAATAAAAATATGCTAAATAAAAGAAGAAAAGAAAGACCTCAAAATATCTCCGACTTTCAAGTACTCAAAGATGTTAGAAGTGGAAATTTCTAAAATGTCTTGCTTCTGGTTCCCTGCATAGGTTATTCTTTCTGTCTGAATATTCCTCTCCATTTTACCTTGCCCTATAACTTTTCTTACCTACAGCATCCTCAGCATACACCTCTATCAAAAGGCAAAAGCAGATCAGTAAGGTATCACTATTAAATACCAGAGCTCCTCAGCTTTCCCTATATGGTACCAGCCAGCTTTTATAATTACATATTTGCTTGAGTATTTAATCAAATCCTACATTCCCAGCTAGACTAGAGTCTCTAAGAAACCAAAGGCAATGGTTATTTTGCACACATATGTGTCCGCATGTGCCTAGAGAAGTTCCTCAAATATGGTTGTCATGCAATAAATATTGGAAAAAATTCAACAAATGAAATAAAATTCCTTCAGAAACATCAGTAAAATGGTCTTCTCTTGGCAACACCTTATGCTTAAGAGATTTTGTTCTCAGCAACAAAAACTTCTGAGTTGGTTGAAGGACTCTCTGGGACCATGATCCCAGAAAGCCATTTGACCAGAAATGGACACTTTGCCCTTATGAGGAAAAATTACTTTTCTTCTTAGTATTTTTAGAAACTGAGTCAGCTTATCATGTATGGCACAGAAGCACAAACCAAGAGCTATGGGTCTACTCATGATATTAGCACATGAATTATAGTCATATGATATTGTATGGTGGGATAAGAGTCCTAATGCTTTTTAAAAAATGAACCCTAATGCATCCTTATGTAAATAATTATAGAGGACCTAGTAAAACTGGATATTAAAATGCACCAGTGACAAAACACTCCCAGTCATACACCCTGCACTAATTTCTGCTGATCTTTAAAGGAATTTTTTCAAAGATATTAAAAAAGCCTTGTTTACAGGAATGAAGATATGAGGTACATGGCTACCTGATTTTAAAGTATATCACTATCGAAATTAATCAGTGAGATATTGTGGATATACGCTGTGCAATACACTACAGGGTAGGAAGCAGGAAAATTCTTCAGGTGCTGTAGTGGAAATGGGTCTTTAAAAGGCTATGTCGATCATACAGACAAGTTCAAATTAGTATAAACTATTGAAATTCATTACTAATAGTGGAGCAATCATTCCCATTCTGTGGATAGGAAGCATATTGGAGATAGAGCATTTCCATATTTGATTAAATCTCATTCACACAGGTTTAACTAGTTTTTAAGGGTATATGATAGTTTCATCATCTGTAAAAAAAAAAGTCTTAAAGCTATTCATATTAAACAATCTAACACAATTTCTGATACAATATGAATATTTTATTATGTTATATGTATATTATAATTGGAACAACTAATCAGGCTATTTTGAGCAACAAGAGTAAAAAAGTTAAGACATAGAACCAGATCTATAGCACATTACCATGACCTTTAAGCTAAAGAGCAAAATGGCCAGGAGTAGAGTAGGCAGATATGGGCTACCTAATTCTGACTGAGCTTCTAGCTCACCAGCTAACTTAGATTCTCTATGTCTCAATTTTCCAACCTATAAAGTACAGAAAATTCCAATCCCTGTCTGCCTCATGGAGTTTGTTGTTAAGATTACTGTATTTGAATACATTTAAAGAACTTGAAATAGAGCTTAACATGTGGGATGTAGGTGATTAATGCTAGGTGCAATTATTATGTTATTTAAAATAACACTGTGTATTTCTAGAGATTTCTGTTCATATATGGACTATTTTAAACACCTCTGAGCAGAAATCTATGTGATAGAGGAAAAACTGGAATAAAGAGTAGGGATGAGGCAAAGAAAAAGAAAAAAGAAAGCAAAAAACAAAAATAAGAGAATGGATCCTCAACAACCAATAATAGAAATATGCCATACTTGAAGTCACGAGGTTGGCGCAGCCCAGTGTACCTGATGTACACAAGTGGAAAGCACAAAGATGCTCGTGGAGTTACTGGACATAAGTGCAATGGAGTAAAATCTCAAACTTGTGGTTTGAGCTATTGTGATCCCACCTTCTTTTCTTTGAACTTCTTTCAGAATTTCTAACCAACAATACATGAATTTCAACTTGACTAGTGCTAGATATTTTTTTTTCCTCTTTTGCAACTTAGAATCTTTGACTAACAAAGGCCCTCAAATGGGTAGATACATATATAGCAGATTCCCTCAGTGTTGCCTCAGATGGCAACATATTTAAGAAGACAGAATCCAGTGTTAAAAGACATGTTTCCAACACTGGTTCTACCCCACAAACAAATGGGCTTCAAGGAGTAATGAGTCATTTATCACTTTGAATGTGCAAGCTGAGCTTACACAACCACATATCCAGGATGCAAGCTCTAGATCAGAGGCTGAACAAGTTAACTTTCAGGGTTTTTCAGGAATGTATGCTTCTAGGATTCACTAAGATTTCTATGAACCTAAAAAGCCTAGCGTATACTAAGAAATATTGCAAAATACATTTTTGATGCAAATGTTGGAAAGGAAGACTAACATTTCTACATAGAAGCTTACCTCTTCCTGTTTATAACACATGCCACAGAAATTTCACAAGGCAAGATCAGTCTACCACTCAAGCCCTATTGAATGTCTTAGACAAAATTGACAGAAATCACCCTCATGATTTGCTGGGCCAAATATTGGATACATCACTGGGCGTGGTGGTGCACGCTTATAATCCCAACGCTTGGGAGGCGGAGACAAGGAGGATCGCGCTAGTTCAAAGCCAGCCTTGCTGGCTTAAGAGACCCTGTTCCCAAATAAAAAATATAAAAAATAGGTCTGGGTCCATAGCCCCGGAGGTAGAAGGGTTTCCAGGAACCCCAGTATCACCACCAAAAAAAAAGAATATTGGATACATCTGCTTTACTTCAAAAATCAATTAACATTTATACACTATCTATTGTGTGTCAGCTTTCACATATCTCAAGTAAACCTCCTGACCACGCAGGAAAAGGAGAATGTCATCTCCATTATAAAAAACAAGAAAGTGTTTCCCAAGCTAAATAGAGATCAAATCACAACTTGAACCCAAGGCATTTGCCAACAAATTTTACAATCTTTTTTCAACAAACCACAAACAATCCTGGTGAACAAATCGACATTTTGAAGTATAGAATGTTAAAGCCAAATCCATGAGATTCTTCCTTGGGACTCCATACAGTGTCATCATCCAGACTCCTTTCCTATATTGAGTTAATGGTTACAAACTGAACCAGTTCATGACAGTGAATAGTTCCAGCACTGAACAATTGCCAATCTACTTTCCCATGTGGTTCAAACTCAGAAATTCTTTCTACTATCCAGTTCTATGGTTAGGAATTTTACACAATCAAATAAAAGTGACTACAACAGAAATAACACTGATTCCAAACCAGAAGGCAGATGTTCTTGTCCTTAATCTAGGACAGGCTGCTATGTAAGTTGGAAAGGTCACTTGCTTTGGACCTTATTTCCTCTTTGTAATACCTAGTGGTTCTTAACTCTGGCTTCACAGAATTTTATGGAAAATTATATAAAGAACTGATGTGTAAACCCAATTCTGAATAATAAAATCAGTCTCTGGAGGGTATTTTAATGTTATAAAATTTCTTTCAAGGTATAGCTATAGTTGATGGCATAGATGAACTCTGAGGTTTTTCTCAGGAAATTCTGAGGTTCTCTAGCCCAAACATTCAAAGAGTTGGACTACTTAGGCCACAATTCCCATGTCAGACTCTGTTACAAGATTGGGCATCACATTAGACTCATGTCAGACTTTCTGAAGCCCCAATACCTCATAACCTGTCTTTAATGCAAAACACCCCTGGGAGAGGTCCATCTCCTCTTCTACCAGCCCTGTGGTCACAGCACCTACTCTTTAGAAAACACTTCTGAAAATGAGAAACAATAGCAATTTCTATAGTAAGAATAACATTTCTAGAAAGCTTAAAAATGACACTAGGGGCTAAATAGGGCATGGAGAAAACCAATGATTATTGTCCAATTACACTCTAGACAATTTTACCCCAGTGCCATATTGAAAACATAGATGTTAGCAACCAAAGGCGTTTTGAAGAAGGCATAAACTGAGATGGGCTTGGAGAACAGCAAGAAAGCGATGAACCAAGAGGCAACTGACAAGTGTCAGAAGGAGCACAGCATCTTAGTTAGGAAGTGAGAAATTAAGGAAATTAAGATAAAAGAGGTTAGAAGAGTACAGTGGGAGCCAGGCACAGTGGCACAGGTCTGGCATTTAAGAGGCAGAGATAGGAGGATCACAGGTTTTCAGGATGCTTCAGCAGCTTAATAAGGCCCTCCACAACTTAGTTAAACCTTGTTTCAAAAACAAATTAAAAAAGTTAAGAAGCAACAAAACTAAAAACCTGTGGGAAATTTTAGATGGCACTGTAAAAAAAAAAATGTCACTACAAAATCTAAAGATAGGGAAGTCCAATGTCACCCATAGACCAAGGGGTTGAAATGATAGTTTTAAAGAAGAAAGCTGAGATGGTCTATGGTTTATTTCAAAAGGTTTGGACCCCAGAGTCTCACTGGCACAGAAACTGGGGAGCAACAGAAAAAGACATATGTAAGAAAAACTGGAAAAAAGAAGAAAAACTGAAAGCCACCTGCTACTTTCACTGTTTCACAAGGCCATGTGAGACTGGAGTGACAAAATAAAGTTAAGCCCACAGGCTCAATTCAGTCATGACAATGACAATACCACTGTATATACAA
The DNA here is from genome assembly GCF_963383645.1 of Muscardinus avellanarius. Taxonomy (NCBI): domain Eukaryota; kingdom Metazoa; phylum Chordata; class Mammalia; order Rodentia; family Gliridae; genus Muscardinus; species Muscardinus avellanarius. The sequence goes on from NC_137790.1 coordinate 84,948,958, forward strand.
ATGAAGCTGTTTCTAGACATTAGGTGATTTCCAATAAGACATAAGCTAAGCAATATGGACAAGAACTTTCCTGAAGTTATTAAACACAAAACATATGTGTAAGGCCACGGCCTTCAAGCAGATAGAAAAATGTCTTGACTGAAAAACAAAAGAATCAGGTGCAAAAGTGGTGGATAACCCCTACTTCTTGCCAAATGGGACGGAGAAGAAATGAAATAACTTATTATAAAGAGAAGCCTTTAAGGATGATGGACCTGAGAGCAAATCATTATGTCTATGTGTTCAAATGACAGGGATTATTTATCTCCTTGCCCTGCTGTGTAATGTGTGTGTGTGTGTGTGTGTGTGTGTGTGTGTGTGTGTGTGACTTTTCTACCACTTGAGTAATTATACAATTATTTCTTCATAGTCTACCTTTCTCTCACTTTACAATGTCAAACAAAGGACTTTGGTTCTTGCTTATTCTCAGCCTTAAAGTAGTGCCTGGCTCAGAACAGATGATCAAACATTGCTCATCTGGACAGATGAATGGATGGATGGGTGAATGGATGGACGAAGGACCAGTGAATGAATAAAAGTATTTTCCATTTCCTTACTGAATCTTTTTTTTTAATTTCATAAAATCCCAATGGCATTCTACTTCAGGTATAACAAATGCATTTTCTTTTTTAATCTATAACCAAAGGAACAGAAATAACCATTTTATTTTGAGTTTAAAATTTCAATACATAGCTAGAGATACAAGACTGTTTGATCCATAGTTGTGTTTTAATTTCTCAAACTTTACTATTAGATTTATTATCCTTTCTACATACACATGAATAGGATGCAAGTCCACACACAGTAAGACTATTTGTATTTTTGAAAGAAGAATACAGCTCAACCCTAACAATGCTGTGCAGAACAAAAATATGTCATCCTTTGGTTTAATGCATTGAAAGTACTTAGTTATTCTCTTCATAAGAAATGAAAAAAAAGTCTGAATTCCAAAGATGAAATTTCCAGGTTGGAACATTTTAATGAAGGGAGGAAAAGCACAGATTCTGGGCAGGTTCGAGGCAAATTCAAAGGCGTATTTGAAAATTATGTGCTGTATTTGCAGAGTGAAGCATCTCTACTTAAAGTACATTCTTTATATGCATGCTGACAAAAATTAAGGGCACACTATCCTTTGCTGGATGAGAGCTTATTAAAAATGCTAGTGTGAGCCATTTCCTTGTGTTCCCCGGAGAAGAGCTCAGGCACAAAAAATACTTTGTTAATGAATCATATTAAGGTTGCAAATTTAAAATTTTAACTTGGGAAGATTGATAAATTCAAGTTCGGATAGCAACACAGTTCTTTCCTGTCGTGCACATGGTAGAGCTATAACAGGAACCCTTGTTTCCATCTTAAGGACTTGGGAGGATTGATACAAGGCTGAGACTTGGCATTGCTAATTAGGAATGTCAGCAAAAGAAGTTCCAAAGCTTCTAGAGTTAAAATAGCAAAGAAAGGTACATGCAACAACTCATCTTCCCATTTTCTCTTAGCCAGAGGGTGAAATAATCACAGCCCTTCATACTTGTTCAGCACTTTAAATTTATAATATTCTGTTACCTAATATATCATTTGAAGTGACGTAAATGCAGACCAATATTTTCCATCACCATTTGACAAATGGAGACAAAGGTTCAAAAAGATAAGTGACCTCTCTCAAGTCACAGAGCCTGCAAGTGATTAAGTCAGGTCTCAAAACGGGGCCAGTGTTATAATTTTTCACTATGCAATATGACATTCTATCATAGCTGTACAGTATGGAGAGATTCATGTTGACTGCATTATTTTTAATTAAAAACAGGAACAAGTCATTTTTACTATTGAGGCAAATGAATGAACCATTGAATGAATCCCAAGTGTAGAAATTATTTCTTTTTGTTTTCCAAGTAGTATCTGTTCAGTTGTACACAGGTGTCAGTGATCAAGACTGGAAAATAAAGATCAAATAATGAAAATCAAGTTTTTTGAGGAAAGATCATAAATATGCTTTCACTGACTCTGAATTTTGAAGAGAAGAAAACTTTGTGTTGTTCATAGTTTTCTTAGTCATTCACATAAACTTCTGAAGGAAAGAAATCCTGGACCTAATCAGAGCTGCTCAGGCCTACTCATAGCCATCTTCTTGCTTACAAAGCCAGGTGACATTCACAGGACAAAACAGCACATATGTTGGCAAGGCAGTTACCGTAATCAAGGGCTTATATAAAAATGTATATACAGTTTGATTTAATTTAGAAATTCTTCACAATGAAATGTGAACTTGGGGCCATGTTATAATCTCAACAAGAAAAGCCAAAGACCTATTTCAGGAAAAACAGAGGTCATACCTCACTTGGTCTGGGGCTATAAATTTAAGAAAGTATGTTGTTGCCCAGGCTACAGACCTGTCACATTAATATCTACACAGTATTTGTTTTGCAGCAAGCCATCCACTACCTAAGAATCTGATTCTGGCAGGAGAGAAGACTGAGGCAGAATGGTGCCATCAATAGTTGTGAGAATAAGTTAAAGATACACAATAATTGATTCAAAAGTAGAGAAAGAGTGAATATAAATTTGCACAGTCTCCCTGAGGCCCCACTTCAGCCCTCACAATTCCCACTGTCCTTAGATTATGAAACAGTGATTCATCCCCCTTGATCCATTCACTAAACATCCTGTTCTTCCTAACATTGTTCCCATCCATGAAAACTCTCTTCATTAGGTAACCAGATGAAATGCATCTTCAGGAACCTTGTCTAATATCTCTGATCAGAAAAGTAATATCTTATCTCTGCTGTTCCCATAAGGCACTGCCTAGAGCTTTGTCATTTCTCATACTTTAAATACCCCCCATGAAACTAGTACATTTTTATAATGGATATCATGTCCTGTTTGTCTCTATAAACTTCAAATTATCTGTATCAGTGACTGGAAAAGATTTTCAGTGGCACTGCATTAAGTTGAATTCAAATATTTAAAAGGTGCCTTATAGCACTGACATACTGGCATTCTGGATTTCTCTGTGTCCAATTCACTTAATTATTACTAGGCACCTATTGCCTGCTAGGCATTGTGCTAAACCCCTAACAGAACACAGAACCTCATGAAGTTCACAGCAGAGTCAAGAGGAAGGCACTGCTCAAATGTGCACACACATGTGCAGTTAGAAGCTGCAGTGAGTGTTGCAGGGGTACGCTTCGGGGGATTTGAGGACATTCAGCTTAAGCACTACACCTTCCAGCAACCAGACATCAGAACACAGAGACAGCTGTGACAGAAATGAATACAAAGGCCCCTAAATGATGACAAATACACATCCACTATAGATTCATCTTTATTAGGAATTTAAGCAACATGACAAAAGTGAATGTTCAACTCTAACCTCCATTCATGCTTCCAAATTATCTTCAGATACAGACTGATACATATACACATCCATCTATAATGGCAAAAGATTACAGTTACCCTAGACCCTTAGATATCTAGATTTAATCTAGACATACTAATTGTTGATTCTGAGCTTCCCCATGTGTGAAATATAGACCAGGATCTTTTCAGTGTCAACCTCATAGGGACAGTATGTAAGAATTCAATGACAGTGTAGTAAAAAATCACTTTCAAAAGTACATATTATTGGTACAGAATAATAAACTTAAATGTGTATTAATATGTATATACAGTCAGAAGCTGTGTATGTGAGCACATGTGCACATTTTAAATGCATCAAGAGAGTTTCATATTTCTTTTTATAATTATTTTTTCATCACAGCAATTCTTCAGTCTCTATGTTACTCATATTGTGTGTGTGTGTGTGTGTGTGTGTGTGTGTGTGTGTGTGTGTGTGTGTGTTTTGATGGGATGGGAAGTACTGGGAATTGAACCCTGGGGCATTCTACCTTCAAGCTATATACCCTATCACTATTTTATTTTTAGTTTTGAAACAAGATATTGCTAGGTTGCTGAGTATACAGCCAAGTTTCTGAGGCTGCCCTGGAACACCTTATCCTTCTGTCTCAGCCTCCCAAGTACTGGGAGTATAGGCATGTACCGTACCCAGCTATATTACCATTCTTTAGACAAAATTATCTATACAGGCAGAAGACAGGAAAGGGAGGTAAGGTAATGTAAAAGTTGTTCCATTTGGGGCTGGGGTGCAGCCCAGTTGTAAAGTTCCCGCCTTTCATGCTCAAGGTCCTGGGCTTGATCTTCAGAATAATTTTTTTTAAAAAGTGGCTCTGATTGATTCTTTCCCAGAGCCAGAATATACAAGAACCTGGAGTTAAAGCCAAAGGTCAAGTGAGACCACCAGATGACACTGATTAACACAATCTCTGGTAAAACTGATGTCAGCAGTAAGTACCAAGAACAATTCTATGACTTTAATGAGACCATGAATTGACATCTAAGGGAAGTGGTAGCATAATTTTTACTTAATGTTTTGTCAGCAATCACACAAGAATATGAGATGTACACAACTGAAACAGCATATTTACATCTGGCTTCCTATATAAAGAAAGTTGATGTGAAATCCTAGACTGTATGTCTCTTCTCCATCAATCAGAAAAAGACTATTAGAAAATCCTAGAAGGACATGCTACTGCTTTATAAGTAGCAGTACAATCATTTATTAATGATAACATTTAGTAAGTGCTTACTAAGTAACAGGCACTATTATAAGAACTTTAAATATAATACCTAACCTTCATAACAACCAAGGAAACAAGAACCATTATTAGCTTCTCTTTTACAGACATGGACAGTGAGGGCCAGGGAAAGTCACTAACTTGACTAAGACCATACATCTAGCATTTACAGATATACTGTACAGCTACCATGTATCCAGCACTATCCTAGGTGACAAGGAAGGGTGGGGAAGGAGAACTGTCAAGAGAAAAAAATTGTGAACCAAAAGATGCATCACACATGGCTCTGCCCAAATAACTTGCAGTGAACCTAAAACATGAATGTAACTTACTATAATCAAGGTAGAACAACTTAAGTACCACCCAAAATGCAGTTATGCTCCATCTCAGTGTTTATGTGTATGTGGGACAAGGGAGGCAGAGGAGATGAATTTTAGGCTTAAAAAATTATGAAAACCTATTTTGCACAACTTTATACAAGTCATTTGGGGCTTTTAATTTTTTAGGACATGCCTATAGCCTCTCCCTATACCTTCTCAACATCTCTTTTCTTTGTGGTTATCTTATTAATAAAGTTCACAGTAACTAGACTCAAAGCTTCCCAAGGGCAGGTACTCTATCTGTGCTATATCTGCAATGCCTAGGATGGTGCCTAGTAGGCAGTGGTACCAAGACATTGAATGTGCTCGATAATTTAAAAGTGAGCAAAAGAATTAATACAGAAACATTATGCCAAGTGTACACCACTAGAAGCACAGACCGCACTGAAGTTGCTGACTGCTGCAGCCTGGCTCTCAGGTGCAACTTGGCAAGCATGAGTGCCAAGGGACTTTTGTTAGATAGCAGGTGGAAGTGCTTAACTGAGACCACACTAGGGACCTCACTGGTCAGTGATTTCAAGAATGCCAAGAAACAAAACATGAACTTTTGTTTTATTCCCCACCATGGCAGGAAGCACAGAGTTAACCACAAACACTGTATTCTCTAGAACTTTCTTAAGAACTATAAAGTAACTCATTTGCAGAAGTCGTTGATTTCGTACACAGGGACTGTTTTGTGAGATTGAGGAAGCAAATGATGGTTGGCTTCCTGGAGTGAGTCACGGCTGTTACCCCCTTTGACTGTATTAATAGAACAGGGGAAAAATTTCCAGGAAACATCAATTACCACAACTACCAAAATAGAAAAGGTGGCTGGTGATCTAATCTCCAATCAGGGAGGGCGACTACCCTATCTTCATCAGAAAATTAAAACAATAAATCAAACAAATACATTTTGAAACAAATGAATGACATCCTTTCATAGTTTGTAGAATTATCTTTTACTCTCATGCTAAAACTTTGTTCTAGCCAAAGGATCATACATACTTTGGGCTAATTATAGTTGATCCAAAATTCTGAAGACACAATTAGTCTTCCCAGAAGTAGCATATTCATTAAGTGACTCATTTCTTCAAATCTTAATAAGTACTTAGTGGGTACCTACTATGTGTCAGATTCATGCTCCCTAAGAAACAACCAGATTAAATAACTACAATAAATATCTGCTCAATGTTATAACTAATTCTTTTCACCCCATTTGTAGATTATGCTGACATTAGGGTTTAGATACTGGTTTTGTTCTGTAGGGACAGGAACAGATGAAGTATAAAAAAAACTGTAGGTACATGCAATAAGTAAGTAAAAACATAAGAGATTCTAGTCCTACTCCAGTGGTATGTTAGGTCTGCTCCACCATTTTATAACCTTATAAAGTAGAAGCATAGTGTAACTGCTATGGACACAAGCTCTTGAACTCAATTGCCTGGATCTAAAGCCCAGTTCCACTACTTAAAATAGCAAGTTATTTTACTGGTGCCTTGGCTTCACCATTCATCAAGTGAAAAATCAAGAAAAGGGTTTTTTAATCTGATTATCATAAGGATTAGGAAGGAGGGACGGAGGGAGAGAGAGAGAGAAAGGGAGAGAGGGAGAGAGAGAAACACTTTAGAAACTATATTGTTGTCTTTATGATTCCCACAGTTATTCTGAGATTGGATTTCTCACCTGTTAGAGGAGCACAAGCATCCCCAAGTTGAGCGACCATGGTTCTAGCCATGCTGGCCAACCACCTCTCCCTTCTTGCTCCCTTGTGTACTGCCACACTCTGTGACCCTGGCCGCAAGAAGACCGCATGATGCACTCAGAAGGAGACTATGCAGGCAACCCAGTTGTGTCATAGTTGCTCTGCTTCCATTGACTATTTTCTTTTTATTGGTACACTACAGATTCACATTATAATGTGGATATTGATAATGGCATACATTCACACAGTACTTGGTGCCCTGCCCTCATGTTTCCCCTCCCTCTCCCTCCCAACAATGAGTGTCCAGGTTGACCATGCTATATTCACACTTATATACATACATATTAAAATGTAACTCCTCCATTAATCAACCTCAGCCTTCTTCCCCTCTTACCATTCCTTTCTAGCTTTGCTGAGATTTCCCCTCCATTATCTGGAGTCCCTCTGGTATTCCTAATACTCCCTAGTTTGGGCATTAGAGAGAACATACATCCCTTCTCTTTTTGTGCTTGGCTGATCTCACTTAACATAATGTTCTCCACGTCTTTCCATCTTCTTGTGAATGACATGATTTTGCTCTTCTTTATTGTTGAGTAAAATTCCATTGTGTGTATTTCTCACAATTTTTCAATCCATTCATTTGTCGATGGAGACCTAGGTTGGTTCCATTATATTGGTTATTACGAATTGTGCTGCTATGAACATGGATATGCATATGTTTGGCCAATAGATACATGAAAAAATGTTCAACATCATTAGCCATCAGAGAGATGCAAATGAAAACTACACTGAGATTCTATCTAACCCCAATCAGAGTGGCAAACATAAAGAAGTCAAACAACAACAAATACTAGTGAGGATGTGGGGAAATAGGAACTGTTGATAGGAATGCAAACTAGTTCAGCGGCTATGGAGATTAGTGTGAAGATTCCTTAGAAAACTGGGAGTGAATCCACCATTGAACCAACTATACCACTTTGGGGTATCTTTCCAAAGGTATTGAAATCAAAGAACTATAGTAACAAATGCATATCATGTTCATACCCATGTTATATCCATTCACTATTTAAATGCAGTCAGCGTGTCTGAGAAAACAGGCTGTGCATCCCATCTCTACCTGCCCACATACAGAAAAATCTTCTATCCAGTTCCAGGCACCCAGGTTCTTCACCAGGACAATCACACTTGTTGTAGAGTAGAATTTACTTAGAAGGATATATGGCAAGTAATAGTTCATGGAATCTAGTAATAAATCTACACCCAAATTCCTTCCATATGTTTGTCTCCTCACAAAGTTATGCCCATGAAGACCTTCATTATGTCCCTAACAAAAACACTATGGCCAGCAATATGGCAACAGTTAAATAAATTATTATTTTTTTAATTTATTTTTTATTGGTGAAATGTATTCATACATCATAGTGGTATAAAGAAAATACTTTTGTAGACATACATGCACATCTCGCCCAGTTAGCCCCTACCACGATCCCCACCCCATTCCCTCCCCATCCCTCCTTCCCACGCTTGGCTTACTGGTTGACATCTAGTATTATAGCAATTTATACAATATTAACATTGATGATCTCACATAACAGTTTCATTTGTCTGGTACCAAACTTTTGATGACTTAAAGATAACATTTCAATATTTCTTTTTGCTTTCTTTCTTACCAGAGAATATTTTTTTCTTTTTTTTTTTAGGTGAAACTATCATACATTTATTTATTTATTTTTCAGAAAAAATCTATCCTGATATGGAATATGGACTCTAGATACCCAAAACAGTCTCAAAGAAGAACAAAGCTAGAAGATGTATATTTTCTGATTTCAAACCATATAAAGCTACAATAATTGAAACAGTGTAGTACTGTTCTAAAGGCAGATATATAAACCATTGGAGCTAAATAAAAGCCTAGAGATAAATTCTTCCATACATTGTCAAGTTATTTTTGACAAGGTTTCCATGAACTTTTGGTGGAAGAAATACTAGTCTTTTAACTAAATATTGTTGAAAAATAATAATAAATGAAAAAAGAATAAAATTGGACCCTTACCTAACACATATACAAATATTAACTCAAAATAGATAAAAGACCTAAATATAAATCTTAATACTATAAGCTTTTAGAAGAAAATCTGGGTCATAAAACCTCACAACATTGAAATTGGAAGTGATTTCTTGGATATGATTTCAATGGCACAGGCAACAAAAGAGTAAATAAACTCCCTAAAAAATAAAAAAATATTGTATATCCAAAGCCAATGTAAACAGAGTTAAAAGTTACTGATCCTCTTCCAAGAGTTCCTCCTATGACCCATTTCTCCCTAACTCTCACATATAAATAATTATTTTATGTCTACTTTTCAACAACTAAAAATAGCAGGGAGGTGTGGGACATGGCTGTAATCCTAGTACTTGGGAGGCTGAGACAGGATGATCACAGGTCAAACCCAGCATGCGGAAACTTAGGAGAGACCATTTTAAACGAAAAAATAAAAAGGGCTGAGGGTGGATGTAGCTGAGAGGTACAGCACCCCTGGGTTTAATTCCCAGTAACACACACACACACACACACACACTCACACTCACACTCACACTCACACACAAGAAATGAAGGGGTAAATTTTTATTCTACATTAAGGGAAAAAATACAAAATTATTTCCCTATTACGTATGATAAAAAGTATAGAAGTACACTTGTAAAACCTAAAAGAATATAAAAATTACAGAGTTGATGTGTTGGAGAGATAGGGCTGGGGATTATCTTTTAAATTAGTTTTCTTGCCGGGCGTGGTGGAGCACGCTTGTAATCCCCGCGCTTGGGAGGCGGAGACAGGAGGATCACGCAGGTTCGAAGCCAGCCGCATGCGCTGGCTTAAGAGACCCTGTTTCCAAATAAAAATGTAAAAATAAGTCTGGGAGTGTAGCCCGGAGGTAGAAGGGCTTCCAGAAACCCCAGGACCACCAAAAAAATAAATAAATAAAATAAATAATAAATTAGTTTTCTTGATCTTATAAAGCCATTTGTATACATATTTAAATGTATGGAAAATCTTCGTGTGTACCTAAAGTCCATAAAGAAAACCAAGAAGAATTTATAAAATGGAAACATATTAGAAAACTTCAAGTTCACAGCAAGTGATCCTAATTGCAGTAACTCTATCACTTGAAGGAAACATAAGCAGGCATCACCTAGGTGTGTCAGCAAAGAACAGGCACTTTGGAACCACAGCTCCAATCTCCTCCAAGGTTCCTTCAGGCCTGAAGCCCACAGAAGAAGCACCATCTCATTCATCTGCAGCAGATCAAAGATTATTGCCTTAATCTCTATTACCATGCCAGCAGCTATATAAACAAATGTGTGCTGTGTGGTCTTTTATTGTAAGGAGTCTGTATCCTTAACTCACACTCTGACTCCATGTTCCAAACTGACCATCTTTTCTCTTTTCTTCTCTGATTCCTCTCATCAGCCCCACTGTACCTATGAGACACAGCAGTCCCTCCTGCCCTAGGAGCCTCACGCCACAATTCCATCACAGTTATTTATTCTAACTGACCATCCACCCCACAATATGCCCCACTTCTTTCTTACCACCCACCACCGCCTCCTGGTCCTCCACCCCAGACAACCTATACCTACCCAAACTTCAAAACCCAATCACTTTTGCCTATCCAGGCCAACAAATACATACTCTTTCTCAAAATCCCTTCTCAGCTGCAAGACTAGATCTAGTTCTAAGTGCTTCATTGTTTTCTGATTACTTCTTTATTTGAAAAATCTCCACAGAAACATTTATTTTGTGTGTATGTGTGGTGCTGGGGATTGAAGCCTGGGGCATTCTATCTCTGAGCTACACTCCCAGCCTGATTTTTTATTCTTTATTTTAAAACAGGGTTTCACTGAGTCCAAAGGGCCTCACTATGTAGCTGAGGCTGGCTGTGAACAGCGATCATCTTGTCTCAGCCTCCCAAATGCAGGGATTGCAAGCGTGTGTCACCATGTCACCATGCCTGGTAAAAAAAAACACTTCTGAGACTTTCAAGCAACAATCTCAAATTTTAACGTGCTGTGTTTAATACCAAGACAATTTATAGTACTGGACAAATGTCAGGTCCTAAGCAAATATGTTTTGTTTTTGTTTTTGTTTTTGTTTTGTAGTACTGGGGGTGGAACCACCCAGGGGTTTTCTACCTCTGGGATATACTCCCAAACCTATTTTATATTTTATTTGGAAACAGGGTCTCACTAAGTTGCTGAGAGCCTCACTAAGCAGCTGAGGCTGACTTCAAACCTGTGTGATCCTCCTGTCTCAGCCTTCCAAGCGTGGGGATTACAAGCGTGCGCCACCACGCCCGGCTCCCCCAGTATACTTTTTTTTTTTTTGGTGGTACTGGGGTTCCTGGAAACCCTTCTACCTCTGGGCTACACTCCCAGACCTATTTTATATTTTTTTTTATTTGGAAATAGGGCCTCTTAAGTCAGCAAGGCTGGCTCTGAACCAACGTGATCCTCCTGTCTCCGCCTCCCAAGCATGGGGATTACAAGCGTGCGCCACCATGCCCCACAGCAAATATGTTTTTAATATGTTTTTAAATATGCATGTAAAATTACATAAGTAAAATTATACATAGAAGGTACCAAAACATGCAAGAGTTATTTAAGAAATGTCCACAATATTACAAATGATGTCTGCATAGTCAATTGTTATTATCAGGAAGGTATCGATACCTGGGGAATATTATTGGAAATCAAAGATCTGGTTCTGCATAATGACCAATCAGTCATTAGCAGCTCCTTTTCTCTCGGCCTCAGTTTCTTTATCTAAGGTAGAGTACATCAAGATCCATAATAGGCTTGTGAATTAATCTGCAAAGAAGCCCCTTCCCTCCCTTGAGCCAGAAGTCTGTGACCCTGCTCTTTTACACCTGGCACAACAGCTTGATAATTTCTGATACTAGGTGATGTCCTCTCTGTAATATAGCAAGAATAATGCCTGCCATTGACCTAGCAGAGTCCCAGGGATCAAATCAAATAATGGCTGTGGATGTGTGCCATGAATATAACACACCACATAATAATAAAGGGTCTTATTTGGCTCCTGACATTGTTAATATTAGGTTTAAAACAGAAAAAGAGCGAGTTCAATTTGTGTCCTTGCCACAAATCAGGAATGGACTTGGAGTGGAGAGCGTAATACCCCTTTCTATTTCATTATAGTAGAAAAGCTTTAGAGAACTGAGGTAGATATGTTGAGTTCCTAAGGCCTCCTCAAAGAAAGGTACAAAATGAAAGCAAAATTATAATCACAGCATCCTTAGATGAATTTGAATTTTTATACTTATTTTACCTTAACTGATTTAATAAACAAAACATGGCCTAGTTTAGAAAGTGACATCACAAAGAACATTTCCAGTATCCTCATGGAGAGACTACTTTCAAAGTTTATCATCTACTAAAAAAAAAAGAAAATCAAATTATATAATTGTCCTATCTTACAAAAAGGAAAAAAGTTCAAGTATTGTTTGTTCTGGAAAGCTAAGTATTAATTTGTATTTCCTTATATATTCTTTCCTTTCACCCCAGGGGAGGAAAATAAGTTTTAGAACACCTTATATTCATATAAACATGTATCTTCCAGCACTATAAGTCATACTTATAGATATTATTTAGCCAAATCTCACTTTATCACTGGGAAGCAAGCAACAGGTCATTATTAGGAAGTACAAGCTGTTGTAACAAGTTAGTTGGGAATAAAATAAAACTATATAATAGAGGAAAGGGGGAAAAGAAAAAGTGAAACCTGATAAGCTCAATGAGGTAAAAAAAAAAAACAACTAAAAAAGGCAGTTGGCACTTCATTCTTACACTACTTGTAACATTTATTTGACCTGGAATAGCCTATTATCAGTCTCCCCACATATAATCTTTTTCTTTTCTAAAACCCATTGCAAATGCTTCCTCCTCCTTTACCACTGTAGGTTTCAGTCCTATTGTTTAATTCATATTAGATGATCGTTTACTGACTTAAAATTTTAACTCCACCCTAACTATAGCATTTAAAAACTTCTCTTGAAATTAGTTTTTGCATATGTACATGATATACTTCGAAATCAAACTGAGAGATCTGAAGGTAGGAACTGGTTGTCTTTTGTTCAACCCTTTGCGAATTGTTCCTGAAACAATTCCTTAAACAAAGTAGGAAGTTAATCAACATTCTTCTACAACTAAGTCTTGAAATGAAGAGGTTACATGATTCCTAGGGTCCCTTCCAACTATAAACTCCAAGGTGGTAGAGCCTTGAGGAATTTATGGCATTATCTAAATTAATCTCAGCACTATAAAGACTGAGAAGAGGATGCCTCCAAATCTCCAAGGTGCAGAAAGCACAGAGCTCCTGTGCTCAGGAGCCACACTGACCCTCTGCTAACCACTAACAGTCCAGGCGGGATCACCTTAAGCTTCTTCCCTTAAATTCCAAGCCAGGACAAGATCTTAGAATACATCTACTAGATAAAAAACAAGAAAACATTTAACTTAAATAACCACTAGACTGACATCACAGCACATCTTCAGCAGGACTGAACTTGTTGATTAGCATTATTTTAATAAAATGAAAATGGAAGGCAAAGGCTGGAAGAAAGCAGGCCATTAATGGGTCAAGAAATCAATTTGATGGATCTCTGAAAAAGAGTTTCAAAATAATATGCAACAGAAAATATCAGTGTGCAACACACACAGTTAAAGTATATGTGGTTAACATTTTTATTTCATACTTCATATGTGTGTAATTAGCCAAATAAAATTTGTCCCTTACTATCATTTGTATAAAAAAAATTTTGAAAGTCACTACAAAACCCAAAGTCAGCAATGATAAATATGAAAGGCTACAGAACTGAGTGCTATGCACTTCACATACAGACTAACAAACAGGGAAACCAAAGCAGGTCTAACAGTAATAATGTGTACATGTCAGTACACACATGTTTTTTACCCCAATATGATGTATGAATATAATTCACCAATAAAAATTTTTAAAAGATATTTAAAAAAATAATAATAATGCCATCGCTGATTTCATGCTCCTGGTTCTCTGAAGAACAGCCCAGATGCCCTGGAAAGGCTGGGCATCAGTAAGCTGCCCCAGCCTTCGCCCCTCCAACTCCCATCTTTAGACCCCCCCAGTTTCTGTTTTAGGAGAAAAGATTTTATTCTTCCCAGTTTTACAAAGTGCCAGTTTCCACCTCTTTCTGAGATAAGTTTAGAAAGAAAGAGAAGGAGAAAAAGAGGAAGGCAGGCACTGATAGGCAAGATTCAGATTTTTGTTTTCTCTTTCCCTCTCCCTCTCCCCCACCTAAAGGGAAAGGCTCCAGCAGTCCTCTCTGGACTGACATATATAAGAGCCATGATCCTGAGCACTTTCCGCAGACTTTCAGGCTATTTTTCTTTCTACTTCTCTGGCTGAATGGCTGGGTTTGAGTAATTTTCTCTTTCTCCTGGGGTTGGTTGCTAAGAGACACTCTATTACTTCTCTTTCTCTTATGACCCGATTACTGTGATCAGCAAAGACAGCATGCAGACAACATCCTGACATGGCTCACACAAGATTGCCAGGCCTGGTTACAAAACGATGGACTTCCTTAACCCTCTCAAAACCATCAGAACAAAATTGCCTATTTTTTTTTTTTTTTTACACAGGTCAAAGAACTTCCCCATCTTCCTTTAAAACAGTGGCTGTGAGGGATCAACTGTATCATCCTTTTAGCAGCTGATACTCATCTAGAAATGCATTTCAATAAAGGCTCCATGTTTCTTTATTTCTTTACCCGGCAGGTAAATAAGCAAACAATAGATTGTTGTGAGTTGATCTTTAGCCTGGATAAAATAAGGATGAGTCTCTAAAAGAACCCTTAAATTCCTCCTGGCATGAGTTCTAGTCTTTCACTCTTTCTCTGATGCACACAACCAAAGCAAAGATAACATGTGATTGATTCATCTCTAGTACCAAAAGGCTCTGGATAAACACCCTTATGTATCCTAGAAGCTCAGTGGATGTTCACTGATTGACTGCATAAATGAGCTAAAACTTAACCTCTCCTTTTAAAGGCTCTAATATCTTCAAACTAGACTAGAAATTTCCATACCAACAATAAAAAGTTAATGTGCAAGAAAGTAACAAAGATTATGGTTCTTGATACTTGCCTCATCCCATTTTGATATTTTCCTCATGCCACTTGGAAGATACAGCTAGACATTTGTTTCTTAATTTATTATATCATATAGCCCATTATGAGTTCAAAGTGGAAGACATTTTATTTTTAAACTCTAAGAAGGGTGTGGTGGCCCATGTCTGTAACCCCAGTTACTTAGGAGACTAAGATAGTAGAATTACAGGTTCAAGGCAAGCTTCAGCAACTTGGCAAAACTATCAGCAACTTAGTGAGCCCCTATTTCAAAACAGGAAAGGGCTGGGATATAGCTCATAAGTAGAATGCACAAGTGCAATCCCTGTCACCAAGAGAAAAAAATAACAAATATATAAACAAACAAACAAAAAGAGCCCAAAGCAGGAGACTCTTCCTAAACTGGGTATAGTAACCATACCTGAAACCCAGTACTTAGAAGGCTGAGACAGGAAGATCACAGATTTCAGGTCAGCCTCAACAACTTAGCATGCAAGACCCTGTTCAAAAAATAAAAAACGAAATAGAAATAAAAAAAACTAAGGCTGAGGTTATAGTTCAAAGGTAGAATACCCCTAGATTCAAACCCAGCAATTATTAAATAAATGAATGAATAAATAAATTATTATTACCACAAGTTAACATACAATTATCTACAACACATATACTGAGACATCAGGCCTCCTAGACCCTTTCCCCCAGTGATATCTATACTTTTATTATTATAATTTATTCCATCACCTTAGTACTCTGATTTCTATTTAAAATGAACTCCTTCTGCCATTGTTTCACTTTGACATGGTTTTAATCAAAGATTCATACCTCTCTCGTGCTAATAAGGAGCTAATTACAGATAGATTCAATTAGATTAGATGTACTCTGTATGTGTACATTTAAAAATATTTTTGTGTAGACTTTGGAATTCAATACATATACACAGTGGAATCATTATAAAATATGAATTTAGAGAAAACTGTATTCAAGTCAAACATTCATATTTATTAGCTATAAGAATTTGAGCAACCTATATATGATCTCTCTGAGCCTCAATTTCATTATTTGAGAAAAGGAAATGTTAGTACCAATTTTCAACTAATTGTAGAAAACAGATACATCAGATACTGGGCAAATAAATAAATTAAACGCTAGCTCCCTCATGAACTCTCTTCACTTAGAACATGAATATATACTTTTCATGGGTGCAGAGGAAAGACTGTATGAAAACATCAGCGTAGGACGGGAAAGCTGAGCGGGTGTGGGGTCAGCAGAACTAAGTACTACGTGTGAACAGCCAATCGGCCATTTCACAAGTTAACTCACAATGTTTCATAGAAAAGGTTTGGTTCCACATCTTTCTGAAGTAAACAATTTTTTGCAATTCCTATAGCTGAATCATTGTTTCATGAACTTTTAGAACAGGAAGGAAGTGGAGAGATATTATTCAATCATAGTTTACAATTTGGAAAATGAACCCCACTAGCTCCGTGAATTACGTAGGTGTTCAGTGTGCAGGCAAGTATCCTTCCCATTCACCCACATTTCCCTCTAGTTAGCTCTTGTCATATTCAGTGGCTATCGTATTTTGATTGGCTGCCAACCTCCTTTTTGGTATGGCTAAGGTGAATTTAGCTTCATCCTGATAAGTCCTCTGCCCCTTTAAATTGAATATCCAAAAACAGTTCTAAAAGTATGCTCAGAACAAAGTCACACTTGAAGATGGATCCTACCTATTAACTAAGAACCCCAGTACTACCAAAAATAAATGAATGAATGAATGAATGAATGAATGAATAAAATAATTATAGCTCTTTATACTTTGCCTGGGAAAGAAGAACAGGAGACACTAGGGTGGAGACTATACTTCTAGCTCATAAAGTATCCAGCTTCTAACCACATGCCTCTTGTCTCTCCCATATGACTCCAACTTTGCTGTTCCTCTACTGCATCAAAATGTCCAACTAGGAGGCTGGATACCAACAATTATCCTGATAGCTTCTTTAGAGAATTAACTTATCTCGGTAGTTCCCCAAATGGGCATAAGTCCTATCTAAGATGTGTCCTCTATGTCATGCTGTTTCTCAGATTGAAACGCAAGAATTGCAGATGACAATTTCAATCTATTACTGACAAAATCTTAACATAAGGTTAATTTTGATCTGGATTATATTCAACATAGAGTCAAACTGCTCAGAAAACTAAATTTACCTTTAGAAAAGTGTTGTATTTCAAAAAGTCCTATATTTCAGGGAACTATAGCTATAGCTCTCAAAAAGAATAAAATTACTCAGAAGCCAAGAAACTAAAAAGAATTATGTAAAAGTTACATAAATTAAAAAATTCTGAACAAATAAAATACATATATATATAATATATATATACATATATAATATATATTTATATGGTGTGAATCCAAGACAGGTGTGTGGAAGGGTGGTCAAATTTTCCACATTGCTTTTATTGTGGTGTTAGGTATCAAATGCAGGCCCTTGTACATGCTAGGCAAGTACTCTGCCAATGAGCCACACCCAGGCCCTGTAAAAGTGTTTCCAGTTGTGTTGAACTTGGCCTTATCTATCAGGCTTTGGGCTATGGCTCTGCATTCTCAAGCTGTCACAGAATGATTTCAAGAACATTAAGACAATGATCTTGTCAATGCCTCTACTCCAGATGTCTATGGATATTGAATCACCTGTAGCTATTCCTCTAACTGCATGTGTTTTTATATTTCAAGTGAACACATCATATAATAAAATCACTAAGAATCCAAAGATCACAATGACTATTGCTACTGATAATATGAGTTTTAAGGGTTTTGATCACTTGTCCAATTAACCCAGACTTTATGCAACCTACAACCAAGTAGAGATGACATGTAACTGCAGTACCCAAATAAACAATCATTGCTATAGACAAAAGTAAGATAACATACTGTTGTAGTTTCAACTGGGAAAGTTCCCCAAAGTCTACAGTGGAAAGCATGGTGCCAATGCAGCAATAAATATTCCAATGGGGGGTGTTTGGGGTACCGGTTGGATCATGAGGGCTCTGACCCTCAAATGGATTAATAACCATCCAAAATATTAATTCAATGATAGATTGATGGATTACTGGGAACCTAGTTGGAGGAAAAGGTTCACTGAGGCATGTCCTAGAAGGGTTCTTCCTCTCCTTGGCCCCTGCCTTTTTCTCTGCTTCTCAGGTGCCATGAGCTAAACATGTTCTCTCCACCACATCTTCCCATCATGATGGTGTGCTGCACCTGAGGCCCAGAACAATGGAGCTGGGTGACCATAAACTGAACCTCACAAACCATGAGTCAAAAGAATATTTTCTACTCTATGTTGTTCTTGTCTGATCACTGTGACAAAAAGCTAATACACACATTATTTTGGTTTCTTAATGCACAAAATCAAAGCATTGGAAGACAATTTATTTCATGGAAAAGTTAAGACAGGGAAAGCTGTTCAAAAAAAAAAAGCCACATAGGTGATTCTGGTAATTGTCTTAATAATCTTACATATGCCTTACTATCACTCATTCTGAGCCTAGTTTTTCCAATTATCTCTTCAAATTTTGGGCTTATTTGAGTTCTATGAATTCCAACTCACAAATTCAACTATAAATCTTATTTGTCTTCATCAAGTCACCTATTCTAATCACAGGAACTACTTTAATTTATTTTTGACCTTACTGTACTATTTCATATAAATAGTAAAACATACACACATCATAGAAATGGTCAACCATAAAGATACCACACAGACCAGTCCTTTGAGTGAGCCCAACAGACTAAAAACAATGCAGAGGTGCTTCTTGACATCTACATATTTAAGAAAAGAAAATTTCTGAGTTTTTCCTCTTTTTTCATTAGCATTTTTTATAGTTCTGGGTCCTAAACAAATGAGGCTTTCCAAGACAGGATAAATTAAATAATCAAAATGCTGAAAAAACAAAAACAAAACAAAACAAAAGTGTTGGACAACCTACAATGGAAGTATCCAGCTTAAAGAAAGAAGGTAAGTCAATAGGGGGACATAATGATTTTGAGAGTCTTACAGGGGTAATATAGGAAAAGGAAATTCAATGTATTCTTTGCAATCTGTAATGGCAGAATCAGGAACAAAGACAGATCTGGTGAGCAATACGGTTACCTAAATATGGGAAAATACTCTTAACCTTAAAGTACCATGCATGGGTAGTGCTATAAATAAAACATGTTCTCACGTCTACCATGCAGTCAAGACAAAATAAACCTAAGATTGCCTAAGGAGACATACCTGCACCTGAAGGAAGGCTATTTATTATTGAGGCCTATGTTCTTCCAGAGAATTTGAGGGTCATCATGTTGGTTTTGGTGTTGTTGTTAATATACAAAACCCACAAATCTCTTCATAAATCTCTCTGGGCGTTTTAAGAAACATTTTCTTTGCAAAAGGAATTATCTCACACTGTATTTTTAAAGTATTTAAGATATTTAAGAATATCAGTTTTAGCCAGATTTAGTGGTGCACACTTGTAATCCAACTAGAGAGATTGAGACAGGAGGATTTCAGGTTTGAGGGCAGTCTCAACAACTTAGGCCATCAGCAACTTAGCAAGTTCTTGTTTCGAAATTAAAAAAAATAAAATTAAAAAATCAGTTTTCACACATTTATTCACATTGTGCCACCTTTAAAAATTCCTAAATATGTGTTCAATAAATATTCTCTGAACACTTCCTCTGTGCCTTGACCATGTGTTGTACCACAAAGGTAATAGTGAAAAGTGGAGGGTCACAGCTCTAAGTCAAACGTTCAAACTGACAATGTAACCCTTGTGTTGCATCACTATAATAAGTACCTGTCCTACTTTTGTCTGCTCACTCTTTGTTGTTCCTTTCCCAGAGATTTATAACTCAAAAGGGGAGAAGGGAGGGGCTCCATGTGATGAGGACAGGGTAACAATTATCAAGATGTGATCATCTTGCTGAGGTTTTTATTTCTTTTTTGGAGGGAAGGTGCTTGCAATTTTAAGTACCAACTGAACTGCATCGCTACAAATAATAAATCAATAACACTAAAATGTGTCCACAGTTTCAAAAGGTAGACTTCAAGTCAAATTAAAGACAAGCTGTCAAATAATCAAAACTGTCCAGAGACATGAAGAACTGTTTCTGTTTCCTGCACTAGAGTTACTCGAGTCTGAAAAGCACCTTCCCAGAAAATATGGGACTCAGGCATCAAGTACGGGAGCAGCCTACAATAATATACCTTTTAGAACGCTACCACTGAGCGACGCCCTCAGTCCTTGAAAAATTCGGAAGATTACCAGGTGGTTCTTATTAAAGTAGTGAGGGTAGAGAACCACAGTAGACACCTGAAGCCCCTGGCAGCACAAAACTGTGTATATATTAGATAGTCCATAGACTGTAAGCTCTGGAGTAGAAAGAAAATAGGAAAAGAGAAATAGCACAACCTCTTCCATGTTAGCAGGGTCATCAAGGAAAATAGCTGATTGGTTTTCAACAGAGCCATCATAAAGGAGTTCAGATTCTCAAATGTACTCATGATATAGAAGATCAGAACTATCCTACTGGATAAAGATGGAGAAAAAAAGAGCATACCCATTTTGAGTTTTCAAAGATCATTATTCCATCGAGCTCTGTGTGGAACTGCTATACCAAATAAGGTTTGCAATTTAGATTATTAGGAGTTCTTGTTCTTTTTTCTTTTACCAGAAAAGTTCCTAATTACAATATGCCTTTTCCCAAAACTACGTTTAGTTTAATATGATGTTTTCAAAATTCACTGAGATTTTAGAAGACCAGCAGGAGGGAGGGCCCAGAAAACTCATTTTAGCAAGGAAATATCTGTGCATGTGGCTATTAAACACAGTTTTCCATAGGCATAAAAGCAAAAGGCACATACTTGAAATACTGAAAGGCCCCCATTGAATGCCCAAAATGTTCAAGTACTCTACTATGCGAACACTAGAAAACAATCTAAGTTTAGTAGGTGAGTTATGTTTGAGAATCACCATGCCATTGAACCTTGATTTTTCCTCCTACTATATCTTTTCGTTTTTTTTTTTTAGCAATTACTGGTGACTAGTGACCAAGATACCCAACAACAATAGGAAACAGTATCAATAATTCTGGCACAACTTGTAGAAGGAAAAGCCCACCTCTACCCTTCAAGACGGACAGAGGAAGAGAAAGGTAAATGGGGAATAGAAAGGTAAATGCATTGGTCAAGCCCAGAGTAAAAATTGGTATTAGCCCCAAGAGAAAAATACAGAAGTTCTAACTCTCAGCACTTATTATGAACCACCAGCCAGTCTCACTTCCCCAGCCAACAGAGATGACTTTTGCCAGTGAAGGAAGAACTAGTTTCATAAACAATTATCAGAATAAAAAAAAAAAAAGAGTGGAGTACTAAGGGGCATAACCATGGCAGATTGCTGTTTGATTACAAAATCAATGTCAGGCTTTAACAAAAATAAATTTGTTCCTTCTAACACTGTACTAAACCCAAATGGTTAATTCTAAAACCAAGTCAGCGATTATTGGTTATACTGATGTAGTTGAACCTTTCATTCAGGAATACATAAAGCTTAAGAGGATGGAGAGTGGTAAACTTGTCCTTAACAGTTAAATTTCAAAATATAAAAGCTGCTATTAGGGTCAACACAAATGAGCTGGGAAAAAAACAAAATGGGATTTTTCTATAGTTATTAATTGCTTTATTACCATTGGTATCATTATATAACACAGTAGCATATGGGGAACATTAAATCGTGTGTTTCCCAAAGTGTCTCTGGCCAACTGGGTGAGGCAATGGCCTTCTTGAATCAAAACCTATTGCTCCTTCAGGCTTGCATCGCTGCCTTGATTAAACACAGCGGCAGGCTCCAGTTGAAGGGACAATTCTTCTTTTCTGAAGGGAGGTAGAACAGAGTAATTGCCAGATGTTTGCAATTTTAGCTATAAAAAGATGGCTGCTTTCCATTCCTGAGTATGTTGGATCATTTTTTCTTTCTACCCAAGCTATTGTGGTTCACTAAAATAGGCCACTGCACTGATGAATCATCATTCAAAACTGCAATAACGAGAGCAGAACAAATATGACACTTTAAATTCACATATAGAAGAAATAAATTAAAATGTACAGGTAATAGTTATGTGCTAAGAAACAGAAAACAGGCTGCAGCCTAAAGAGCTCGATTTTGATTCAAAAGAGCCATGCTTGGATGGCTCTCCTCTTGACTACTTTTCTACCTGCAGGACTAGATACAAGCAACTTCCTCACTGAGGCTCAATCTCTTCAACTGTAAAACGAGGAGAATCCCTGCCCAGCTTCCCTCGCAGAAAGAACACGGGCCCTGTTCATCTCCATGTCCTACCTTGAACATGTTCAGCCCAGAGGAGATGTGTACATATTTGTGGTATGGAAATAATATATATATGAATGTGTTTAGAAACCAAATATCATGATATAATTGTGCATAAACATAAGTTATATTTTAAGTACATGATATTTTCTAACATAATTATTAAAACCTCTCCCTCTACTATGACTAAATACTCACTTTTCTCTTCTGATAGTGTCTACTAAACAAACATGTTAAGAGAAAAGTGGGAAGTTGTTTTGTTTTTTTTTAATTTAAGTAGCACCAAATAACTCCCTTGGGATATCAGTAACCCCTTAAGCTGGGGGTGTTATCTTTCTTAACAAGTGAGTTAAGAATCTCTTTGAGGCTGGATGTAGTGGCGCACACTTGTAATTCCTGCACTTGGGAGGCTGAGACAGGAGGATCGCACAGGTTCGAAGCCAGCCTCAGCTGCTTAGTGAAGCTCTCAGCAACTTAGTGAGACCCTGTTTCCAAATAAAACATAAAAATAGGTCTGGGAGTATAGCCTGGAGGTAGAAAGCCCCTGGGTTCCACTCTCAGTACCACCAAAAAAAAAAAAAGAATCTCTTTGAGGGTTTGGAGATATTATAAGTACTTTTCCTGGGGAAAAAATATATGTGACCAAGTTCATACACAATTTCAGAATACATACATGTAACCAAGTTTATACACAATTTCAGAAGACTGAATCTGAAGTACAAATCTAAAGTACAAAATGAATAATACAAAAATGAATACAAAAATGAAGGATACACATGATCAAATACCCAAGTTAGTTTTTCTGGTATCACATAGTTAATAACACCCCTAAAATCTCACTTTATCATTTGATATTTTAGAAAAATAAAGATTTTAAAAATCAGTCAAATTATTAGCTTGCTTTATATGTTTATATACCTTGTTGACTGTAATTAATGTTCAAAAATAAAATATTACCTCTCAAAAAGATACTATAAAAATAAATCCTTCACATGTCCATATTGACATAGTTCAATAAAGTAGATTTTTTCTGAAAAAGATGGTATGAAAACTCAAAAAAGGACCTATTAATATGTCATAATTCTAGCAAGGACAAACATGAGATATGCCAATTCTAAAAGAATATGCAACAAATAAATTACCACTGTACAAAAGGAGCATAAAATAAAGATAATGTTTAATTGCCAGTATGAACTATATTTAAATAGTTATGATTTTTAAATCCATGGATTAAAAAACTAGGGACTATGACTTCTCGAGGTAATAATGTTCATGTTTTATTTTTTATAATAAGAACAAACAGTTTAGATAGTCAATCTAGCAAGTCCAAGTCCCCAGAGGAAAAAAAAAGATAAAGCCCAAACTTGAAAACAGAAGAACCATCTGGTGCAACATACTTTATCACCTACCCCTCTCTCCTTTGTGCAGCCTTCCTATACTATTTTGGCCCAAGTAAACTCTTCCAAGTCCACTGATAGAGATTAAACTAGAGTCACTTCAAAAATATGGGTTTATAGTGTAGCTTTTATTTGGTGAGTCAACTGGTTATCTTCTTAGGCCAGGTTTCTAATGAAAGTATAAACTTTCTAAAGACTAGAATGTGATTTTACTTTTTTTAATAAAAATAGCATGAGATATGATCTGATTGGCCCCAGTAAAGAAATTGAAGTAAATGCAGATGTCAAGATTTGAAAAAAATAGAAGCTGAGAGGGACCATATTGGGTGGGTGTGAATGACATTTCATCATCACCTCAAAAGCAATGTTTCTAGGTACACAATACAATTTGAGGGGTTTTTTTTCTCATCGAGTAATTTTTACAAAGGAAACATTAAAAGTCAAATAATTATAATATATGAACAGATCAATAACAAAAATAATGGCAAATTGAAATGTCATCTTAATTTCATTTTAATGCCAATAAACTTGTCAGTAATATCTAACAAGTTTAAGCAAGACATATAATTTGTTGAATTAATGGAGATTTCGAGTGGTTATTCAAAAGGTTTTCTGAAATAATGTCTCTTTGGTAATGACTTCTTGAGATTATAATAGCAGTATTATATTTTCATACATCATAGACATCCATGAACAGATGATTATAAATAATTTTCACACATAAGTTGGATGATGTCAATTTCCAAACAGCTCTGAATAGTAATCACTGGAGGAAATAAACAGTGAGAAATTTTCTTTCTTTCAATAAAGGAAAGTAACAAGAGCATTAACATAATATTCAGTGTAGTGCTGATACAAAATCACAGATTTGGAATTAGGTAAGGGTTCTGATCTCCATTTTGTTCTGTGCTAGCTTTTTCATGCTGTGTATGTTATACTCTCTGCCAACTGAAGGGTGATGATATCTTTTATAGAATAGATGAAAAGATTCAGTAAAAAGTAAAGCAAAGTGGCTTTGGGCACAATAGATACTAATAAACCCACTAAAAATTGTTCATATCCTTTAGACACTATTCCACCAGAAAAACTGTTTTGTTACAAATTAAAAGTCAATGATTGGGGGTGAGAGAACAGCACCATGGTAGAGTGCTTACCTAGCATGTGTGAGACAGTGGGTTCCATCCTTAACAACACACACACACACACACACACACACACACACACACACACACAATTGATTTGTCTCTATTACCAATACTTAAGGGAAAATATTAAAATTTGGTCAAACAAGACCTCACTGTAGGTACTCTGAATCTCAGATTTTTCATCTGTCTCTTGGAACCATAATAATGTAGGAACTATAATAAAATTACTGGATACCATGGTGATTGTACTATATGTGAGAAAGTGCTCTGGAATTTATTCACATGCACGTGCATGTGCATACATATTTAAAATTACAAGTTATCATGAACAGCTCATAATAAACACTGTATTTCATTGCTTCCTGTTTTCTCAGGATCACCCCAAGGTATGGAGAAGTAAGAAAGTAAATAATAACAAAAAAAGTGTTTAAGTTGGCTCTTATCTCACATTCTTCAGGGTGTATTTGCCCAGGTAAATGGCTGCCTTGAAATAGTTTTGGGAGAACTTCTTTTCCCTCTCCTTTATTTGCTTTAGCATCTATACATAGAAGAATATTTCATTATAAAGCATAAGAGACAACTAAGAAGAGATGAAATAATACTTTAGGCCAGGACCACCAGGAAGGTACCACTTGCCCATGCTGTAACTTAGAGATGCCCTTGTTTCTGGGTCCTTCTCCGTAGCCACACAATTTCCTATAGTTTCCAAAAGATAAGTGTCAGAGCATACTAGAATGCGTGGCCCCATCCATCCTGAAGCCACCCTCCACGCACTGCAAAGCTACTCTCAGGAGTCCACATGCACTCCTTGAGGACATGAGCAAAGAGCTGCCAAAATCACCAGGGTCACAAAGGACTCCATTCTCTGCATTTGCACATGCCATTCCCATTGCTTGGCACGCCAGGCTGCCCATTGCCCTTTTCTGCCTGGTAAACAACTCACTCTCAAAGACTCAAATCAGACATTCCCTTCTCTGTGAAGTTTTCCCAGCACCTCCTATAAGGCGTCCTTCATATTCTTTTATGATACTAACTTTATATAAAGCCACCTCATGGGTCTGCAATGCCTGTCATATGTCTAGCTTAACTAGCAGATCATCAATTCTGTATGAAGACAGCGACATACAGCACAATGTAGAAAACAAGTAATAAGGGAGACTGTTGAAAGGGCAAAATGCTAAGAGTCCCAGGGCACCACATCTTAGGGACCTGCACTCCTCCACCCCAGGTGATGTCCTTCGCTGTCCAATCTCTGGCAGAAGTAATTTTAAGGAAGGATGGTAAAAATACCATACTATGATATTGTAACTGTTTCTTAGGTCAATCATTATTCTAGGGTATAGTTTCTTTATATGGCATATTTGCCCACAGGCTCAGATGTCAGATTTATTTTTATAATATCCATAATGAATCCATTTATAGATGATTTACATAGGCCGGCACTGACCCAAATCGGCTGAGATTCCAGGCTTCACTACCTCGAACGACACAATACCAAGTGCTCTGTAATATAGAAACGAGTAGTGCTGAGGCATCCTCGAAGAATCAGTCCGTTATGGTTGTTGTTTTAAATATTATTTCTTGTTTTTTTTTTGGGGGGGGGTCCCAAGTAAAAGTTTTCAGTGACATATTTAAGCATTTGGTGTCTTGAATGAAAACTCACAGGGAAAAGTACACCAATGTGGCCGGGCATGGTGGTGCACGCTTGTAATCCCAGTACTTAGGGGGCTGATTACAGGTTCATAGCCAGCCTCAGCTACTTAGTGAGGCCCTCTACAACTCAGCGAGACCCTGTTTCAAAACAAAGAATAAAAATAGGGCTGGGGATGTAGGTCAGCGGTAGAATGCCACTGGGTTCCATCCCTAGTACTGCAAAAAGAAAAAAAAAAAAAAGTACAACAATGTGAGGGATGCTGTGGGTCCATGAATACCTACCTTGTTCACATGCGAACCATATATTTTATCAGTGATCTTGAAAATGTATTTTGCAAGCAATTTGGGTTGCTTATAGGGTAATACTTTTAAGAAATGTACATGTTTTATTATTAAATTTTTATTTTAAAATGCAGTTTCACAGAAAGTTTCAAAAAATAGTACAAAATCCCACATATACTTTACCTGGCTTCTCCCAATGATAACATTGTATATAGTTAGGATGCTTTATCAAAACCAGGAAATGGTTGCATTACTGTTAGCCAGGCTTCACTCAATCTGTACCATTTTTAACCACAATTCTGTATGGATATTCATAAGCAATTTCATAACACTATAAATTCATGTAGCTACCACCTGTGTTGAGATACAAAAGTATTGCACCACCTAAATTTCTCGTTTTCTCTTGATATAAACACTCTCTTTCTACCAAATTTCCAATCTCTGTTCTTTAGCAACCACCCATCTGTTCTCTATCTCTAAAGTTCTATCATCTCCAGAATGTCTTATACATGGGATTTATATAATATAGTAACCATTCAAGACTGATAGCTTTGCCATTAAGCAGAATGCTTTTGAGATCAGTGCAGGTCTTTATATATACCAATAGTTCATTCCTATTTTTTAAATTACTGAATACTATTACTTCATTCTCTTGGACTTATCACTAGGCTTTGCTCAAAAATTTGTCCAGTGAAGGACATTTGGATTGTTTCAGTGTTTCATCATTGAAAAAAATAGTTGCTATAAACATTTATGTGTAGGTTTTTGTGAGAAGATAATTTTTCATTTCTTTAGGTTAAATGCCAAAGGGAACAACTGCTGAGTCATATGGAAAATATGTTTACTTTTGTAAAAAACTGCCTAAGTTTTCTAGAGTGGCAAAAACATTTAGACATTCCTGTCAATGACATAAGATATGGTTCCTCCATATCTTCACAGCATATGACTTTTTTATTATAGCTGTGTGATAATAATTCATGGTAGTGCTCTATATTTTTATGCAAAAAAACCTAAGCTCCATTCAGATGTGCATGAAAATAGTAATTTATATACTTAAAAATAAAAACAGGAGCCAGGCATAGTGGTACAAGCTTGTGATCCCAGCATTTGGGAGGCTGAGACAGAAGGATTGTGATTCAAGGACAGCCTCACACACTTAGTGAGTTCCTTTGCAAATCACTGAGACTCTGTTTCAAAATAAGAATAAAAAATAGGGCTGGTAGCCTGGAGTGGTGGTACACATTTGTAATCTCAGCATTCAGGAGGCTGAGACAGGAGGATCCAGGTTGGCAGATAGCCTCAGCTACTTAGGCCCTTTGCAACTCAATGAGACTCTGTTTCAAAATAAAGAATAAAAACTAGGGCTGGAGGTATAGCTCAGAGATAGGATGCCTCTTGGTTTCATTTCCAATACCGCCAAAAATAAAAAAATAAAAAATAGGGTTGGGGGTATAACTCAGAGATAGAATGCCCCTGGTTCCATCCCCAGTACTGCAAATATATATTTATATTTATTTATTGTATATATGTATATATGCACAGTCTATCACCACACAAATCAGTATTAATCACTGTTTTTTATACCATATAGGATTAGAAATCTATCACCTTATTAAGAAGTTCAACAGTTAATTAGTCTAATAGGTTACAAAATAAACAAGATTTTTGTCAACAAATATGAACTTCTTTTTCTGAAGCATCTAATCCACTCTGCTCAGGTAAATTAGTTCTATCATTATAGTTTCCAAACATGTCACCCAAAAATGTGTCTGTGACAGAGAACTGTGGCAGTCACACAAGAAAACCACAGGATCAAGGATTGGCTTGGCCACTTAATGAGTCTCTAAAACTGGAATAATAATCCCTGACTGCATTCAACAATTCTCATTTCTTGTATACCATTCCTAGGCAAATTTATTTATTTCTCTCTCTCTCTCTCTCTCTCTCTCTCTCTCTCTCTCTCTCTCTCTCTCTCTTTCTTTCTTTCTTTCTTCTTTCTTTTTATCTTTGGCAGATCTGGGAATGGAACCCAGGGACATTCAACCTGAGCTACACCCCTGCCCTATTTTTTTTTTTTTATTCTTTATTTTGAAACAGGGTCTCATTGAGTTGCAGAGTGCCTCACTAAGTATCTGAGGCTTTCCGTGAACCATGATCCTCCTGTCTCAGTCTCCCAAATGCTGGGATTACAAGCATGTACCACCAAGCCTGGCTTCCTAGGCAAATTTCTTATGCCTCCTAAAAAAAGTACCAGTGATTTAATTGTTCTTATTTTGGAAATAAAAGATGATATAAGTAATATGTTAGACTTAGCTTGCCAGAATTTATAGTTTATATTGAGGCACTCTGCTTTGTATCAATATTATAAATGGCTAATAATATTAACCAGTATTTATGGAAAACAGTATTAGCAATAATTCATTTATATTAGAACAAATTTATTAATATCATAGTATTAGGTTTATAATTTAAAATAATTAATAACAACTTGCATATATTTATAAAATATATTTAATAAGAAAATGCTATTTTATAATGTTATCGATATTGCTTATTATTAATAACAAAAGTCATGTTGATTATAGAAAAAATATATTCCAAGAGGGCTAGGATTAGTCTATTTTGCTAATTGCTATAAATTCGGTCCATAGAAGGGTATCTACCTCAAAATGTTTTACATAAAGATTTTTCAATAAACATACAATAGTAACTCCTAATGATTGTAAGGTATTTTGTTTCAAAAACATTCTCTCTCACACTTATCTCTCTCACACTTAGCTGATCCTCAAAACAATCTCAAAGATAGTATTACCAGATAACTTTACAAATTAAGGAGACTGTGGAGTAGGAAAGTATCATGCTGGAGGTTAGGTGGTAAAAATGAGGCCAGAATGTAAACACTTGGCCCCCAACCCAGCACTGCAACTTGTAGCTTCTGAGTCCCAAGAAGGCCTAAAACTATTTGGTAAGATCTGATGGCATCCTAGTAATTATGGGTTATTTGCCCCACAAGAAGATGTGATTTAAATATCAAATTAGCACAAGTAATATCTGATCTCTTAATGAATTAACAGCTTGTCCTTTTTTCCCAAGAGGACCTGCAAATTAAATTCATATACTATACTCCCCAGTGATAGAAGAAGACCACGATACTATTTTAAGTCATTTCTGTGGCACTACAATTGCTCGTTTTCAACTGCTAGAAAATTTAACATGACTTTCAGGAGTCCAAAAGTAAGATGTTTCTCCTTTGTACCTCCCAAGTCACAAGCAAGTGTCACCATGCATGGGGACAAAGAATACAAGACTCCAGAGACTAAAGAGAACATTGTGAATCTAAATATTCAGAAATCATCATATCCTAACACTGAACATTCTAGATTTATAAAGAAGAGGTTTTTGTAACAGTTAAGAAACGAAGCAGCACTAAACTGGCCTATCCATTTAAGACAGAAATGAAGAAAACACCCATTCTAATCTATTCCTTTAAATGTTTTACAATAGTGGCCATCCATCTCCCTTACCTAGTTCTTCTCTATTGAGGACACAAATATGCCATGCTAACTGCATGACTTTGCATCACACATTACCAATTCTCCACCAAAAGTAACAATCCAGGACCCATTAGCACCTAGGAATCAGGCACCAAACTTGCCTCTTCCTAAAGTCATGGAATAGTGGAAAAATTAAACTTATTAAACATGTATTCTAGATACAGATCACCTGCAAAATCTTGTATAACCTTGGGGAAGCCTCCCATGCCATCTCTGACTAAGTTTTCACATCTGGAAAAGGGAAGAACTAGACTAGAAAACCTTCAAGCTTTTTTCCAATTCTACTACCCAGACTTTGTAATTAGGGCATTAAAATGGCCCTCCCATGAAAGAATAAAAGAAGTAAGCTTGGGCACCACATCCACCAGGGGAGACTATAATGCTACCAGATATCATGTCTGTGTTGTTATGGTATTTTGTTATAGTTACTATGCCAATTATTTATATCACATAGAAGTATACAAGATAACATAAATAGGAATCATTTATGAAAATGGTTACCAATTAGAAATTTATTTCAAAGAAGAATCATAAAATAATAAAACAATAGTTATTAAAAAATGAAGTGAGAAATGCATACCAGACACCAAATTTCTGATGCCTTAATATTGGACTGTTTATATCTGAGTTAAAAATAGATTTCATTTATAAAATATAAACAAATGAAGTTATCGAGCTCAACTTCTAATATGTAGAATCTTTTATTTTTTTATTTTTTTTATTTTTTTATTTATTTATTTTTTTTTTTTTTTGCGGGTCTGGGGATGGAACCCAGGGGCATTTGACCTCCAAGTTACACCCCCTACCCTAGTTTTTTTATTCTTTATTTTGAAACTGGGTCTCACTGAGTTGCAGAGGGCCTCACTGAGTAGCTGAGGCTGTCCGCGAACCGCGATCCTCCAGGTCTCAGCCTCCCGAATGCTGGGATTACAAGCGTGCGCCACCACGCCCGGCTTGTAGAATCTTTTAAAATCAGTAAGCACTCCAGATATGAAGTTCTAGCTCTACTCTTTTACTTGTTATATATTGCTTCCATAAGCTATTGTTCTTCTGTTAGTCCACCAATTCTAAAACAGAAATAACATGTTTTCTATCCAACTATAAGAGTAAAACTTCTCTTGTAAAAATTAAAAGACAATGAAATAGAAGTCCTGGATAATCTATAAAGGACTGGTAATATAAATAAGTTCTACTTAAAACATCTTCAATGGGAACTCTATGGATTAACTTTTTTGAAAATCTAACTAAATCTGGACATGGTGGCACACACTGGTAACCCTCAGCTGCTTAGTCAGGCCCTTTGCAACTTAGTGAGACCCTGTTTCAAGAAATAAAAAGACAAAAAATAAATAGGGCTAAAGGTGTAGCTTGAAGGTAGAATGCCCTGGGTTCCATCCCCAGTATCGCAAAAAAAAAAAAAAAAAAAAAATTCTGAAAGAAATTTTAGGCCACAAGATAATGCCAAATTTGCAAACTTTACAAATTATTTTGTATAAATATTGAGTACAATGATTGGTAAATAAAACATTACCGAATTTTGATCAACTAAACTATTGAGAGAGCAAAAAAGGAGAGAGAAAGAGAAAAAAATGAGAGAGAGAGAGAGAGAGAGAGAGAGAGAGAGAGAGAGAGAGAGAGAGATTCTAATTTCTAAAGTATTTAAAAGAAAGCTCAAATCCTTTACTATCTACCAGGAACAAAAAGGAACTGTACTTTGTTGTACCAACAAAATTTAAGGCTTTGTTTTTGTTTTGTTGTCTTGTTGCCTTTGCCCAGATTGCATAATAAACCAAACTAAATGGCAACACATTAAGACCACAAGAATAGCAAATTATCATGTTTTTCTCCTCAGTATAGAACAGAAGTTAGTGGAACAAAATCACAAATATATTACAAAATAATTTCACAAGAAATACTATGAAAATCTGTAAAATCAAACTTGAAACACATACACACACACATGCACACGCACACATGCACACACACACACACACTTATACGCACATGGTATTGGACACTGAAAGATATTTAGAAATATAAGGAAATTCAAATACAGCTAAAAAACACACATCTTTACAAAATCAATGGAAAATAGGAGAACAATGGGAGTTAAATAAAAAGAACTAAGAAATAAAGAGCTACTAACTGGGAAAAGCACACCCCACTTTTAAATGTGCCAAAGCCCTTAGAAAAAAGTTATTAGCAGAATATCTTATAAAAGAAAATTATAACATATGAGTATCACATAAACATAAGTTGATGTGAAAAATGTGGGTACTTTCATATTTTCACAGTTAGAACTTAAAAATGAGAAAGCAAACCCCAGAGATTATAGACATAATTCCAAGGTGAGAAATATAATTGGCAACTTCAAGGTAGCCATGGTTAAACAACTCTTGGACTACAAAGCTCAAATAACAGGTATGGTAAGGTATGAATGTAACTGAAATATGTAGGTTGAAACTGCATGTGGATACAGACAACAGCCTCAGTTCAGAAACTTACTAGCCATGAGATTATACAGAAGGCCAACCTCTCCTCTCTAAGCTTCCAATTCCTATGGTTGTCATGAAGAGGTGATAAAATGCTAATGAAAAAGCAGAGCGCTTGGTACATACTACATATTCAGCAGGTGACAGAATAAGAACAATAAAGTCATAAAAATTTGATAGATATAAGGTGTTTGTGGAAACCTGGGGAAGAGAGTGATTACTTTTGATGGAGGCCACCCAGACATTTGGGGAGAAAATGATACAAACAGATTTTCAACAAGTCCAGTGGCAACAGCATGTGGGCTGGCATGCTAAGATGGGGCAAAGAGTTGTGAGCCACAGAGTTTTACAAACAAATCAGAGCTAACGCCAGTGCTTCTGGAAAAGTAGAATGCACGTCAACCACATGTAGTATGCGCAGGGCATCTCAAAGAAGGGGTGACACGAGCAGGCAAGCTCAGTGTAAGTCACGGCATGCAGAGAGCTATGTACATTCTCTATTCTCTTCTCACATGCAACATTCATGAGCCTCCTTAATATGGAGCCTGTACTTTATAACCTAACACTGGGGCATGTCAACTGTCATTTGTAGTAAGATTTCTTCACCTCATTGCTTTACTCTCAAACTACGCCTTTATTTCTGTCCTATTAGAAGTTCTTTTTAGTTCTCCCCAAAGGTAGGAGCAATGCTTTTAGTATCAGGAGCCTGAAAATAAATCCAGGCACCTTATTAGGTTCATATGGGCTTGTCACTGGACTATTGCTTGGCAGTATTTTGGATCAAATGTCCATTGGCAATAGGGAGCAAACATTGAATGACAGATGGCACAACCAGAGAGAATGGACAATGAACAGAAGACTGGGCAGTACAAGGGCACTAAGCTATTAATGAAGAGGCCACATTGTAGTTCAGACTCCCATCCTACTTATAACTGTATACCATAATCATAAAACCTTGGGAAAATCTTAATTTCTTTGTTTCTAAAAGAGGGGTTGATCTAGATGTTACTGGCAGCTCATTAACCTTTGATACACCCAAACCTATGTTAAACACATTGTGAATTCATGAGCTGCCTTTTGCCAATGCAACACTGTACTACTAATCACCTCTGTTACACTGAACTTGCCAACTGTCGGCATACAACTCTGAAATGCAGCACTTACCCTCACCTCCAGGTTGCTTGTATGGGTTGTACTTGGGTTTTGGAGCAACTACTGGTGCAAACTTCTTGGGTGGCTGTTGTGTTGACACTGAAATGCTGGGAGTCCCAAAAGAATGGGTGGTCTCCATTCGCGCAGGCACGTGGCCAAGGGGTTCACCAGTGCTTTTGGGTGGCAGCCAAGATGGATGAGACATTATTGGAATCTGAAATTAAAAAGAAATACTGTTGATATAAAAGCATGGAATTGAAGGTGGCATATGTCATGTTGTTATTTCATCTTTTTTGGTGAAAGGAATTAAGGCCAGAGGATTTCTACTACCGAACTACTTGCTTTTTAGTTTGAAACAAGGGTCTCATTAGGTTGCTGAGAGTCTCACTACATTGTTGAGGCTGTCTTTGAACTTTTCGATCCTCCTTCCTTAGCCTTACAAATACTGTGTTTACAAACATGCGCCACCAATACCTGGCTTGTTATTTTATCTTAATCCAGACTTAAGAAATCATTATAAAGCTCTCTGGAAAGAAGTATGATAAAGAAAAAAAAAACAAGAAGGATAGAAGAAGGACAAAAGGAGAGAAAGAATAATCCACAGGAGGAGGAGGAAGGTGAGGGGAAAGAAAAAAAGGGAAGAATGAAGAGAACATTTCCTCTTATTCGAATACCTCTCTTCCAATAATAACCCATGTAAGTGCCTGGCACTCTTGGGGAAGTAAATCTGAATTTTAAAAAATGGTTCCTAACAAGAAAAGTGTCCATGTGATTGGGAAAAAAGCTTCAATTCTATAAATTCTCTATTAAAACAAGTATGATATCTATTAAATGGTGATACCTAGATGAGGTGACAAATTTCCTAAGTGAGGTTTAAAAAATTAAAAGAAAGAAAAAAAGTAATTGCTGGGATACAGAAAAAAGTTCCCTCTTTCCAAGAACAGAACCCACAAGACTTCAGTGAGTAGGTGTCATTCAGACTGCTCCCTGAGTGCTGACCAGAGACTGGGCCTAATCAATGTTAGTAAAGTAACATAGGCAGAAAAATGCATAGCACTTACATTTAATGTGGCTGTGGGGAAAGAAAAACAAGTAGTTCACAAAAGAACTAATACATGTGACAGAAACAAATCTATTTCACTTGCACACTCCAGGAAATGACATTTACTCTGTAAGCATTGAAAAAATCTCATTTTGGTAACAGATGCATAACAGATATATGACAGGACACTTTTCTATACTTGTTTTGGTACACCTCAGCCTCGTATCATAATGTAGTTCTCAGTGATATGGACATATATGCACACAGCACTTGAGCCCTCCGAAAGAGCAGCTCTGCTCCCTACCAAGGAGCACTTGGAAATGGGAAAGAGGGGACACTGCTTGCCACAAAGCCTAGAATGCCTGGTATGTAGTAGCAAAAGAATAGGATATTTGATCAAGAGATGCTCATCAAGAGCCATGCTGAATAGATACTATGTTGGAAATTGAAGAAAAACTTTCTTTAACAGCACTGAGGCCAGCCAGGCCAGCAGAGTGCTGTTCTGATCAGATCACAGGCATTATATGCAGCAGGGAAAATGATGTGTTCTCTGTGAGGAGGAGCCCACAACTCCTGCCAGCAGCCTGCTGCTGGGGATGAGCCTCGCAGACTGCTGCTGAGCGGGCCCTCCAGCCTGATTGCAAGTGCTCTCCAGCATGAGGAGGCCCGGAAGGTACTGTGCACCCACCCCAGCCCCAAATCCACCTAGTAATTTATTAATTGAACTGAATTAATTAATAGGGCTACATGATTACCTCCAGATGTCTGTAAAGTCAAAGAACACAGGAAATGCATGAAAAAACAAAGGCATCAGCCATAGTAATGGAGAAACAGGGAGGAGGAGGAAAGCTGGAACACAGCCTTGCCTTAGAATTAGTATCAAATTAGTATCAGTCGACATAATGGATGAATGACAGGACCTGGAAACCCCCCCACACTACATTAGATACATCCACTCTCTCCAGACCAAGGTGTAAAAACACCTGTCCTTAACTCACAAAGCTCCTATGAAATAGGAGTGAAATAATATCAAAGTGATCTCTATATTGAAAAGTTCTATGTAAAGGGAGAGAAGGAATGTCTCTACCCTCACAGAAGGTCACTAAGGTTCATATGACCATTGCACAGCAAGGAAAACACTTGGAGCAGTAGTTTCTTCAACAGAAGATGAAAACATGAATCAATAAGGACTACTCTGAATTGGAAATCAGGATACATCTAACGATGATATTCGCTTTTCCCTCTGGTTACAGGGTCCTTCCTTTCCTTTTCTTCAGACATGATATATATATATATATATATATATATATATATATATATATATATATATATATATATATATTATATACCCATGCACATATATACTTTCAAAGTTGTGAGTTCCTTAAAAAGGCAGGGACACTGTTTCACACAACCCTAAACTACCATAAAGGTGTGGCACAAAACCATATAGAGAAATAGTCAATAAGTATCTATTTTACTCATAGTTCTTAAATCTGGTGGCACATTTGGTATTATTTGAGAAAATTTTGAAGTACCAAATAAAGTCCATCTCTCAAGGATGAGCTACACTGTATGTTTATTTGCTTGCCTGTTTGTTTTTGCAGTACTAAAGATCAATCCAGGGTCTCACACCCACTAGCAGAGAACTCTACCACCGAGTTATATCACCAGGCAGAGAAACAATTTTATTTCTGCTTTTATCTGAGTTTCAGTCTTCTACAAGTGGGGACAAAAAAGCAACTGTTTTGCTTTCACGCTATCTAATGTGACTATAAATGGGATCAAAAAAGGCTTACCATTTTAATGCACTCTGCCTATTTGTAACATACATTTTAATTGTATATTTTTAATGTGTTAACACTATTCTTGTATTTTTCTGTATGTCTAAAGTTATTTCCAAATGGAAATTTTCTTCAATGGGTTAAAAGAAAATGCAGTGGTTTCTAAAACAAAAATGCATGTTTCCCAAGCATTCCTATGTTACTTAGGGATTGTGGCATGTTTTTGTGGATGCATCATAGACATAAAGAAACTGGCTACTTATGAGAGAATTTTAAAAAAGAAAACTTAAGAGGCCGGTGTGGTGGCACATGCTTGCAATCCCAACACTCAGAAGAGATTCATGGACAGCCTCAGCTACTAAGTGAGGCCCTTCACAACTGAGCGAGACCCTATTTTGTAAATAGAATAAAAAATATAGGGTTGGGGGTGTAGCTTGGAGGTAAAATGCCCCTGGGTTCCATTCCCAGTACCACAAAAAAGAAAACTTAAGCATTAATATGCAATTATTAGCCCCATTATTGGCTCAGTGATCCCCAGCACCATGAATCACCCTGACACCTCAGGAGGCACTTCCAGCTCCTCCTCCTGAGACCCAAGTCTGTTCGCAGGTGCTCTTTGTAGACTCGCCTCTTGCCATCTTTCATGTCATCAGTGACCCAGGGACACCGTGCCCAAGATTTAGAATGAACTCTTATGATTCTGAACACTTGCCTAGCTGTGTCCACCATCACCAATGCCATTTCTCTTCTTTCTCTTTCTACTGAGCCCTCTATTTCTATATTGCCCCAGCTCAAAAGTATCTGGCTCTGCTTCCCTAGCTCCCTAATTTCCCCTAAACAGAATTATTTAATTATTTTTATGGGCCCTTCTGATATCTTTACCATGTATACAACAGTCCACAAGGAAACACTGATTCACTTGCCTATCTGCCTCCACAAGCTGGACGATTCTGGAGAGTTTCAAAATACCAACACAATGCCTGGCCAAAAAATAATTAGATAAAATATCTTATGCAGGAGTATAAAAATGAAGGAATGCTGCTCTCTCTCAGTTCTTCCTATATGCCCAGAATCTTCATCTCCCCTCCTATCATCCACAGACACAACCATCTCTTTTTCGTTTCTCTTAATGTGGTGATGCAATGAATCATGTTGACAGATTTCCAGATATTGAACCAACTTTGCATTCCTAGAGAAATTCTACTGAGTCACACTTGTAGTGTTTTGATATATTGATTGTCTAGTATTTTATCTATAGTTTTTGTACGTATACTCATAAGTAATATTATTCTGTATAGTTTTTCTGTCTGATCATTTTACTCAGCATTATTAGTTTTTGATAAGAGGGTTTTGCTTCAGATTCTCTTATATGTATTAGTTTAATAATGACCTTGTAATTATCTGATCTGTAAAGTTTAATCAAAATTCAGTATAAAGTCATCTAGATATGATAATTTGACACCTTCCCTAGTAACACATATCAATTATATTTCTAGTTACTTCTACAATAATGCCACTGGTTTCCTACTTCTTAGGCAAGATTTCAACAGTTACATGTAGCAGAAAATCTATCTTTTTCCTCTAGGTTTTCATCTCTCCTTTTTCCAACCAAGCTATCTTTAGTTAAGAATAATTTCTTACTCACCGCACATCATTTAGAGCCTGGAATTACTTCCTACTAGCCCTTGGAGACATACGGCATGTACTCCATCCTTCAGTTCAAACTGTGTGCCCTGTCCCTACACGTCACCAGCACCTGGCTTCTCCCTGTCACACACTCCTCACGTGTGAATGTTTGGCCCTGTGCCCGTTTCCCAAAGTAAACACTCAAATCCTTGAGAGCAGAAGTCCTTATCAATTCCTAATACTAGGGCGTAGTCCTAATGGGCACTCAATAAAAGTGTGTTTATTTAATGAATAAATAAATTTAATGAATAAATGCCTATCCCTGAAGCCCCAGATGAATCAGAGTCTCACCCTTTACTCAAGGAAATGAACATGTCTCTGAAGATATCTTTATACATGTATAATGAGAAAGCAAGTAACACAAAGAAAATAAGAAAAAATATAGTGACACGTCACGAGAGCTATCACAGGCTTGGCAGGGAAACTCTCAGCCAGGCCTTCGGAGACTGAGAGACCAAAAGGTGACTGGAGAAACAAAGATAATGACTGGAAACATAATAGAGGGACAAAGCAAGGTACCACTGAGAGACAGGGAGCAGACTGATTGTCCCAAGATGAAGGACTTGCAGAGAAGAATAGTTGGAAAATAGTCTGAAAGAAGGTGTTTTCCTTAAAAAAAAAAGGTAGAGATAAGGAAATAAGACTTTCATTGTTGCACAGACATCTCACAAGTGTGAAAATTCTGTGTAAGAATAATGAGTCCATGTGGAATGAGTCTAAGGAAGATAAAGGCCACCAAGTAGACCTGGAGTTCCTTGAGCCTCAGTGCTAGTCTCAGTTATTCCAGGGTGACTTTTACCAAGAAAAAGATACTCATTTGCAAACTGAATATCTGTAAAGTTTTCATCGGCTTTAATATCTATAGTTTTTTTCTTCTCTAAAGTTTTAATATAGCCATTCCTTTTGGTAAATGGATTTGATAGAGTCCTGCAGGTTTAGTGAATAGATGAACTAGCATGTATCAGTTGGGGCTTCTCAGAAAGAGACCCAGTGTAAACACAAAGGCTAGCAGAAGAAAAAAATGATTTTGCTGGACCCAAACCTACTGTACTCTTTACTTCCTCTGGCTCTAGACAGGTTTCACTCTAGACTTATAATCATCATGAAAGCAAGAAGTGAAAGGTAAGATCCCCATAGAGGCTCTAAAAATACACAAGAGAGGAACCCAAGAGCAATAACCCTCTTCTAAACAAGGTACCCACTGCTGCAAGGAGGCAGAAGGCTGCAGGTCCCTGAGCACTGAGCTTCCAGGAATGGTCAACATATAGTAATTAAGGAGACTAAGAGATGACACTTGTTACCTTCTCTATCACTCCTCTGTCATCTTCCCTAATTATCTTAGGATACAGGAAAGCCACAGGTTGACAATAAGTAGCAAGTGTTTACTGAGAACTTGTTAGGTACATGGTGATCCTATAATGGGAACAAAGACATCCCACAGCCATATGAGGTAGCACTGTAATTAATCAAATCAAGAAAGAAAGAGTGGGGGCTATGGTATGGAGTAGTGTGCTTGCCTAACATGCATAAGCCCCCCCACATACATACAGAGTAAATCTATACGGCTCTAACAG
Organism: Muscardinus avellanarius; assembly: GCF_963383645.1. NCBI lineage: Eukaryota > Metazoa > Chordata > Mammalia > Rodentia > Gliridae > Muscardinus > Muscardinus avellanarius. The sequence continues at coordinate 84,988,996 of NC_137790.1, forward strand.
GTTAAATAACTTACTCAAGGATAAACAAGTAACAAATTACAAAGCTAAACTTGAACACAGATGTTTTACTCTAACTCCATGATCATCTAGCAACAATATATTTCCCTCTTACTGCCTCCATTCCTATCCCTTGGATTCTAGTAGCTTTAATGTCTTCTCTGTTCTCTTCCCTGGTAACCATGGTGAGTCACACACTCACAAAATGATAAAGTCAGTGGTCAGTAGACCAAATTAAACAGTGTCCAACAGAATGCATATTTAAAAAAACTAAAAAAAAAAAAATACAGGCTGATCAAGACCCTTCCTCTAGTGGAAGGAAAATTTAAGACCCCAGGTAAAGTAACAGTTAATACCATCAACACTACTAAGCCTCTCTAAAGTATTCCGTGGGTAACAACTCACTCTCATTCACAAAAACAACTGACCAATGTTTGGTCATATTTTTCTTCCTTGTTTTTCTCCCCAGATTCTATTCTATAAACATTTATATAGCTGGCCAAAATTTAAAAACAATCAACTTTTATATGGTATTTCCTTTCTTTTTTGGTGGTGGGGGCAGCTTAATTCACTAAGTTGCTAAGTGTCTCACTAAAATGCTGCGGCTAGCTTCAAACCTGTGATCCTCCTCTCTCAGCCTCTTAGGTACCAGGATTACAGATTGGGTCACCAGGCCCAGCTTATATATGATGTTTTCTAACATCCAGCGCTATAAGCTTAAAATAGTACTTTTACAAACACTCTGTTCACATTAAACTCATATGAGATTATTCTGTATACAGGATTCTATTTATGTTTGTTTGTAGTGCTGAGGACTGAACTCAGGGCCTTGTGCATGTTAGGCAAGCACTCAACCACCAAGCTGTATCTCCAACTCCTTTATGTATGTATATTCTGATTCAAGCATGGGTAACAATTGACCAAAGGCAATTAGATTATCTCTAAATGACACTTTGTTAGTCTCTAGCTCTCCCTTGGTTACTAACTCAAGGCCTGGCTCTTGGTCACTATTTACTCAATAAATAAATGATATTGATAGAAGGAACAGAAATCAACACAACTATTTTAGCAGTAGAAGAACTGGGAGACTGAGGTGCTGTGACTTAAACATCAGGAGTAGTAGATGGCAGGCTTAAATTTAGCATTCCTATTCCTTAGTCATATTTTCTTCATTTAAACAAGCAGTTATGTTTTAAATAACACTGTCCTGAAACTTTGAAGTTTTTTTCCTAAACTTTTTTCTAAGTATAAAAGCCAATACCTTCCTCGAATTTCAAAAACTTCTTCAATAGCCATGTGCGAATGTGGCACAATGTGCCTCCCTCTCTGGGGTCAGCCATTCATCCTTTGCATGCTAGTATTTAGCTGGAGGACACTGGATCGTCAGAATCCAGACCCACCTTCCAGCCTTAGCTCAGCTAGGAGCCTAGAGTGCAACTTCCGGTCTTCCTGGGATCCCGTGTCCCTGTCTGAAAGTGTGGTGCTCAATAAGCACAAATGGCAAATCTGCTTACAAGCATTTACAAGTATATGAGAAATTCTGACCATGGAACAACGAGCTAACACCAGGTAAAAGTCAGGCAGGGAGATTCCAAGTCATCTTTAATTCCCCTTAGTTTATGAGTGAGGAAGCATGGCTCTTCCGTTTATTTATTTTTTTCTTTTTTTGTCACCCGTTTCCCTGACTCTTCAACCCTCCCCACAGTAGGAGGGAGTTTTGGATTGATCTTCGAGATTACCAAGGTATCAATCAAGATTTATTATGCACAAGTAAATAAGCACTTTAGGCAAACCTTTTCGAAACAGCATAGGTAAGTCCCTACCAGTGTAATTACGAGGCAGATATGCTGTGGCATGTGATGGAAGCGTGGGAAGAGCACGCTGGAGAATAAGGCAGGCTGAAAATTACACACAATTGTTAGTTGAACAGCAAATGTAATCACCCTGCCTCTGAAGCATCAGGTCAGATAAAGCCGGAAGGGCAAAGCAGTATCTGCCAGGGGCTGAAAATGTCAATGTATTCACTCAACTTGTCTTTACAGACAGCTTTGGCCGAACACTGGCTAAATGCCCCACTCTCTGCATGGACAGCTGGCATTGCTCAGAAGGGGTAACGAGAGAACAACTCTACAGAAATGCCAAGCCTTTATATAGGCTCTCAGAGAGACACTTGGAAATATGTGGAAACAGCACTAGACTTAGAAGCAGAGGACTTGGGTATAATTTCTCACTCTGTTACTAATTGACTCTATGTCTTTAGTTCCCTGACCTCTTTGAACCTCAGTGCCTCTCCTTATCTGTAAATGAAAGATTAGATACCAGTTACCATTCCTTCCAACCCCCATATTCCATAATTTCCCCAAAAATCTACAAATTGAGTTTCTACAAACCTATTTTTTTTTTGGGGGGGGGGACTGGGGATTGAATCCAGGGGCATTCTACCTTTGAGTTATGCCCCAAGTCTTTTTACTTTGAAACAGTGCCTTACTAAGTTGCTAAGGGTCTCATTAAACTATAGAGGCTGGCTTTGAACCTGCATATCTCCTGTCTCACCCTTCCAAGTACTGGGATTGCAGGCATGAACCACCACACCTGGTCACAAAACTATATTTTAACTCCTAGGCCCCACATACTGGGGAGTATAGAGTAAAGCAAAGGATAGTGGGAATCAGTACATTAAACCTATCTTGCACACCATCAGTGTGGATGGAAATTATTGCTAACAGTGTAATATCTGCTCCTGGCAACACTGTGGGTGACAGGAAAAAACAATTCAATTTGAAAATCCCAAATAAACCAAGAAGCAGCAAAGAGGAAAGGCAGCAGGTCCAGACACATAAACATAGATTCTGATTCTTCTGACAAAGAAGCCTGCTGAGGGGAGACCTGTCCCTACACTGCACTTTCACTTCAGATTTACAATGTCACTCCAGAAGGAAGCAATTCGCCCTGACAGGGAAACAATCACATTGGAGGACCAGGACTCTCTAGAGAAGTTTAAGGAGAAAGTGGAACAAATACCAACTAACTGGCCTTTGTTTGACACAATTCCTATTAGTCATGGAAAAAAAAACAGACATGGTTGACAAGAGCCCAGACAGGCTATTCAAGAGCCCAGAGGTCACTGAGAGTCCCATCTAGGAGAAGCCCTGGGAACTGATGTGTTTCTTCTACTTTCAGTACTGTATTCAAAAAACATGATTTAAAGAAGCTAACGTGGATTATCCAATGTAATAGAGCATATCAGAGGATACATGCAAATCTAGTTTTTCTGCCTCCAAAGAGGCGGGGGAAGTTTGGCCAAACAAGTTAATAACATTATTGATTATGGGATGGTAACTAGATGCAGTACAGACAAGGCATTCAAATGGACAGAGTAGTAACAAAATCTCTTTGCCCAGAAAGTCAGTATAGAACAGGAGACATGTGCCCCAACATTACAGCCCAGATACATTTAATGCCAGTGGTTCTACTTGGATAAGTGACCAAGAGAGCACTCACTGTCTCTGGAGCTCAGTTTCTTCAGTTCTAAAATAATAAGCAATCAACAAGACAATCTCTAAAATTCCCCCCATAATAATATTTTATGGGCTGTAATGGCTCCTCTTTGGAGTATCCTTTGTGTGCAAAAAAATAATAATAATAATAACTCTCTCTCTCTCTCTCTCTCTCTCTCTCTCTCTCTCTCTCTCTCTCCACCCCCTCCCCCCACTTTCCCTCCCTCCCTACAGTTTGCTGATTCTAACAACAGACTGTAAAAGACTGTTTTCTACAAGACTGAGAGGGAGATGGACAATACCCAGAGCTCTTCTGAGCTCAGAAAGTCTTCTTCTGAAAGTGGAAATCTGGATTTATAAAGATGACATGCTGAAGGCCTAATACATAAAGGTTTTTAACCCTCTAAGAAGATGAAAAAGTGACGATGGGAAAAATCAACAATCTAATCTCGAAGGAAGCCTAGCAATCTCTTTAGTGGTTATCTAGACTCTTCCCTTTCTAACCTTACCAATAAGTGGGTAGGTCTGCAAGTTAATAGCTGTTCATTTGTCTGCGTTCCCGACAGCCTGTTCAAACTTGTATTAAACACATAAACACTGTTTGAGTTGTCTGTTTACCAGTCTGCCATGCCCATTAGACAGGCCACAGAATTTTACTAGCATTTGAGGGATGCTTTAATTGCTTTTAATATTTTAATAATTTTGTTTGTATTTTACTTTATTGTAAATTCACTTTGATATCCCAATAAAATAAAGATGATACTAGAAAAAAGATCTATCTCAGGTATATGTTGGAAAAGTTGAAATACTTAAGTATTTCTCCAATAAATATGAGTCTACTATTGATGAATCTAAGGCCATATTTACATCTGATAACACTGCATGTATCTATATGAAAATATGTATACTCAGCCCACACAACCCACCAAGAGTCATCACAGCTGCAAATCATGAAGTCAGCACTCTACTTGAACCTTTTAAACATCATATTGCTCACAAAACTTGTCACCTATCAACTGCTATTTGTAGGTTATGTCACAACCATTCTATATAAAACAGCCTGGAGTCTTTACATTGAGTTTGAACACTCAATTTAAGTTAGTATTATTGAATTTAGATATTATTGTAATTAAAATTTCCAGATTAATCTGTCTCTAATTACTTGTTACCTTAAATTTCTGCTAAAAATGAAATATACTTCATTCTGATTAATGTAAAATTAAAAGTATACTGCTATATTAAAATTTTTAAATGCCCAGGTAATGGAAAATTAAAGTAGAGGAAAGGGAGAGAAATATTTTGAAGCTTCAAAAATTACAAGGTACCTGGAAGACAGAGACAGGAGGTCAGCCTGAGGAACTCAACAAGAACCTCAGAAACTCAGAGAGACTCTGCTTCAAAATACAAAACAAAATAGGGTTTGGGGTGTAGCTGAGAGGTAGAGAACCCTTGGGTTCAATCTCCAGGACCATAATAAAGCAAAAAAAAAAAAAAGATGGTTTTAGAACACAAAGAGAATCAACTTTATATATTATATGCTTTGAAATAATAAATTTTGCTTAACACCAATCCAAAAACCTATGCAAATTATTTTTCAGTATTTGAACTTGTATGATAGACAAATTTCTCATCAGAATGAATTATGTAAAAAAGTTTTGCAACTTCACATCTAATAGAAAAACAATTAGAATCATTTTCAACTAGTGACCTTAGTCTTAAATCATGCTGATAGTTTTCCACTTTTTTTTTTTTTTTTAAGACTGAAACAGTTTGGAAAGGAATTGACCAATGGTGGCTAAGTCAAAATGAACTAGGCTGTTCCAGAGCATCTTCAGAATTGCACCAATGGAAGCTCTTTCCCTTTAAGGTTCTCTTGATGACAGTATTGATGTTGTGTATTCTGTGTTGTTATACATTTTCACCTCTATGGTAAAAAAAAAAAAAAAAATACTGCACAAAGAATGTACTCAACTAGCCAATATTCTGAAGAAACACCCCCCACACACATTTTATCCCTCTTCTCCATACACGACCTTAAGATTGGCATTGGTAATTTCACACACATACATAATGTCAGTGGCAGTGTCTCCTTCATTAACTCTTCTTCCTCCTCCCCCATCACCTCCCTCCCCTACACTCCCTCAACCACTCCACTGGGGTTTCTCCTCCATTACCTAAAGTTCTGCTTAGATCCTGATCACTCTGGAGCTTCTGTATATGACAGAAAATATATGACCCTTCACTTGCTGTGACTGGATAATCTCATTTAACATAATATTCTCCAGGCACCTCCATTTTTCTGCAAATAACATAATTCTGTTCTTTATTCCTAAGTAAAATTCTTTTGTGTGTATATCCTGTAATTCTGCAACCATTCATCTGTTGATAGATATGTAGGTTGTTTCCATAATGTGGCTATTGTGAATTGAAATACACACATATTATACATTGTTTAAGGAAGTATTTAATTACTCAATACTCAACAATAAAAAATTAATATCCGCACACCAAAATTCTTTTAATATTTACATTTCATTTATTCAGTTTTTGTAGTGATGGGGATTGAACTCAGGGGTGCTCTACCACTCAGCTAAGGCCCAAGGTTATTTTTTTTTGAGACATTAAATGGCTCATTACTGTTCCTGAGGCTGGTTTTGAATTTGGGATCCTTCTATCTCAGCCTCTCCAGTAGCTGGGATCACAGGTGAGCACCACTCTATATCCAGCTGAGCCTAAATTTGCTAATGAAGATATATTTTTTTTAATGTGGACCTCAGGCTAAAACTTAACCAACCATCTGTGAATTCTCTTGTACCTGGCCTATGACAAGGAATTCATTATCTCAAAAAGGAAGCCCCTTTCATGGTAGAAGAAAAATGACTGTTACAATGTTCTATGTGGCTGAAACCTATTCCATCACTCCTATCTATCTTGCCTTTGTGTTCTGGAATCAAAACTTCTAAATACATAGCAGCCCTTTAGATACTTTAGGTAATTTACTTGTCTAATTAAATCAGTCCAGTTTTTCCCTTTTTATTTTCCCTATAGAATAATGACAAAATTTTAAATCCTAAATTAATAGCATTCAAAGTTTTCTTTGACACCCTTCCCCCCAAAAAATAAGGTTTCTTCATGCCAAACCATAAACAAGACCCCAGGTATAAAGCAGACAAATTGATAAAAATTAGCTGGGCATTTAAATCCTTATACACTGTCAGAATCTACTTCAATTTGAGGAGGAAGCATAAAAAATACCTGCTGCCAGGTGTAGTGGTGCAGGCTTGTAATCCCAGCATTCGGAAGGCTGAAACAGGAGGATCACGGTTCGTGGAAAGCCTCAGCTACTTAGGGAGGCCCTCTGCAACTTAGTGACACCTTTATTCAAAGGAAAGAATAAAAATTGGGCTGGGGGTATAGTTCAGAGGTAGAATGCCCATGGGTTCCATCCCCAGTACCACACAAAATACAGAAAAGCATTACCTAGATCCACAGTACTTCATGAGCTGAGCAAGGGTGAGGACCCACTGCCCTAAAATAGTATCACAATAATATTGACTGTGCATGCATAGAGAACAAAGTTGGTATTTGTCTTGGCTTTATTTCCTAGTGCCTAATACAGCATCTATCCCATAATCACTGGTCAGCAAGTGATTACTGCATAACAAAAAGTAAACTTGAAGATTTGGAAACAGTTGAGATCTGCTTTTGAATCATTCTAATTCACATTTCAAACACTGTTCTTGGAGTTTCCTTATAAACCATTTGTGACCAGACATCCAATGCATGTTTGCTGTCATGGTATAATTATTAACTGTGCCCTTTTTAAAAAGTGTGTGTTTAGATAATAACTTATATAATCACCTACTTAGAGCCCTGTGATAATGAATTTTAATGCAAGTAAATCTTGAATAGTCAGCTCTACTCCTAAAGGTTCTAGATGGCTAAAGATCTTACACCCTGTACTTTGATTCTGCCACTAAGGACAGGACAGAACAACTAGCAGGGAGAAGTTGAGGGGGCTTTAGGGACTTCTCTACCCTAAAAGAATACACCTCTCGGGAGAGAGGAACAAATAGATGAGAAGAGTCCACTGAGGTAGAAGAAAGCAGAAATCTAGCAGAAGCTGTATCAACAGACCCACAAGCTCACTCTTTCTCCTGAGGAAAGGAATGCTATCTTTTCTAAGAAAATCACATTATATACTTCAATTATATCTTTACCACCTGCCCTCTACCTCTATGAATGTTACCAGTAATTTCACTGTATCTATGTTATTATAAAGTAGAAAGAAAAAATTAGCCTAGTTCTTAAATTGGGATAGGAAAAAAACTGTCTAAATTGTGTCCAAATATATCCACTGGGGTGCAAGGGTAAAATTGAAAGGGATTAATAACATTTATTTCTTATTTCTAAATAATGGTTATGTAAGAATTAAGGAAAAGAAAAATTCAATGCAGGCCCATAGGCCCTATCTCCAGTTAATATATTTTTGTTTGTTTGTTTAGTGTGGGGAGGGGTTAGTGGGGACAGAAACTAGGAGCATTCTACCTATAAATTACACCCCCAGCCCAATTGTTTTTTCTTTATTTTGAAACAGGGTCTCATTAAGTAGCTGAGGCTGGCTGTGAACTTGCAATCTTCCTGTCTCAGCCTCTCAAGTACTGAAATTACAAGCATGCACCACCACACCTGGCTTCAGTTAATATATTTTAAATAATTTTTTTTTTGCACTGGGGATTGAGCCCAAGGTTATTATATCTCTGAGTATTATCCCCAGCCCTTTTTATTTTGAAACAAGGTTTCACAAAATTGCTGAGGCTGATCTCAAACCTGCAGTTCTCCTTGACCTCCCAAGTACTGGGATTTGGGGCATGCACTACCACTCCTGACTATAAATAAACTAATTTACATTGATTTCCACGGAAATTTTTACATGCACATTGAGGGATAGGGAGAATAGATTGTGGGGAGGAGAACACAGGATGGAAATTGAGCCTTTGCTTAAGAAGAAATTCTCCCAGATATGGCAAGCATTGATATAATAATTCACATCTTTTTCTAGGACATTCCAATATTTGAAACCAAAACAGTTTATTCTCCCAGTTTAGCTCAGGGTCTTCCTTCCTTATGGCATTTTCCTGATAAATAGGAATTCCCCATAGGGGAAATTGTTTTCCATTCTGTTATATAATTAATTACATCAACAAGTAGAGGTCTAATAAAACATAAGTGCTGCTCAAGCCTCATTGAAGTATCTATTACACACTCAGCTATATGAAGGACACTCCTAAATAGGAAAACCATAACACTTACTGTGTTGGGTATGGTAAGACATAGGCACTCAACCTGCCATATGTCAGAGGCTGCCTTGCAGGCAGAGTATGTATGTAAAAGACATTCTGCCAAAATATTGCACTGCCCTGGGATATGGGAGGTAAGGTAATTTGGGGACCATGTTTTTGCTGCTCTTGTTTACTTCCTGTTGCAGTCATGGTCATGGAGATAATGGTACTTTTCTATACCCATGTTCTCACAACCTGACTTCAGTTTGGTTATTGCCAAGAAGCACCTGACAGATGGAGTAGATGGACCCCATGTCTCTGGACCTAGTTACTCTCTTCCTGATCATGGTTTCTTGATTTGTGGCTCAAAAATACAGTGTAATATTTGAGAAAGAAGACTCATGACTTTTCTCTTTCTCAATACTTTATTGTAGTTCTGGAATTCATTACTAGATGCAGAGCATAGAGCCTATTCCATGTAGGCCTTCTAATAATTTCAAAGCAACTAATACCCAGTATTAAATTCCTTCTGCTTGAAATATATAAAGTGGTTTGCTTCCCATAGTAAGCCCTGATTTAAAGACAAAACAACCAACCACCAAAACAGCAAACCAAAGTCCCTAAAATTTAGAGTTTCAAAAGACAATTCTGATATTTTATCAACATATATGTTCAAGTCATTCACTAGTCAAATGGATCCCGAGTATCTAAGCCATCAGCAATTCCTGAGTTATCCAGGCAACAGGACAAATGCATGGAACAAATACATGCCATCCATCCGAGAGCTCCCAGTCTAGTGCAAGGAGACAGGCTCAACTCACGACAGTACTCACTGGTGTGAAGGCAGCCAAAATAAATCTGATCTCAACATTCCACCTGAAACTACCCCTAAGTGGCTCTGTCATGTCTTCTGATGGAGAAAAGTTACACAGATGAAAGTCCCTTGATGTCTAATACTCCACAACTCTGAACCTTCATATTCCTAATGGGACCTACATGGACCCAAGTCCTAACAAAACTTCTTAAATTTTCAGTTCCCGACAACTGAAGATCACAACACAAAGGTCAAATAACACACAAACCTGATATAGGGGGAAAAAAAGGAACAGGAATCAGTAACCCACAAATGTTATTTTTGTGGCAACCTCAAGCTAGAAAGCCTCAGGGAGGAGATTAATATTATGGCTGTGGTGGATGTTAGGAATGCCAGAGAAGGAACACAGGTACTTTGGGGTCTCTGTCTGCTTTGGAATTTTCCACCTTAATATTTGCAGAGAAGAGGAACATTTGTATGTGCTGGCTTCTCTTATAGTGCTCAGACCAACAGATGAAGGAAAAAAATATTAGACAAATGCAATAATCTTTAGATCTCTCAAGAAAAATTACTAATTTAATCATGTCTCAGAAAATTCCTGAAATTCATAAAATACAAACAGTTTGTAGACAGAAAAAGAAATGGCAAGAGTGACCTTGTAACATGTCTAACCAGAACTCTGACATCAATTCCAACAGTGGCCACAGACCAAGGCCTTCAGTACCTCACTGGGCCCTGATTTCCTCATTTGAAAAATGGAAGCAATAATCCCTTCCCTGCTTTGTCATGCAGGTGTTTATGATAATCCGGTGAAATAATGGGTATAAAAACATCTTGTCAGCCAGGAGTGGTGGCACAAGATTGTAATCCCAGTACTTCAGAGGCTGAAACAAGAGGATCTGAGGTTCAAGAACAGTTTCAGCAAGTGGTGAGACTCTCATCAACTTAGGGAGACCCTGATTCCAAATTAAAAAAAAAAATAGGGCTGAGCAGTGTAGCTCAGAGGTAGCATACCCTCCGTTCAATCCCCAGTATCACAGAAAAGAAGTACATCTTGTCAAAGCAAGGTGATATAAATACAAAAGACGGTTATTAATAAAGGAATTTCAATAGAAAGCTATAAATGGTACTTCTGAAGCCTGGAAAACAAAAGAAAATGTAAATATAGCTGTGATTTTACAATTTTATAACTTGATGTAAGAAATGGTGACCAGAATTTTAACATATAATTCTGTGCAAAAGAGAAGAGAAACCAGCCTGGCTCTGTCATAATTGTCTCAGTTCCTGTAGTAACGCAAGAATGGAAAGATTGCAGGGAGGGGCAGAGGAAGGCACCTCAACTGTGGCACACGGAAGACATGTGGACACAACCCCAGGAAAATAACATTCCTACTTTAGTAATAATAATCTCATAAACCTGCACAGTGGCACATGCCTATAATCCTAGTACTTGGGAAACTGAGACAGGAGGATCAGAGGTTCAAGACAAGCCTCAGCAATTTAGAGAGAACTTGCTTTGAAATAAAAACTAAAAAGGAATGGGGATATATCTTTAAGGTTAGAATCCCTCTGGATTCAATCACTGGAACCAAAATAATCATCTTAATAAAATAATGATAATAATAATCTCATAGCATGTTTCTCTAAGAATTTTCATGTGATTTATACAACTGACTTTATCTCTTTCTCAGATCTCTTCCTTTCTCTCTCTCTTTCTCTCTCTCTGTCTCTCTCTCTCGGGAAAACAGACATAACTATCATAACTCAGAACTGAAACAATATTGATGGTTCTTTAAAGCAGCACTAGATCTGCTCATCTGCATGGACAAAGATGCAAAAGCAGATGTTATCCACAGCTGGACTTCAGGACCCAAAGAGCACTGGCAGGTTCTAGTAATACTCAGGCAACCACTAACTCAAAGATTTCCAAGAGGAGGTGGAGGGGGACAATATAATAGGTTATTCATAAACAAAACTGCTCCAGCTGACAAAGGCAAGGCTTTCTCCCCTGTTGATCTACAAGCAAGGAGCCAAGCTGGGAAACAGGTAAGATCTGTCCTGAATGGCAGGTGCCAGGCCTTTAGACACAAAGGTATAGGAAGAGTTAAAATTCATAAAGCAAAATAGCAGCCTCCTGAATGGCAGAATTAACTCAGCACAGATATCTCCAGGGTACTGGGATATCAGGTGACAAGGAATGTAAATTAAAACATTCATAGGGTACTAATACTTGACATGAGTTTATCCAAAGATTAAAAGATCCATAAAACACACTGTGGAAATGGATGGGTGGGTGAAATTGATACAAGAATATTATTTATTTCTATTTATTGTCACATTCTGTATCAATCACTGATGTTTTTGTTCTACAATACCTGAGTCAATGATGTGTGACAGAGACCATCTTGATGACAATGTCTAAAATGTTTACTACCTAGCCCTTTATAGAAAAAGCCTGAGAAACCCAGGTCTAAACTACAAAAGAAACCAAAAAAAAGGTTTATTTCCAGTTATTATAAAATACAATATATCTTTTTTAATTTTCTTTGCCATTTTTTAACTTTCAATTTACACTGGAGTTTAGTTTGATATAAAGTCATGATATAAACTTCATTAACGCCTACCAATTATCCCAATGCCAGAAGCATAATCTCTTCTTTTCGGAATGTTGTGAGGTGGTTCCTTTCTGACATACTACTGTCCGTGTGTACTTTTGTTTCTGTATGAGTGTATTACTACCACAGTCTCCAGCTATTTCAGCACCAAAACTTCAGTCCTTCAGTTAGGATTGTCTTACTAGGTGCTTCAACATCTGGTCAGGCTGCTCCTTGTACCTCCTTTTTCTTGCTCAAATTTGTCTTTGCTAGTTTGCCTGTTTATTGCCAATAAAAAATTACAGCTTTTTTATTAAAACTCAAAAGCAATTGACTTGAGGATTGTGCTGAGATTAAGAAAATTGTAAGGGAAAGAACCACTTAAGTGCTATATTCCACTTAGAAATGATGTATGCCTCTAAATTCATTGGAAAGGTCCTTCATATGATTCAAAGAAGTTCTAGAAACTCTTCTACAAGCCATGCACAGTTCTCATTAAAATGCTTACTTTTTTGCTGTGAATAAGATCATGAAAATTGCACAGTGTTCATTTTCAAGTGAGATATTAAAAATAAACCTAGCCATGTGACACATGGACATATATATTTAACTTTACAGTAACTAGAAAATTGCTAACACCTTTTGTGTTTCAATTTATTTTATTTTATTTTATTTGTACACTAAAGTCTTACATCATAATGTGGATCATGTTGACAATGGCATATATTCACTTAGTACCTGGTGCCCTCCTGCTTCTCCTTTTCCCTCCTTCCCAATACTGAGTGTCCAGGTTATCAATGTTATATTCACATACATACATATTCAAATGAACTTTTCATGTCATTCGCAAGAAGATGGAAAGACCTGGGGAACATTATGTTAAGTGAGATTAGTCAAGCACAGAAAGAGAATGGACATATGTTTTCTCTAATATGCTCAAGCTAGGGAGTATTAAGGATGCCAGAGGGTCTCCATATAATGGTGGGGGAAATCTCAGCAAAGCCAGAAAGGAGGGGAAAGGGAGGAAGAATTCTGAGGTTAATCAATGAAAATGCTAATACCTTTCAAAACAGATTATTTAATCCTGCAATGATTGAGGATATACTGGCTCATACATTCCTGCAAAAATTATGGAAACATCCCATACAGAAAACAAGTCATCAGAGCTTAAGATGGAGTTCAGGGTACAGCACTTGCATAATACTGTCTTCCATGTTTCCATTCTGATTTTAAAAGAGAAAGAGAGAGAGGGAGGGAGGGAGAAAGGGAGAAGAAGAGGAGTGAGGAAATTTTTAAAAAGTGTGTGTGTGTGTGTGTGTGTGTGTGTGTGTGTGTGTGTGTGTGTGTAAAAAGGGGTGAGGGAGGGAGGGAGAGAGAGAGAGAGAGAGAGAGAGAGAGAGAGAGAGAGAGAGAGAGAGACAGAGACAGAGAGAGACAGAGAGAGAGAGAGAGAGAGAGGAGAGAGAGAGAGAGACTGGGAATGAGGATGGGGATGGGGATGGGGATGCTGATGTGGATGTGGATGTGGATTGAACTCAGGGGCATTCTAACTCTGAGCTACACCTCAGCTCAAAAAAAAAAAAAAAAAAATATATATATATATATATATATATATATATATATATATATATATAATCTTTTTGAAACAGAATCTTGTTAGATTGTTGAGAATCTTGCTCCATTGTTAAAACTGTTCTGGAATCTGGATCCTCCTATCTCAGCTTCTCAAGGGCTATGCTATCATATGGAGCATTAGAAGTTCTTTTCTGAGACCCAGAGAACAGGTCACAAACAGACCTGGGACTACAAACCAGGCCTGCAGACTTGAGACATATTTGTATTTATTCTTTCCTATGTAGCATTTTGTATCCTCAGTTTTCTAAATGTAAACTCTGAAGTCATGTTTTCATATATAAAATGTAGTTGAAAATAACAATGTTCAACTGCCTCTCTAAGATAGAAAGTGACTACTTCTGAAATTTCAGGAAATGTTCTGATGTGCTGAAATTTTAATTAAATGTCTCTTAAAATGTGGCTCATATTTTGATGACATACTCAACATAGTATGTCATCAAAATATCATTACTATTATTATTTTACAAAACCCTTTTTGAAAGAAGGTCTCAATAGTTTGCTACACCTGGCTTTAAACCTGTAATATTCCTGTCTCAGCCTCCCAAGTACTGAAATTATATCACAAGCCAGTACCAAAAAAAAAAAAAAAAAAGCAAAAAGCCAGGCGTGGTGGCGCATGCTTGTAATCCCAGCATTTGGGAGGCTGAGACCAGAGGATGGTGGTTCGCACACAGCCTCAGCTACTTAGTGAGGCCCTCTGCAACTTATTTTGACCCAGTGTCAAAATAAAGAATAAAAAATAGGGCAGGGAGTGTAGGTTGGAGGTAAAATGCCCCTGGGTTCCATCCCCAGACCTGCAAAAACAAAAAAAAAAAAAAAAAAAAACCTGCTTTTGTGAGGGTAGGGGGTGAGGCAGTTAGAAATAATTCTTTCACAACTTCAGTATGATGTTAAACATTAACTTAAAATAAAGGTAAATTTCAGCTTTGAATGTTTACTTTCCTAAAAAGTATCAACTTACAGTTTTACCACTGTGAGGGAAAAACTGTATGAAATTCAGAAGCTAATTAGAAATATTTCCTTGACTTTCCTCATTGCAATTTGACAACAAATTTGGCAGAAGATGTGTACATACCTGTATACACAATGGATAACTATAATTAGTGTCTAATATTCTGTGTTACCTAAAGATAACATTGGGAGCCCACATCTACTCTGATGTTCTGTGAATTTTGAGCAGTTGTAATTAGGTCCCAGCGGAGGTAATATTTAGAAAGGAACAAGGTAAAAGAAATCATCAAATAAAAGATAGTCAAGAATAAGTGGTAAGGTAGAGACAGAGTGTGTGTGAGAGAGAGAGAAAGATTGTGTGTGTGTGTGTGTGTGTGTGTGTGTGTGTGTATGTGTGTGTTCACAGTATAATTTAAGCATTATCTATTAAAGGCATACTTTCCAAGAGTCTGAGCAACCATCTCCAGTAAACAGTGGTATAGTTTCCTTATAAAGTTTGCAGCCTTATTATGCTATGAATCTTTCTCCTAATTCCTAGGGTTTTCTCAGTGTTGAAGTACATTCAAGTCAACCTTCATAACTTACTTTTTGGTTCACCTTTGGAAAAAAAAAAAGAATGAATCTCTTATTTCCCTAAAACATCATTCAAATCATTATAAAATAAAAATTGGGAAAAAGGAATTTGGGGTAAAGCATAAATTAGATAAAATCTGAAATATAAAAAAAATCACTTCAGCGGACAGGAAAATAAATGTGGTTAAATACATAATGAAAGAAAAGTATACTAGCAGCTTCACTGAGGTTCACCGTTTGTTCCCCTAGACTGCTAATACACACTTTATCTTCAGAGCTGAAAGTGTCTAAGCCTCGTGTTCCTGTTAAGATGAGTGTCTCCTCCACCAGATGCACAGCTCCTTAAGAGCAGGAACTGAACCTGAATCATCTTTTTTAGTCATAAAGCATCTTACCCAGTGCCTGGTTGAGACAGAGAGTGAAAGACTCAAATATTTGTTGGATTAGATTAATCACATGCTTTGGGGAGAGAGCAGGAGAAGTCTGTCAGAGATAGGAAGCTAGTTTTATCTCTTAGGTATGGAAACCTAGGAATAGTCCTTCTTTTTACTTATGGTTTGTGAAATGCACTAGTGTTCCTATCTTGTGTAAGTTGAAAAGCACAGCAACTCCTTCCACTATGGGACTAACTCAGCATGTCAGCCCTTGGGGTCCTTGCACTGCCACTTCTAGTGGTCCTTTCCCTCTCGTTCTGTCACAGGGAGGGTGTGACTGCACCAGCTTTCTCTCATACTCTGTCCCATGCTTATGCAATCATCCCACAGTTCTGAGTTCAAAAAGTGTCTTTTTAAATATCTTTCTTTCTTAAAATAGATTTTTTATTCATAAATTACTTCAATACAAGAAGGTTCAATAGAGGTAATAAAACTAACACATGATCGAAAGGTGAGAAGTACACAGGTTAAAAAAAAAAAATTCCCTCTCACTTGGTCTTACAATTTGGATATAAAATGTCTTCCAGAGAAGTTCATGTGTTAGGCTATGCGGCCAGGTTCAGAGATGGGACATGACTGGAGAAGGTGCATTGCTGGGGGCATAGCCTTGGGGACTCTACCAGTCCCTGACCCCCTCCTTTCTCGCTCTTTTCTGCTTCCTAACTGCAATGAGATGAGAGCTGCTTTTTCTCCTCTGCTATGCCCTAAAGCCCTGCTGATTAGCAGTTTCTGCCTTGGAGCTGGCCAGACATGGATTCAAATTTTTGAAACCTTTAAAACTGTGATCCATTAAACCTGGTTTGTGGGAAGCATTTGGAAAGGCTTGGAGATGCGGGTTGAAGAAGCCTTAGAATGTTTTAAGTAGAGCTTAATGGGCAATTCTGGTGAAAGCCTGGAAGGCCAGAATGCTGATAGGAATGCAGACAGTAAAGACCGTGTTCATGAGGTTTCAGATGTCAAGAAGACTCCACAGGGAATTGGTCTAGAAGCCACCCATGTTGAATTATGGCAATGAATTTTTTCTGCGGTTTGCCCATGTGTTCAGAGTTTCTGTGAGGCTGAATTAGAGGTGAAGGACTAATTAACCTGATGGGGGAGATTTCAAAGCAATACAGCTTTCTGGTGGTGGCAAGGGTGTCACTGGTGTCTTTTTCCAGGTTTACTGTAAGAATCATGAGCAGAAAGCAGAGCAGAGAGGTTTTGAAAGTTTGCAGTTTGGCCAGAAAACTATGTATGAAATTGAGTCCAAGGATGCTGTGGTTGCTGAAGAGATTACGACCACAAAAAAGAAGTTACATATTTTGCACAGAGTCAAAAAACAGATCCCATGATGGCCTCTCAAGAATCAGTAAGACCCACCCATTCCAGGCTCAAGGGTAACAAAACTTTGGGGACTTGAGTGAAAGAGGTCACTTTGAGAAGAGGCCTTGAGGGTACCCGGTTTACATGGAACCATCTAAAATGTTGCTTCCCCTGGATTCATTTCACTTTGCTAAAACACTGGAGTTATAGGAAAAAATGAGAGAAGAGTCCCTGAAGGAGTCACGTTTACAAATGGCCATGAAGGATTTATTGTCTAAAATAAGTAAGCAACAAGATTCATAAAGAAGACAGAAGTGGCCACCCCAAGCAGAGGCAGTCTTAACAAGAAAGACTTGATATTTGTTTGAGGTTGTTCTTCAGTTACTCCAATATGATTTTACTTGATCTGTAGAGTAAGCACAGAGGGGAGAGCAACTAGATGTGTAGGGCATGGCTCAGTCTCTCTGGCCCCTCAGTTGCACCCATAGAAAGGCCTCAGGACTCTCCAAATTTAACCGTCTGAATATGTAAACCACTCAAGATAGTCTGGATCCTTAGATCTAGGTAATCAGAAAGGCTCATTTGCTAAATGATACTATAATCTCCTAAGTGTGTGCCTATCATACACTCACATATACATACTACCATAACTCAGAAGGTAAACAGAGGTCAAAAAGACAGGTGTAACAAATACATCAGACAATCAATCACACAAATGGCAAATGACACATCCACACTCAAAGCACAGATCTACTGATTGCTAGACAAATATGGTTTTGCTGTACTGTTCCCTCCCTTCCAGCTTTAATTACTTGAATGAACACATGATTGGAACAAGTATTTTAAGACCATCGGGGCAAATGCAACTTGAGATAGGGGACAAACTCATGAAGAAACAGAGAGAGAAGCAAATGTTTCTATCTCTTCAAAAGTTCTCTGAGCCATCTCACCTACTGCTATACTGCTACTATATTCAGACCACTCTCCCCCTGACCTTTCCTCTAAATTCCAGCCTTGAAGATTCTCAGGGCTTTGCAATTCACTTGCAAAGCTTTCAAAACTAAGAAGTCCCAAAACCTCTCATCCTACCCCCTGTCCAATAAAAGCTTACTTCAATATTATCTATTTCAATGAACTGTACCAACCCAAAATTATCCCCATATCAGAAATAAGAATGCCTAATTTTGTTCATCAGGGTAAAGCATGGGCTTCGGGTCCTTTGCTTTCCCTCAGCACCAATTCATGGGTGAAATCTCCATTGAGAACCTTCTGAAGAAAAGAGGTGTTGGCCACAAAGGAGTGGGGCACTCTCAGACCCCCTGACCATAAAATAATTTTAGTGACATTAACACGCTTTATTAATAATAATCCCATCTTAGTTCTGAATGAGGTAACTACTCAGCAATGCTTGCTGAAGGAAAAAAAGGAAAAAAAGTGGGAAAGGAAAAAACAGATATGAAGAGAGGAAAGAGAGAGAGACAATGAGAGATAGTGGCAGAAAAAAAAGGAAGACCATAACATTTTTAACTTATGTATAAATGGTATGTGAAAGCCTCATGATCTGACTTTGGGTTTGTCTCCATAGCTGTCACATGTTGACAACTCTGTCTATTTAATCACAAGGCCATCTTGGATGCATTTCATTTCTTTAAGGGTCTCGACTGCCCATGTATACAGGGGAATCAATCAACTACAGTGCCTGAAAAAGGAAGGCTAGAAAAGTACAAAGGACAGGCAGGTTCAGCAAAAGCTTTGTCACCAAGTGCAGAAACTGGCTCTAAGTTCTGTCACATACGAGTTCTTTGACTTTGGCCAAGTTAACCGAACCCCAGTATGACTCAGTTTCCTGATCCATGAGGATAAACTGTAAAGATTTAATGAAATGGTACAAGTTAGGTACTTAGAAGAGTCGTCCATCTGGCAGCATATCAACACTCAACAAATGCTCAGTATTATCTGTAGATAAATGATTCGCACTCCTACAGAGGAGCACAATCTTATGAAGAATATATATATATATATATACATACATACATAAATATAGAGAATTGTGCAAACAATGTCAGGAGACTCATAGGCCACTAACCCTTAACTTAATAACCTTTAAGCCATGTAAGCTCTAAATCCTTCCTCTTGCAAAAGTCTATGATGTGAGCAGTGCAGAAACAGTAATGAGGAATTTCTCTTGGCTAAAAGAGATGCAAATACAGGCCAATAACCCTTGGGATACTTTTGGTCTCCATTTGATTGGCACGAATCTGTAAAAAGAATATAAGGAACATGCCCAAGGCCACTAGAACAAAAGAAACCAAAGCAAGGAAAAACTGTCTCCAAAACAGCAGGTTACAGTGTCTTGCAGAGGTAAACAGAGGAGGCAGAACAGGGTCCATTTCCTCAGAATGTGGTAAAAACAAAATGGGTCTTGCCATGTAAATGCACTCCCACCACATACCCACGGAACAATGTAGGCAACTATAACCAAAAAAGTCTATTTTCCCCATGTTTCTAATAATTACAATTTTAATAGAAAAAAAACGGTGACTTCCGGAAAGATGGCGACCAAGAAAAGCAGCGTTTACGAGTCCTGCTAAAACTCGATCTCTGTTGCCACAAAATCCGCGCTTTTCATAGCCAGAAAATGCCATCAGCAGATAAATAAAATATGTAAACACAAGGGACAGAGAAAAAAGAAGACTAGAAGAACAACCAGAGACCAGAAATCAAGCCCACCATGCGGCAGCAGTCACACCAGCGCCATCTTTCCTCACAGCACCAGGATTCAAACAGAAAAGGTAAACAAGGAGCTGAAGTGAGCAGCTGCGGCTCATTCGGGTGTAACTCGACAGTTCTTTCAGCACAATGAACATCTAAAACTCCCAGTGGACAAGCTCATCATGCCTTCCAGGGACTCAGAAGGGAGCTCAAAACTAGAAAAGAAATACGCCAGCCTCACGGCCTAGGGTGTGGCAGCAGCGCCATATTGCCAGCAGCACCAGTCTCTCAGCCGAAGGCGTGGCAGTGGCACCATATTGCCAGCAGCGAGCTCACCACGCCTGTGACAACTCCCGATCTGCGCACACAATAACCATGAGTGAAATTGCGGCCCCTAAAGGAGAAATCTCTGTACTGCACTCCCAGGGACTTGCGCAGCTTTGATAATCTCCTTGGGTATGATATTTTGGAGTCCAAACCAATGAAGGAATAGCAGTGGCAGAGATACCACACCCTAGTCGCAGCTCCCTGTGGGAAAAAGCCCAGCCTGGCACCCCCACAGTCTCGCGCACCCTCAAGTAACTTCCTGGGTATGAGACTTTGCGATACAACCCAGTAAAGCAGTAATGGCAGCTGAGATTGCCACAAACTCAAAATCCAGAGCACCATAAGTGAAGTCCTAGTGACCCAGGGAAGGCACAGAATTCTGAAATCATGGGAAAGAGGAACAACAATAGAGCAATAAATGTACACAACTCAATATTATCAGAACCTGAAAACAGAAATTCAGAGATCTCCAGAAGAGCAAATCAGGAATATAACTGTAGAAATAATACAGGACTTTCAAAAAGAATTCAGAGAGAATCTAAAAGAAAAAAAGGGAGGCCCCGGATCTCAGGACTCTGGGCCCCAGGCGGGATCGTGCAGAGCATGCCAGACCCCTGGAGAAACCGGGACCAGGTCGCAAGGACCCGGGTCCCGGGCAGGGGTCAGGCGGGGCACACTGGAGACCGGAAGAGCCAGGGCCTGGGTCACACGACTCTGGGCCCCAGACTAGACCACACGGAGCACACCAGACCCCTGGAGAAACATGGGGCCAGTTGCAAGGTTGGGTCCCAGGCGGGAGTCAGGCGGGACATGCCCCGGACCGGACCTCACAGAGCATGCCAGACCCCTGGAGAAACCGGGGCCCTGTCGCAAGTCCCTGGGTCCCAGGTGGGGATCAGGCGGGGCACAGCGGAGCCTGGAAGAGCCGGGGCCCGGGTCACAGGACTCTGGGCCCCAGGCAGGATTGCGCGGAGAATGCCAGACCCCTGAAAAAACTGGGGCCCCGGGTTGCAGTCAGGATAGGCACACTGGACCCCCTGAGAAACTGGGGCCAGGTTGCAGGACCCAGGGCCTCAGGCGGAATCGCGCAGAGCACGCCAGACCCCTGGAGAAACCTGGGCCCGGTCACAAGGCCCTGGGGCCTGGGCAGGGGTCAGGTGGGGCACACCGGACCCCTTCAAGAGCCGGGGACCAGGTCGCAGGAATCTGGGCCCCAGGCAGAGTCATGCAGAGCATGCTGGACCACTGGGGAAACCGGGCCCGGGTCACAGTGCTACAGAGTGCCTGATCCCACAACCTCCTCAAACCACACATATTGTCTTCTCTTATTTAAAAAAAAAAGAAGAAGAAAAGAAAAGAAAAGAAAAGAAAAGAAAAGAAAAGAAAAGAAAAGGAAAAAAGAAAAATATCGGAGAGGGGTCAAGAAGGCCGTGGCAGATACCAGGATACTGGAGATGCAGACAAAAATTATACAAATGAACTGAAACTTTTGGAAAAATTCCCCGTGAAGGAGGACTGCTTCTTCTCTACATTCTTAAGAATCTTGGACATCACCTGTAAGGAGAGAGTTTAGCGAAGACCTAGGAGAAAGGCAGTGTTGGAAGCAGTCTCCACGATGGCGGTGGAGGCTTGTTTTCAGGAGAAGCAGCAATCGGATCCTACAAAACTTTTTTTTTTTTTTTGAAAAATTACAACAAACATCAAATGCTAACGTCGCACATGCTTAGGAACACTAAACAATATTCAGAGTGGAAAAAGAGCTTGGGAAAGATTTGAAATGGTGGAGGCAGTGGCAATGGCAGTGGCCAGTACTCATGGGAGGCAGAGATATAATGCATTTCACCTGGAACCTATGAAGTAATAACCCCAGAGGTAGAATGCTACCACCACCCACCCTCAAGAACGTGAGACAAATGGCTAGGTAAAGAGGGTGCTCGGATTGGAGCCTGCCAAGGGGTGAGGCCGGCAACACACACAGCAAACCTGGGATTGGAGCCAGCCGTGAGGCAAGGCTGGTGCTGGAGCCTCCAAGGCTGGGATCGGAGCCTGACGAGGGGTTAGGCCGGTGCTGGGGCCAGTGGCCGGCATCGGAATCTGCCATGAGGCAAGACCGCTGCCTGAGCCAGCGAGGTCTGGATCAGTCCACCGGGTAGCCAGGCCACTAATGGGGCCATCAAGAGTGGTATCGGGCCGGGCGTGGTGGTGCACGCTTGTAATCCCCGCGCTTGGGAGGCAGAGACAGGAGGATCGCGCAGGTTCGAAGCCAGCCGCGCACGTTGGCATAGGAGACCGTTTCCAAATAAAAATGTAAAAATAGGTCTGGGAGTGTAGCCCGGAGGTAGAAGGGCTTCCAGGAACCCCAGTACCACCAAAAAAAAAAAAAAAGAAAGAAAAGAGTGGGATCAGTACTTGCAACGTGGCTTGCACAGACAAATAATGCAGAAAATAAAAACCAGATGCTTCCCCAAATCAGCAATAACTAGGAGGAAAGGGGCAAAACTATCTATCAAATTAGATGAAGAAATAAGAAGCTTCCATGACAAACAGAAACTCAAGGAATTTATGTCTTCAAAACCTGCACTAGAGAAAATACTCAAAGAGATTAACTACAAAGAAGAAATAGGTAATGCACACCAGAACCAGAGAAACAAGATTTTCCATCCAGTAAACTACACAAAGAAGAATATATTCATGTGTGTATAGGTTAAAATCTTTGAAGATTCATTAGTTATTTCAGTCTTTTACCTATTCCTAAATTGTATTTCTAAATTGTATTGTTTGCTTTTATTGTTGCTAATTTTTAGGATCTCTATTTGGAATATTAATATACCTCCAGATATAGCATTTGGAAATATTTTATCCCATTCTATCAGTAACTTTTAACTCTTTATATTGTCTATGGATGTACAATATTTTTAATTTTTTAGAAAATTTGTTTATTCTTTTGTTGCCTGTGCCTTTGAAATTATATCCAAGAAATCACTGCCAATTTCAATGTTGTGAAATGTAATGATCCAGGTTTTCTTCTAAAAGTTTACAGTCTTAAGATTTACATTTAGGTCTTTTATCTATTTTGAGTTAATATTTTTATATTGTGTTAGGTAAAGGTCCAATTTTATTCTTTTTATTGTAATTATTATTTTTCAATAATATTATTGAAAAGATTATTTCCTTCACTAAATGTTCTTGCAAACTTTATCAAAAATAACTTAACCATATATGGAAGAATTTATTTCTAGGTTTTTTATTTTACTCCACTGGTTTATATATCTGCGTTTATAGCAGTACTACACTGTTTCAATTATTGTGGCTCTATAAGGTTTGAAATCAGAAAATGTACATCTTCTAGCTTTGGACTTTTTCAAGATTGTTTCGGGTTGTAGGGTTGATATTTCATGTTAAGATAGCTTTTTTCTGAAAAAAGAAATGTATGATAGTTTTACCTTAAAAAAAAAAAGAAAAAAATATCCTCTGGTAAGAAAGAAAGCAAAAAGAAATACTGAAATGTTATCACTAAGTGATCAAAAATTTGATATAAGACAAATGAATCTGTTATGTGAGATTATCATTGTTAATTTTGGATAAATTGCTATAATATTAGATGCCAACCACTAAGTCAAGCATGAGAAGGAGGGATGGGGAAGGAATGGGGTGGGGGTTGGGTAGGGGCTAACTGGGCGATGTGTGCATGTATGTCTACTCAAGTTTTTATCCCACTATGAAGTATGAATACAGTGCACCAATAAAAAAAAAAGAAAAAAGAAAAACTGCTTTTACTATTTATCACAGCTAACACATACAAATAGTAACAGGCTGTGGATTGTAAGAAAAATGTACCTGGGGTTCAGGTGTTATTCACTGCCCACCTGGCCATCCATTAGCAACCTGCGAGACCTTATATCCTTAACTGTTAATTTTCCTGCAAACTATACCCATCATGTCATATCACTCACCTTCTAAATACAGTTGCATCTCTGAAATACAAATGCATTCATAATCTCCATGATCTGCTCTCAAACTGTACTACCAAGTTTATCTCCTATAATATCCCCCCGGGCCCTACTCTGCAGATCTAATGTTCTATTTCAACCTTTCACATATAGTCTATAGTTTCTCAGAAGGTCATTCTCTGAGCTCAAATATACCATGTCATATTGGGATGAACTTCTGCTATGGTTTCCATATGGCTTGCATCACCCCCAAAGCTTCATGATCTGAAATTTAATTTCCACCGTGAGGTATTAAGAGAGAAAGAATTTAATTCACAGAGGGTGTGTAGAAGTAGTGATTTGGGGAAGTTGTTAGAATTAGATACGGTCATTATGGTAGAACCCCCATGACTGAATCTTAATGGCTTTATCAGAATGGGGAAAAAGACAGACATACAGACAGATATAGACAGAAGTATGTGTTCTCTCTTTCTTGCCATGTGATATCATGTTCTGTCTTTAAATGGTGCCAGCAACAAGGCCATTGCCAGATGCAATTTCTTGACCTCCCAAAACTGTGAGCTAAATAAACCTCTTTTCTTTATAACGTTAGCATGCTTCAGGTATTTCATTATAGCAACAAAAAGCTCACTAATACAACTTCCTTCCATTCTCCACCAATCAAAATCCTACTCATCATCCCACAACATAGATGAAACTTGAAAATAGTATGCTAAAAAAAAAGAAAATAGTCACCAAAGACCTCAAATTACAAGACTTCATTTATACAAATTATCTAGAATATGCAACTTCACTAATTAAAAGACCAGTGGCTGCTTACGACAGGGTGGAAGGATCTTTGAGGAAAGAAAGGAGTGACAGTCTGTAATACTGGGGTTTGTTTGGAAGTGATAAATATATCCTAAATGTAATGTTGGCAACAGATATACAACTTTGAATTTACTAAACCCCACTGAATTGTATGCTCTAATTGAGTTAATTGAATTCTATCTCAAAAAACAAAAGCTATCACTGAGGAAGAAAACTTGCCCCTCCCACTAGGCTCTTCAAATGTTGTATAAATTGATTTTCCCCATTCTGTCATAGTTAAAATACTTCAACCAAGTCCCCTCAGAATGGCATTTATGATTCTGGTTAATATGACTGGCAGTATAATTAACTTTGGTTATTCCCATGTCCACCTCCCCAAATGAACTATGTGTGCTTTCAGAGAAAAACAAACCCATCATACATTTCCATACCCAAGCCTCCAGTGGCCATTAATTGCTTTTGGGCAAATTAGGAGAGAGAGAGAGAGAGAGAGAGAGAGAGAGAGAGAGAGAGACTGAGACTTCATCCATTTTGGCCAGGTAAGTGGAGAGCAAGATTTTCACAGCTTGCCCTCAAGCAAGACACAACTTAAACAGCTACAAACAGCAGCGCCTCCTTCCTATACTTATCCCCATCTCACCTCCAAAGGGTCCCTTCAAGGCATCCTCTCTCTCTTTCTCTCTCTCATATATATATCACACACACACACACACACACACACACGTTTTACCACTTGTTTATTTTAAAATTATTTAGCAATGACATGAAAAATATTTTTGTGCTTTTATTGGTGCATTATAATCTCACATCATAATGCAAATCATGTTGACAATAACATACAAGCACACTCCCTTGGTGCTTCCCCACCCTATTTTTCTCCCTCTCGATACAGAGTAACCAGATTGATGTTAGTATATATTCACATGTATACACACTCTATGGTAGTTTTTTTTTTTTAAATAAACCTATGTCTTCCTCCACATCTACCCTGATATCTCTTCCCTGGCTCCCCTGAAGTTTCTCCTCCTCATCTACAGTCTCTCACGTATTAAAGAAAACATATGACCCTTCACTCTCTGTGATTAGCTAATCTCACTCGAAATAATGCTCTCCAGGTACTTCCATTTTCTTGCAAATGATGTAATTTTATTTTTCTTTATTGCTGAGTAGAATTCCATTCTGTGCATTTCCCATAATTTTGTAACCCATTCATCTGTTGATGGACACCCAGGTTGGTTCTATAGTTTGGCTATTGTGAATTGTGCTAATATGACCATGGGCATGCATACATTACTGTAGTTCTCTAGTTTCAACCCCTTTGGAAAGATACCCAGTAGTGGTATAGTTGGATCACATGGTGGATCCATTTCCACTTTCCTAAGGACTCTCTACAATGATCTCCATAGTGGCCGGACTAGCTTTTTTTGTTTATTTATTTTTTTGGTGATACTGAGGTCTCTGGAAGCCCTTCTACCTCCGGGCCACACTCCCAGACCTATTTTATATTTTTGACACAGGGTCTCTTACACCAGCACGGCTGGCTTCGAACCTGCTTGATCCTCCTGTCTCCGCCTCCCAAGCGTGGGGATTACAAACGTGCGCCACCGCACCCAGCTTGTGGCTGGACTAGTTTGCAATCCTACCAACAATGAAGAAAGTGCCTATTTCTCCACAGCCTCATCAACATTTGTTATTTGTCTTCTTTACGATTACCATTCTGATTGGGGTTAGATGGAAAGTCAGTTTAGTTTTAATTTGCATCTCCTTGGGAAAATACATTTCCTGCTAATTGAACTAAAGGAGTTTTGTGCACATATGAAATAGAGTCAATTATTTTAAAACACTTAGGTAGTAAAAAAAAACAAAGACATTTTTTCTTGCATGAGTTTACAATGGTTAAAAAAGGTTATACCACTAACATTCACCATTTATATAAAAGGACAGAAATAAAATATACTTCTATCATTTTTTTCTTAGACAAGAGTACCTTTACTTAACCCAGTCTCCTGTGCCCACCTCTGCCTCACTAACTCTACTTCCTTGGGGTAACATATCTACAGAACAAATGAGGTCAGAACCAACTAAACCGTCTACTGTTCCCACAATACTTGGTGCCTGACATTTGTGGCACCGATAAGAAGCATAATTACATAAATATTTGTAAAAGTCTCAGGGAAAAAACAATCAAGTTCAAATTTTAAAAATAATTATTTTAGCTAGGCGTGGTGGCGCACACTTGTAATCCCCGCGCTAGGGAGGCGGAGACAGGAGGATCGCGCAGGTTCGAAGCCAGCCGCGAGAGCTGGCTTAAGAAACCCTGTTTCCAAAAATAAAAAGTATAAAAAAATAGGTCTGGGAGTGTAGCCCAGAGGTAGAAGGGCTTCCAGGAATCCCAGTACCACAAATATATATATATATATATATATATATATATATATATATATATTATTATTATTATTATTTTAGCCAGGCCGCATGCTTGTAATCCCTGTGCTTGGGAGGCGGAGACAAGAGGATCCCGTAGGTTCGAAGCCAGCCTCACTGGCTTAAGAGACCCTGTTTCCAAATAAACATTTAAAAAAATAGGTCTGGGAGTGTAGCGCAGAGGTATAAGGGTTTCCAGGAACCCCAGTACCACCAAAAAAAAAAACAAAAGTATTTTAGCCAGGCATGGTGGCACATGCTTGTAATCCCCACACTTGGGAGGTGGAGACAAGAGGATCGTGCAAGTTCAAAGCAAGCTTTGCTGGCTTAAGAGACCCCGTTTCCAAATAAAATATAAAAAAGGTCTGGGAGTGTAGCCCGGAGGTAGAAGGGTTCCATTCCCAGTACCACCAAAATAAATAAATAAATAAATAAATAATTATTATTTTATCCACATTTCCAATGAATACCTGATTAATAAGCCCCTTTCTTCAGAGTATTAGGACACCGAAAGAAGAAACTAGACCCAAGAATGGTAGCATATACCTGTATCCCAGAACTTGGGAGGCTGAGACAGGAGAATTTCAGATTTAAGGTTAACCTCAACAACTTAGGGAGACCTTGTTTTTTAAAATAAAAAGTAAAATAGGCTAGTTGTCTATCTCAGAGACAGAACACCTCTAGATTGAAGCTCTCATACCACAAAAATAAAAAAAGGAAAACAGGTTTAATCATTTTTATATACTCTATATATCTTAGTTCAGTATCTAAAATATAGATAATATCATCTAATTAACATACAGACAATCGAATAAATTCCAAAGTGGGTCAGTTAGTAGGGATTGGAAAGGCTATTCATGATGAATTCATGATAAAACAAGGATACTGAGAGAGTTAATAGAGGCAAACACTACACACACCGGTCCCAGTAAGACATCTCAAAATTGTACCATACAGAAAAGGAAGTCATTTTCAGGGATTTATGGCATCTGCATTCTGAGAGTGATGTCAATTTCCAGAGCTGTGAGAGTTAATTTCCTCCTAATTTCAATGGGTGTGACTCTTTCCCAGTTGCATCCCGCCTACAAATCTCATGTTGTATTGAATCAGAGCCCCAGAAAACCAAGTCTTTAGAAAAAGGCAAAGAAACAACAGCAAAGCAAAACAAAGCTGAAGCATCCAGAAGATGCCAGTAGAGTTATACAGACATGAGAAAAATCAGGGTCCACATGCATGGAAAACACAAACAGGCCATAACTTGAAACATGTTTCCCCTGGGGAGAGACTTGTCCAGATTTCATGCCAGGGCAGCCTCCTCAAATGGCCTTCCCAGCCCTTGATGGAGCAATGTGAAAGCCACTCTGCCAAACCCTGTTTTGGTAGATGCCAATTGCAGGCCTCCCAGGGTTCAAAGAATCTGAAAGACAGGCAGAAAACAAACTGCACACATAAAGCAAGACACCCCCGAGCAAGACACTAGAAGTGCTCATTCCAGTACAGAAATCCTGCCACCAAGAAGCTGGGAAACTAAGAGTGGATTTAAGTGATTGCAACAACGTGAAGATCATGATGCTGAGGATAGGAGAATTCTGACAACATGACACACAAGGATCGCTACAGAGCTATCAATATCTACCTGACTGCTATCATTCTGGAGCAAAAGAACAAGTTTTGAAACCCAGTCCCACAATTTATGGGCTGTGCCAACATAGAAAATTAGCATGAGGCTCTCTGTGCTCCCATGTATTCTTTTCTGCAATTATGATAATACCCAATTATATGTGAACTCTGATTATAACCAGTGACAGTCTGTAAGGACCAAAACACTCCCTGACAGAATTATAAATGCTAGAACAGAAGGACTCTTACATTCTACCTGCATCTGATTCTTCTACAAAGAGTAAAATGCAGACTGGGTAAGGGAAGGATGGGCCTGAGAATGTAGCATAAGTCCTCTGCGGATCCAAGTCCTGCTGATTCTCCATACTTAGAGCTATGTACTGACACACTAGGACTGCTCACGTTGAGCAAGCTAGCAGATGTAAAGTGCTAAACATAGCATTTGGCTCAAAGGCAGCAGAGTATGTTTGATATCATTGATAATGATACCTTACACATGTAGTTAGCAAAGCTTTTCCAAATCCACTGCCCCATTTACTCCTCACAACCACCCAAGAGGTCAACAAGACAGGCATCATGACTAGTGCAGCCCAAATGAAGAAACTGAGCCAAATGTGGCCCCATGAATTTCCTTGACTTCTTCTTCATTCCACTGTTATTTCTGGAGCAGTGCAGCCCAGAACACGTACCTTCTACTGATGAGTTTAGCATACTTCCCTTTACATGATGATAACACCTACCACTGGTGTTATAGAGTGAAGAGAGTCTCTAGTAACTTTTTAATGAGAAATTTAAATAAGCTTTCCATAGGATAGAACTCTCAAATTCTTCTACCTATGGTAAGAAACATAGAAGCATAATAATTGTTCTTTGGTTTTGCTACTTGATTAAACCTAACAGAAGGAATAACTTTCTTGAATACAACCTTTCCTTATTTCTAAGGAGAGAGTCAGCCCCCTGCCTTAGAAAGTGGCAATGAAGAAAGAAGAGAGAAGATGATGCTGACACAGGGAATAAGCTCATGATGGCCGCAGCAGCAAAGCAGTACCCCCAAGCACTTGATGTCGAGCCAGTTTTTATGGTAAAAATTTTAAATAGAAGCTTGATAACAAGAATCTATCTGGAAGAAGAAAGAGAGACAAAATGTGGGACATGACCACCTCTTTCCATGACTTCTCTTTCTCATTTCTTCCTTTAATGTAAATCGGCTCCTTTATGAACAGTATCAAATGACTGGCCAGAGATAGGTAAATTCCTTCTGAAAAGAAAAGTGCCAAGGTCCAGAGGAAGAGCCTTCTTACTTTAAGAGGAAAAGAGTTCTTAATCACAGGCTTTTATCTATTATCCATCTATCGCTCTATCTCTCCATCTACCCATCTATCTAAGCAAAAGAGTGAACTCCTTTCTTTTTCTCAGTGTATACCAGGTAAAGGTGGGTAAGTGAAGGCCCTGATTTCAGTTCTGGACTTGTCACTAACTAGGAGAGAAAGTTGGAAAGGTTACTAAAACCTTCTGGTCCTTGGTTTCCTCATCTGTCAAGTGTGGTCTTGGACAAGATCTACAAGTACCCTTCCAGCTTAATAAAAAGCTAAAATTCTAAATAAGCAGGAAGGAAAATGCCATGATGGTCAAGCCAACTGTTTCTGAAAAGTCAGTGTCGTTTCCTCCACAAGTTCTGTTTTAAATGCAAGAAAAATGTCACAGTTTAAAATCACCCATACTTGTGCCTTTGATGGTGAAAAAGCCATTCCCAAAGTCAACAAAGTTTTGCTTAAAAACAAGCTAATTTCAGGAACAACTTTCTAAGTTAAAGCTCTAATTCACAAAATTGGTTTGGCTGGTATAACACTGATTTTTTTCCACAATGATTAGGCTAAAAAAGCACCCTCCCCACCACCATCAACATTTCATTTGAAAACTGTTTGATCCTTAAATAAACCTGTAATTTCTCCTATGGAGAAGGGAAGGTAGATGGAGGAATACAGTTTAGCCCAAATGACTTCATACTTCACGCAAGATGATTACAAGATAATAGATGTGAACCTTAAAAATTTTAAAAATAAAGCCATGCTCTCTAAAGAATGTTCCAAAGAGCACAAATCTAGAAAATCATCTGCAAAACTATCCCATTATAACATAAATTTGACAAAACCTGAATTTAACATTATAAAAACAAAATTTGTAGTGACTGTTTTTACCTCTAGGACTTCTCAGAGTTAAACTTCCTAAACATGTGTGGAAATTCTCCCAGATGGTTGGACATAAGAACAAGGGATTCCCAAAGTCATTTGTTTTTGTAGAGCTAGAATCCCATGGAAGACATTTTAGAAAATGCTGCCAGAAATACAACTGATTATGAAAAAAAATGAAACTTTATACCTGACATCAACCCTACCCATAAAAGTTAAAGTGTACAACTGAACTAGGCACTTGTATGTTTGATTCTGTTTTTATCTACACCAGATTTACATATTAACTAGTATATTTAATGCTATTTTTATCTACAACAGATCTGTCTTATAATAGATGTGACAATAACCAACTAAAAGCTTTGACAGTCAAGGGAATTTCTATTTCTTGAGACTTTCTTGAAATGTAGAAGCAATCTCACTCCAGAAAGGCTGGGTTCTCCCTGGGTTACTGATATTCTATGACATTAGTCAATGCCAGGGGAAATTTTTCTTATCTAAAGACAAGAAGACAATTCTAGACAGAAAGCTAATATGGGAACAAGAAGCAATGCTGCCCCTATCTAATTGAAAGACCCCACAGTACATGTCAATATTTGTCTTCAGCCTCACCTAAAAAGATGATTAGATTTCATGCTCTCATATGTCATGACTCTGTGACTTTTAGGGGTGGCTCATCATCTCTGAAGACAACTCCAATGTGCAGTTACACAGAAAAATGATAAGATTTCCAATCATCAACCCCTCAAAGAAACATCGACTTGGACAATTGTCCACATGCCTGTGTATGAGCTAAGGAGTCCAACTGAAAGGTCACAGGATCTGAGTGGAACATGTGAATTTTTTTAAAAAACGCATCGAATATGGGAAGAGGGAACAGTTCACATGACTTGCTTCATCCCTCTCACAGCCCATGCAGGGCCATGCTGAGAGATATGACCACTCATCCCCTCCCAGTTAGAGAAGGAGAGCAAGTGAGCGTTCACTTCTCTCTGGACCCCAGGACCAGACCCAACCACAAGGCAAAATCAGTAGCTGGAAGAGTCATCTGCAGCCCCATGGTCACTGCAGTGCACTTGTACAACAGACAAGATATGGAATCAACTCAAGTGCCTGCCAATGACTAAATAAAGAGAAGGCAGCATATATATAATGAAATATCACTCAATCTTTAGAACAAAGAAATCCTGTCATTTTTGACAAGATGGATAAACCTGAAGGACAATATGTTCAGTGAAATGTGGTGCAGAGACATAAACTATATGATCTATCTCCCTTTCTAAAAAAGTGGAACTCATAAAAGCAGAGAGTACAATGGGGGTTACCAGGGGCTAGGAAGATATTGATCAAAGGGCACAAAGATTCCATGACCCAAGATAAGTAACTTCTGGAGGTCTGGAGTACAGTATGGAGACTACAGTTAAGACTGTACTGTATACTTGAAGTTGAGCCAAGAGAAGAGATCTTAAATGACCTCTCTAAACACAATGAAAGTCACTTTGTGAAATGATGAATACGGTAATTCCTGTGACTGCCATGATCATTTCACAGTGTTTATGTTTATCAAAATATTTCATATGCCTTAAATACATACAAATTTTACTTATCAATTATATCATAATAAAGCTGAAAAATTGTAAATAAATATAAATTTTAAAAATTCCTTTTCATATACAAAAAGAAAAAAAAAAGAAAGAGAAAGATATTTCCCAGGATATTTTGAGCAATGACAGGAACTTGGGTGCAAGCGTTGCCAGAGTGTGCATCCTGCCTCTGCAGGGGCTGCTGCCTGACTACCTCTACCACTTGTAGGTACATGTTCCAGGGTGTTGGACAAAGCACCAGTCTTTTTATTTTGCAACTATGACATGCAACATTTGGCCAGCCACATACACATTATAGTGCCCCATCAGGTCAAGTGCAAAAGGTGACAGAAAATGTAAAACCACCCTGACAGGGCAGAGAACTGAAGTAGGCGGCCAGTGTTAAAACACTCAGCTCACAGGACTGTTAGCACCCCCTTGTCCTGATGACCTCCCATAAGAAAACTGCTTAGACATCCTGTTCCATCCCCAGTATATAACATGTTCCAGGAAATTCTCTTCTGCCTGTACCCACCCAGGTTTGTTTGTGGTACTGAGGATTGAACTCAGGGGCATTCAACCTCTGAACTACACACTGAGCCTAATTTTCTTTTCTTTTCTTTCTTTTGTTTTTTTTTTTTGTGTGTGTGTGGGGTGTATATGTTTGTATATGTATGTGAAACAGGAAGTTGCCAAGTTGCAGAAGCTGGTTTTGGTGGTACTGGGGTTCCTGGAAACCCTTCTACCTCATGGCTACACTCCCAGACCTACTTTTTTAATATATATTTTTATTTGGAAACAGGGTCTCTTAAGCAAGTGAGGCTGGCTTCCAACCTGCGCGATCCTCCCATCTCCATCTCATAAGCGCAGGGATTACAAGACTGCACCACCACGCCCAGCTCAGAAGCTGGTTTTGAATCTGCAGTCTTTCTGTCTCAAACTCCCAGGTACTGGGAGGTGTGCATATGAGTACACCTGGCAATTTATTTTTACTGGCAGAGAACAAGAGTACTTTAACACTGGTTCCTCAGAAAATGAAGAGATAAGCAGATAAAGAGATAAGAAAATGAAGAGATAAAGTTAGAAAGGTAAGACTTACTTTTATAAAAATAAATCAAACACATACACTACACTTAAAACTCCCCTGAGAAAGAGAAACAAAGAGAACTAAAGAGCCTTTTCTTAGTTCTCCATTTAATCCTCTAAGAGGACTCTTCATAATTCTAAAACATCCAACCTTTTCTGTCATTGTCCCTCCTATTCTTTCTCCTTCTCTCCTAGACAGATATTCTAGAATGTACCAGGAGGCTTGCTCCTTTGTTCATTTTATATACAGGACATGGATACTATAAAGTCTCACATACTCCCTGCTGTTAGAACCCAGGTTCCACCTACAATAACAGCTCTCCAAAGTGCTAGATGGTGCACAGAGGGACACATGAAGAACATCAAGTGCCACTCAACACCCCTCACAGCCCAGAAAGCTGTTTCTCTTTCCTGCTAGCTCTCTGTCAAAATCCACTCAGTACGCAGGTACCAGATCAAATCCCCCATCCTCTAGGAAGCCCTGCTTCATTTTCTCTGCATTAGCCTCTGATCCTGACCAAAACTATTTTCTCCCTCCTCTAATGCCCAGAAATCCCTTAACTATTTCTGCATAATTTGCATATCTATTTCCAAGAAAAGGCATCTGCATTGCCACCAACCTCATTTCCCCCAAAGAAAACCCATTAAGAGCAGAAGATACTTGTGGTTAAATTTAATAAATACAAGAATTTGTCTAAAGAACAAGTTAAGGCGAGTATATAAATAAATATAATGCAAATAAAGACTCTGCTAAAGACAATAAGACAAAGGATGGTGAAGAATTACAGGCTGGAAATTAAGTAAATCAATGTCAAATGTAAAATAAAGACCTTCAGGTGCAAAACAATATCTTCAGTGTAAAAAAAAAGAATAGAGGTGGCTAGCATTAACTGAGCATAAGCTATGAGTCAGGCAGAGGGCTGAATATTTTCCAGTACTAACTTTTAATCCTCAAAATTAACCCTCAAGGTAGGTACTGTCATGACCTCTGTTAGATAAGGGGATGACGACGCCACTGAACTGCAAAGTTCATCTAACTTGCCTAAGCACATAGAAATGAACTGAAACCTCAGCAAAGCCACGCTAGCTACTGGGCCTGACCATCGTGTTTCCCTGCTTCTGCAGAATAACAACATTCTGCCTGAAGAAAGAATGGCAGAGTACTTTCTAAATCCTAGTTGAAGGCGGGTATTTATAAAGGGGCCCCAAAAGTAAAGGGCCTATACAGTTAAAGAACAATGTAAACATAAACCTCACAGTCTAGAGCCTGAGCCTGCCTCCGTGGAAACACTAAAGCCCGGGAGCTGGAGACAGGGAGGCTAAAGCCATCGTCAGGAGGAAGCTTTTCTAACATACTCCCTTTTTCAAATTGGAACTTACACATGCTTTGCTGAAGCGGTAAGGTTAAACATCTAGATGTACTGATATTCTGTAAGTGAAAGAAATGCATTTGTTACCTTGACTGTTGGTATTAGAAACCCTGGTGCTGCCTCCCTGATGAGTCCGCAGGCATTTTCTTTCCAGAAAAGGTTAAAGACCTTTTAGTGAAGGACTGAGTAGGAAAATCGAACTTGAATGGCGAAAGAGCATCTTGTGGCCAATCTTAATGACACTTAATTCTCAGATGAGGAGTTCTGTAGTAAACAACCTCTTGATTCTGTGCAAAACATTTTTAATTTCATGCCCTGCTAATCACACAGCTGTTAGATTTCTCTTCCCATCAGTTGTAAAAAATAAATAGATAATAATTGTAATAATAATTTAAGAAACAGTTGGGCTTCAAACAAAATTTGAGCCCTAATGAATTTTCCCATCTGGAATTAATAATGTAGTGGATGGTGAAATTGCCTGGATTCAGTTTATGTCAACTTATCTTACATTATTATAAGTATCAAAATGTAAGTCTCTGAACATCAAAAGCTTCTAATGTCACACATTGTAGTCTACATTGCATTCTCAGGCCAGCTTGGCACCTGATGTTTCACTCCAACAGATTTTAAGAACTTATTTCCTCCACTGTGACCTTGTCTCCTCTTAGTCACAACAGCCAGTGTGCACACAAAAGTACTGACCACTCTTGGCCTTACAGGCTCCATGTCCCAGACCCCGAAGAGGAGAAAACCAGTTTGTTCATAGTGTAAACACACAAATGAGGTATTTCTAGTGCTTTAAATCAAAACAAGAAAGGCTACTGAACTGGGCAGAAAACTCTAGATGGGAAGTGGCCCAAGAAATAGGCTGTAAGGAAGCAGCAAATTAACAAACAAAATGAAGTAAGCATGGTCAAATAAACCAGAATTTCAGCATGGTCTTCAAAGGAGAAATTCTCATATTTCTATGTATCACTCTCTCCCATTATCTTAGCTCTAAAACATTAGTTAATGCCTGAAAGATTGTCATCCTGTCCCTTAACAAGCACATTTCCTACCTAAAGTTCATCTGATGAAACTTGTGAGTCCTAAAGGTGTGTTCACCCCTCCTGATGTCCACACCCACCCACAGGTTCCCACAGCCTGCCATCCTTACCTCTTCTTTGTCACCTAGTACATTTTGCTTTGTAACACAGCTAGTTAATTTTATGTGTCTCCCATTGAATTATGACCTCCAAAAGAAAAGTTAGTATACTTAACACTATTGGTACTCCATGGTGCAAGCCTTGGGCTTCATAGAATAGATACTTGAGGAATAGAACTACATTCATAAGAAAATCAAGACACTTCCTTTTTATGGTAGTCTTTTAAAAAGCAGAGTTTTAAAGATTTATTGATTTACCCATAATAATCACCCTACAAATTCTTGTAAATG
Source organism: Muscardinus avellanarius (assembly GCF_963383645.1). Taxonomy (NCBI): domain Eukaryota; kingdom Metazoa; phylum Chordata; class Mammalia; order Rodentia; family Gliridae; genus Muscardinus; species Muscardinus avellanarius. The sequence continues at coordinate 85,025,581 of NC_137790.1, forward strand.
GCAACCACTATTGTTATCTCATTGTACTTTGCAAGTTCACATGAGTTCAGAACATGATGACAATACTCAAAATCACTGTCATGGTCTATTGGAGGAAAATTGTAGTATAAATGCAGCACTTTTCTGACTTGAACTCACAAGTATGGGTGTGAAAATCATTTCCAGGAACCTATCCTAAAAGAGCTTTCCTGAAATCTCAGCATCCCCACCCACTACTCCACATGTCAATGAAATAGCATGTCTTTCATGTCTCTTTCATGTCTCATCATTAATGATAAAGTAAGTCAGCTGTACAAAAACAAAACACTGACAATAATTTACTATGGATATCATAGCATTGGGATAACACTTTATACATTTGCTCTTTCATTTGATCTTTCTCATGCACTTCTACAGTAGAACAAAATGAAATACCTATTTCAGAATAAAGAAATTCAAAGTCTCTAAGATGTGGTTTGTCCAATAACACAGAACTAGCCAAAAATAAATTAAAAATACAACAGGATATGACTGAGGATTTAAGATTCCTCATCAAGATTTTTTTCATTTATACAAATTTGCCTTCTTATCTAACAGGATTATGAGGGAAGGAGGAAAGGAGGAAGGGAAAGAATAATGGTGGGAAAGGGAAGAGAGAGAAGAAGAGGAGTTGGGGAGGGGAGGTCAGTATGGCTGGCTAGCCAAAAGAGAGAGGGAGAGACATAGAAGGGAGGAAAAGAAGAAAGGAAAGAAGGGAGAAAGGGAGAGAGGAAGAAAGAGATCACTTTGGCTAAGATACCTAGTTGAATTTCCTGGAAAACAGGGGTGTTGAGCTACATTTTAAAGCAGTATTAATTATAGTGAGCCCACGCTGTAGGACTCAGCATCATCTGGGAGTATAATAGCAAATGTGGACCTCCTGCACTGCCTTAGTCAGTGAACCATGCCCTCTAAAGATGGGATTCCCCAGGTGATTCCAGTGGGTGCCAATTCTGAAAAAATGCAGGTTGAGAGCACAATTGGGGCCTAGGCAAATAGCATGAAGGAAGCAAGCATATACCAAGAAGAGAGACATGACATTAAAAATAAGGTGGCTCAGAGTCCAGAAAATGCACATTATATTAGCTGAGACACAAGGATGTCTGAAGAGGAGGTCTCCTGTGAGGGCTGGGCCTATAAAGCTCTAGACAAGCTGTGCCATAGTGAAGGCTGACCATGCTCTGTCCAGGACAGGATATGCAGAGGGACACCAGAGCCACCCAAACCCCAGTGTGGTCTTAAGGAAAAGGATCTGCAGACAGAAGAACAGGAGCATTGTCGCCTGATTCAGGACTAGCGATGCAGGTGGTACAGAGGCTCTTCAGAGGAGAACATCATTTTCTTCATGGAGGGAAATAAGTTCAGAAGACAGACAAGGAAAGAACATAGCAAGGCAGATGTCCAAGATGTAAGACAACATAGTGACGTGCCCTGGGAGTCACTGTCCTCAACTACAAAGAGAGTCATAATCCTGATGTGCTGAGTCCTGACACCCCAGCCTGCATGGAGCTGGCACTCAACACAGCCCCTGCCTTTGCATCACCATAAACCAATGCAGGGTGAAAGGGTCAAGACACCTAGCAGGTGAGCCTTGCCTTTAACCTCCTTTCCTTCTAATACATTATCTGGGCAGCCAGCCAGGGAGTGCACATGGTCGGTGGCTATCTTTTGTTCTTCGGGTGCATTTCATTTCAAAGCCTGAGGCTCCTTTCACTTCCTACTTCTCACTTTTACTTTGTCAGAGGGGCTGCAGGTCCTCAAGTTTATAACCTTAGGTACAGCTTTCTTTCCAAATGACACACAACAATTTCTATAGGCAAATGTGCTCTAACTTCCTTCAAAGTGGGACTTTTGGCTGCTCTGACGATGAGGCTACTCATCTCTATTGAGATGACCTGTGTTGGACAGAAGCACAACTCAGTGGAAAGACAGCCCTAATCAGCCCAGCTGGTGGACCTGAGGAGGTCTCCTGGAGTGTTTTCTAAGATGTTTCAAAGGAAAAATACTTAGAAAATAAAAAACAAGATGGCTGTCATCCTCTAGGACTTCCTATGAGATTGAACACACTTTGTCAGCACCTGCAAACAGTGCAGCATTGTATAGGCTCACAAGGCTGCTCTTCATAGGGTGGAACCTTCTTAGACTATTACTTAAAGGACAAAACACTAAAAGTGATGGGTTAAAGAATGATGCAGAAAAGACTTGGTCATCAAAAATGCCCAGAGTTTAGCTTCAGGAAGAACTGAAGGTGCTTTTGCTGTGTTTTCACCTTCCTGGTCAGGTCCCTTCTCCTGGAGTCTTCTTCTCTCACACTTCCCTCTCTGGTCCTCATTGCATGCTGCTTGGGAAATTTTCTAAACAATGCTAGAATGACACCACTTCAGGTGTTCCTTCCATTATCTTAGAAAGCATCTTCCATTATCAAAATCTTATCAATTCAAGGCCAACTTAACTGTCACTTCTCCCTTGAAGCTTTATTTTTTTGAGTCCCCATCCTTCCTGCCATTTGAAAGTGACTGTTCTTTCCTCTTCCTCTGTAAGATCCCACATTTCTACTTAAATTATAGTCATTTGCCTAATGGCTCACCTTCACCATTTGGTTCATTCTTTCCTTAAAGCTTTTTTTTTCTTTTATTGGGACTGGGGATAAAACCCAGAGTGGTGACTTGCCAGGCAAGTGCTTTGGCACTGAGCTACATCCAAGCCCTCCTTAAAGCTTTTACCCTACCATCTTGTTTTAGCCTCCCAAAATCAGAACAGGTTGATGTAATTAATTATGATTGTACAGAGACAATATAGTTTAGGAATTAAGAAGGTAGTTGCTAGAGCCAAATTACATGAGTTCAAACCCTGGCTTTATTCATTATGAACCATGTGATCTTGGCCAAACTATATAACATCAGAGATGTTTTTCATAATAGTGATAATAATAGTACATTCCTCCAAGGTCTGTTGTAAGGATTGACGATGAAAATACTCAGAATGGTGCCTAACTGGATATACATTTAGTAAAAGTCCAAGAAAGTTTAAAAGTGCCCATATCAGATGTTATTTTTCCCCTTGATACACTATCTTTTAAAAATCATTCATCCATTCAGTAAATATTTATTGAACCCTTAGATGACTCAGGTAAGACCCTAAATACCTGGGAAATAGCAACAAAACAGACATGGTCCTCAATTTAAGTCCTTATACTGAAGTGGTGGGTATGGGGGTCACTATAACATACATATAAACAAATAATATATCAAACAATGTTTTAGTTTGCATATATAGATCATATCTCCGGACAAACAATACATTCTCCTGTTCTACTTTGGACAAAATTATACATAGACTTCTTTCTGTTTCATTTATAGTTGTATTCTTAAAGTTCAGTGTTTGTTTAGCATAATTTGCCTCATTCCACCAGTTTCTGCAGGGGGTAAACAAGAAAGAGCATCTTGGGTTTTATATCATCCTATATTTGGATTTGGGGTCAACCCCCTTCCATAAACGCAGGTGTACCCCCAAAGGGTGGTATATGACTTGGAAAAAGAATACTTTTAACCTGGCAGCTGCTGTCTCTAAGCCACAGTTTTGTGATATTTGTTATTAGAGACACATTTCACTATGAGAAAGAGTTCAGTGTCATTCACAAAACTATGAACCTGACCATTCTCTCTGGAGCTATTAAAAAGGTTATTTCAGCCATTAAAAGGGTTACATCAAACTAATCCCACAGTTTTACTGCTGATGCACTTTAGAAACAGTGCTTTGGCATCTAGCAAAATAGTCATTCATCCTCTTTCCTATCTTCAGGACGTTTCATTAAAAATCATCAAAAATATTTTCCACATTGATTTTTTTATGTTGATACTTACCATTTTTAATAGCCTTGCTAATTCATGCTCCTTGATCGTTTCATTCTTACAGTCTCTACCTTGATTTGTAATTCACAATTTTGTGTGTGTGTGTGTGTGTGTGTGTGTGTGTGTGTGTGTGTGGTACTGGGGTTCCTGGAAGCCCTTCTACCTCCAGGCTACACTCCCAGACCTATTATATATATATATATATATATATATTTTTTTTTTTTTTTTGAAACAGGGTCTCGATCTCCTGTCTCTGCCTGCACGATCCTCCTGTCTCTGCCTCCCAAGCACAGGGATTACAAGCGTGTGCCACCACACCCAGCATCACAATTTTTATATTGCTATTCTACATTCCTGGGGAGCTACAAAGAGTTATCCATGCAAAAGGGTTTATGTGGAGAAAAGGTGAGAATGGAGAGTGGAAATCAATGAGTGACTTAAAATTTCAAGTTGTTTGTGTCCACCCTTCTTCCCAATTTGGTCAAAACCTTTTTCTCTAAGGAATAAAATTCATAATCTGGGCCAGAGGCAAATGAAATACCTGCCAAAGCTTCTATATCTTCCTCTCTGTGTTTGTTTTAAATAATGGTCTTCAGTGACCTGAAAATCTGTTAAGTTGCAAAGTTCATTAAAACTAAAAAACCATGAAGACTAAAACGGAATTCTGAGGAGGTCTCAGGAACTCTAAGCTTGCCTCTCAGGATGGAGAATCCTAACCACTAAAAGAACTTCCACAGAGATCAGAGCAACCAAGATCAGTCCGCACTGTCCCACTGGAAATGTACAGAAAGTACACCACACAGTCAGAACACAACGACTCTATATCAGCTATGAGAGCAGTTACCAACTGTAGGCAGATTCAGCAGTGGAACCTTCTGTCTGAGTGAAATGACATAAAACCCTCCATCTTTTCTTTTCTTTTTTTTTTTAACTTTTTATTTTGTGGTACTGGAGATGGAACCCATGGGCATTCTACCTCCAAGCTATAGCCCCAGACCTATTTTTTATTCTTTATTTTGAAACATGGTCTCACTGAGTCATAAAGGACCCCACTAAGTAGCTGAGGCTGTCCGCAAACTGTGATCCTCCTGTCTCAACCTCCCCAAAACCCTTTTAGCAAGTCAACAAGATAAGTACTCAGCTTGAAGGGTCAGAGTGCCCGCTGCCCATCTAGGTGGTAGAGGCTTCCCTTCCACCCCAAACCCAGAGCTCCCTGGAGGTTATAGTAAAAAAATCCACTCATGTAGTCTCATTTTATCCTTAACAGCTCTGCAGAAGAAACTGAGGCATGGAGATGAATTGTGTTTCATGGGCTCAGAGCTAGTAAAGAGCATGGCCATAAATTTTCTTCAAAGAAACTGTGTTGCCTTTCCCCAAATATATAGTATTTGTGCTCCAAAATTCAGTCCTGTGGGACAGATGAAATAGTCAATATAATCCATGTGCCAAGTACAATTCAGAAATGTATCCAAGGTCAAAGAGCGGGCACTAACAAATACAGACAGCTAAATAAGGCATTGGGAAAGCCAGTTTGTAGAGAAACACAAAACATCCATTCTGTAAGTTCAAGTTTGTTGGGATGGTTCTACAGTGAAAACAGCAAAATTACAGTAGAGAGTTGTTGTTGTTTTTTTTAGCTACTATACATAAATGTGTCAGGCACAAAGTCAAACCACTCTAAGATGATGTGAAATCCATTCAGTTTTAAGTACAGAAAAACATAGCAGCATTTGTGTGAGGTGTGGGAGACACGTAACCCAAATGTGCTCCTTGGGTTACTAACTTGAACTAGGAATTCGCTAAAAAAGTGTGAGAAGCCCACAAGAGAGAGAGTTGAGCAAAAAACATTGTGAGACACATTTGATATAATAGTCATATGATTAACAAACTGTCACATCAAACTTTTCTGCAACGTGGGAACACTTTGACACTTCATATTTTTAAAACTGACATTTTGATTCATTACTGTAAATAGCACTTTGGGTTAAATATTGTGACAAGGAACAGATCATATATATATGTACATATATATGCACTCTATATATCACGGGTGTGTATTTTTCTAGCTCTGTAACATTTCATAATATAAGAAACCTTTTCCTACACTAACAGTTTGGGCCAGTATGTAAACAGGCCATTTCATTCCTGGAGCACCCCTTTCTTTGGGAAAGAGGCAGATGGATTTTTTTCATCCCATAGAGAGTCTATGAAGTAGAAAGATTTCAAGAGTAACAGGATAACTTCTAAAGAGACTCTGAATATGACTGTGAACTCCCAGTGAAAAATTTTATAAAGATTGTTCTAATGCACTGCCCTTGAGTTCACAGAATCACTGTCACAAACATACATGAAATGCTCCTTTTGTCTTCAAGGTGCTCCCACTCTACCTGAGCAAACTGGCACACACATACACAAAACTCTAAAGCAAAGCAGAGATGTTTGAAGCAAGGAAGATGCGAAGTAATGCCTTTTGCCTTTGGCTTCTTTGTCTTCTTTTTTATTTTCCTCTTGCTTTCTTTTGAATTTTGCTTATAATAAATAACATGTTCCCAGAAGGACTGTTCATACTGCAAAGTGATTCAGCCGAATTAAATAAATATGGGTATCAACTGGTGCTGAAGAAATTTAGGAAATTTGAGAAATGCTTAGATTCTTAAGGTAACTTTCTTCTCATAGAAAGAATAATGTTTAACTTTCATATGATATCAATCAATAAACTTTCTTACTTTCACTTTACCTCTAGGTATAAATTGTCCATCCCTCCCTCAAGTATCTAAGTTTCAATTTAAATTTTCTTTTTCTTAATTCCAAAGTTATTATGTACTCCCAAATTATAAAAAAAATCATCTCAACACACACACACACACACACACACACACACACACACACCCCAGAAATAGATCCCTATGCATGCTTGTCTTTTGTATTCAGCTTTCTATCTGGACATTATACCATTATTATTCAATTCATCCTCCTTAAACACCTGGAAAGATACAAAAAAGAAACATGAGATCTATATATAACAAGATATTATACTTACTACACATTAGCATTGCCTCTGCAATGAAATTTAAATTAGGCAATGGTTTTCTTTCTGAGCACATAACACACACAAAAAAAAAAAGACTGTTCCACATCTGTGGTTTTTTGTGTTTTTTTCCAAAAAGGATGCAAATGTTATCAATCAAACTCATCCAAATCCTATAAAAGAAAGCGTAATAAATATTAACTAATAGATATGAAAAATATTAAGAAATTACAAAATAGTAATAATCAACAAAAATATGGGTTTCAATGTTAGCATTCAAAATTCTTGCATCCTTCTTTGCAATTAAAAGAAATATGTGGTCTACTTTGATTCTCCACTAAATTAATCAAGCCATTTAGGGCAGATAGCCTTTTCTCCTTATTCTGTAAGAACTCCAATTTGTTAAAGTTAAGGAGAGTTGCAAACTATTTCAATGTTTATTTCAAATTAAAGAAATTAAATACGGAGAGAAATGTTGTCTTTTTCCCCTGGCTTACTGGAAAAACAAAGCTGCTAAAATATTGCCCAAAGCATAATTACTGTTTGAACCTGAGGACTTTTAATTATTTCCCCAAACTCTTAAGGGGGTATATTACAATCTAAAAAGTAGAAGCCTGAACCACTGTCGAAGAAACAAGGCCTTTTCTGTAAGTAGCAGGGAAGAGTAAAATTAACAGTATACTATTAGAAGACATAAGCTCTACATGCAAATCCATTCTTCAGTACTTATTGCTTGAGATGATTTTGAGCAGGTCACTTAACTTTCATTTATTTTTCTTTGCAAAATAAGGATAACAAAGCATATTAGGGGTTATGAAAATTAAACAGAATGTAAAAGAAATATGAATAGAATCTTCACTTAGAGCACAATTTGACCAGCATTTAATAGAAATTTTTAAGAGGTCATATGAATTCAACTGGTTCAACTCAATTAATATTTACTAGCTCCTCAATCTAGACATTTGGCTCTCTGCCTTAGACCATGGTTAAAACACAAGGAAGAAGGAAAGAGAAAATATCCATCTAAGTTATGATTTCTGTCTCCTAGAACCCTTTACTCTTATGGGACAGATAATATTTCACATATGAACTTTGGGGAGAATGCTTGCCATTATATAATAAAATTCAAAAATTAAAAAAGGCATTGTACTGAAATGACTTGCTCTTATGGACATTTTCATGCCTTATATGACATCAAGACAGGGCTCACAGCAGTAGAATATGACATTATTTTTGCCTGGCCCTGAAAGCATCCAATACATGGAATCTGATGGGAAAGCCCCACTCGGAAGGGTCTCTGCAAATGTGCATTGACTCCTGAGTGGCACCTTGGGTACATACTCCAAGTCTCTTAGTCCATTTTCTGTTGTTACACTAGAATACTTGAGATGGCATAATGTATAAGCCAAGTTCACTTGGCTTATGGTTCTGGAGTCTGGAAGGCCAAGCGCATGGCACTGGCATCTGGCAAAGGCCTTTGTGCTGCATCATCCCACAGTGCAAGGCAGAAGGGCAAGAGAGCAAGAAAGCAAGAGGAGCGCCAACTCCTTTTTATAACAAGCCCATTCTCAAGATAGCTCACGCACTCCCACAATCACGGCATAATGTAACATAACCCTCATAACTTAATAACCTCTCATTCAGCTCCATCTTCCAAAATTGCTAGACTGGGAGTCTCCAAAATATGAATTTCTGGGGACACGAAAACCACGGTACTCTCCCTCATTCACCTCTTCCTTCCCTTCTTTCACCTCCTCTGCTCAATCCTGGGGACAGCCATGTCCTCAGGTGTGGTCAAGTTACAGCCTTGTCCTTACTACTTCAGTCTTGACCTTGAACAAATCACTTGCATCCCTGGGCTATGGTCCTCACACATCCAGTACGAGTAGAGGACATTTAACATCTTTATATGCTCCTATATGTACAAAGTCCATGCCCTACAGTTCCCAGAAGTTTCCAAGTGACCACTGATCCTCAGCCACAGGTCCTGAAGAGGCTCTGACATGACCACATCCACAGCTTCTATTATGGAGAAGGTCAGGGACTCCTTCAGAAAATAGCTGATCTAAACAGAGCCCAAGGAGTGTCATGGCAACACTGCTCACGAGCTGCCAGAGGTAGGGAGGAGAAGCAGCCAGCGTGTGTGTACAGCTGCTGCATTTCAGAGCGGCACTCAAACCTCGTTAATATCATCTTGCTTAATACAGAGTCCCATAGATCATAGGCTATTTTTACTATGTATTTAACAGATTTATGTATCGTCTTCCCTGCCAGCACTTTCAGAGCCCAGTACAGGCAGTCATGTCATGAAAGAGACTTCAAGACCTTAGGCCACCCAGGGTTAACTCAGGAGAATGACCAGGGGGAGAAGCAAAGGAAATAGAAAAATAAATAAATAGAGAGGAGAAAAAGATTCTCATTGAGGTCAAGTCTAGCTGGGAAAGAGGACAGAATATGATGGAATAAGAGCCAATAAAATTCAACATTACAAACACTTAAGAATGAGGCACCCATGTCGCTGCTTTCCAAAGACTCACAGATGAATGTATAAAGAAGGTAGGAGGCTTGAGTCCTCTCTGCCTGGGTGACCCTCTCGCCTCAATTTTGATCACAATCTCTGCTTGTTTCCACTCCTCTCTACATTCCAAGCCTCTCAAAACAGTCATGGATACAACTGTAAGAATCCCTATACCCCAATTCTAGGAGTAAAGCATCTATCTACTAAACAGTGCTTTTCCAGCTTATAGGCAAAAGTTTTTACTACACGTCCTACTTACAACCTGTCTTCCTCATAGAGGAATGGGAATTCTACCTTCAACAAGTGACCAAGCTTAACCATGGGAAAGAAACAATGCAAGGCCAGTCACATAGTAGATATCCAATGAATATCTGTTTCCATCTGCTCAATAAGCAGAATGCCACCTGAACCACATTACTTCTAATAGTCTTTATGGAAAGTAATGGTCTAGCCAAGTCCTACTGGTAAACAGAGACTCAGACACCGAGTATCTCTGTCCTGTTCAGACCTTCCATTAGTTGGCAGGTAAAGTACCATCTTCCCTTGCAGGGGGTACTGGACTAGACAGATTATTTTCAAGTTCCTTTCCAGTTCTGAAACTATGTTATACGCCTGTAAGTCTCATATCCACTCCAGAAATAAGCAAAAAATGGAGGGAAAGAATCTGAAGAACATGGTCTTCTTTATTGAACACTTTGCCTACTACATTATGCCAAAAATTCAGAAAGGCAGAAAGTAGTTCATAGATCCGATACCTTTATCTTACCTGTGAGGAAGGAGAAGGTGGAGGGGAAAGAAAGAGAGGATAAAAAGATGGCAATACAAATAAAGTTTCATCATAAACCAAACCTAAGTTGAGCCAGAGGCAGAGGGAATGCCTGGGAATGCCTCCAGTCCTAGCTACTAGGACTAAGGGGGAGGGGGAGCACTTGAGCCCAGGAGTTTGAGGACAACCTGAGCAACATGATGAGATGCCATCTCAAAAAAAAAAAAAAAAAAAATGCTGGATTCCAGAGTCAGGTATAGACAGGAAGATTTTCTTAGAAGGAGGGCACATGCTGGTCATTCACACAGGGATTCAAACAAAGGAGAAGAGGGACCAAGGGCATGGACTGCAAACTGGATCAACAGCCATGGCTATGAACTGAGGAGCACAGTATCATCAGTCCCAATGTACAAGAAATTTGCAGTTCATAGATTCAGTGGCTGATCAAGGGCTCACAGAGCCTCTGCTGGACCAGTAAGATTCCAGTTCTGCAACATTTCAGGGTATTGCTTTTACCACTTTGATGAACTGTTGAACAGTCAGACTCTGACACCTGGTCCTCAGCTAGGCAGACCCAGTCTGTCTACTACAGAAGATGAGGGACATCTGGAAAGGAAGATGCACAGCAGCTATTTATAGCAAAGGTTTCATACTGAGTAGACATTTAGTGAGTGCTGTCTATGTACAAGCATGGTACAAGGATTTATAAGACAGAGCTGTATAACTCCAGAGGATACCCAAGGCACATATCAGATGGGAATTTAAAAAAAATAATCTCTTTAAACACAGGAGGACTCGGGTGCCAACACACGTAGTGATGGCCCCAGCCAGACAGCACAGGCATATTGGCACCACTGTAATTTGTCCATCCACCAATATGCTTCCCAAAAAACACCCATATGCTTTCTTTTAGCTTCCATATGCTTTTTCAGCAAGGAAACTAAAATATTTCATTAGTTTTGAGTAATTAATAATTACTTATTTCACAATAGTCGCCCTCATTAAAAAATGAAAATAACTGATTAAGCTACAGGATCCTGGCTTTCAGCTCAAGCTTTTTTTCCCCCCTTCATTCTTCCCCTCTAGGAATTGAGTAATAGCGTTAAAGAGCCAATGTGGAAATATTCGCACTACAGGGAATGATGAGTTATCACACACACAGCCCAGCATTCCTCTTGACTGAGACACTGCGATTTAATAAAAAGAATATGGACTTGGGGATCAGAAAGACTTGGAATCCAGTTGAATCGGACCCCTTGTGAATAGGACTTCTGATGAAATGAAGGGCGTTGAAAAGATAAGCCAGCTGGATCCCTTCAACTCAGTTCTCTGTTATTCTCAAGAAGTGACTTCACAGGGCTCCCTACCACTATCTCAAGGCCTGGGTACAGCACACCCCAAGAATGTGGGCAGCATGCCAATCATTAGCAGGCCGTGGCCAAGGGCTTTGAAATGGTCTCAGGCCTACAAGAATGCTTCTCAAACTAATGAGCATGTGAACTACCTGGGGATCTTGTTAACATACAGATTCTCAATCGGGATATCTAGGATATGGCCTGAGAACTGCATTTCTAACAGGCTCTGTAGAGATAATGATGCTGATGGTCCTACTTTGAGAAGAACCTAAAAAATATCAAGATGAACTTAGGAAACAGAATCTGTAAAAACAAGGTGTCTGTCTCATTGCACTTTGATGAGGATTATTAATCATATGAACAATGGGCTAGCTTTTCATCACTGGGACCAAACAAGAACAATTTAGAGGAAAATAGATTTAGTTTGGCCCATGGTTTTCAGAGGTTTCAATTCATAGTCAATCAGGCTTATTTCTCTAAGCCTGAGGTGAGGCAGAACATAATGGCAGAAGGGCGTGGCAGAGGAAAGTTGCCTGTCTGAAAAGGGCAGCCTTGCGGCAAAGATTGAAGAGACAGAAAGAAGATACTCCTCTACAAACGTACTATCTCCAACTAGGTTCCACCTCCAGTAGTCATTCAGCCATCAGTGGATCAACCCACTAATTAGATCAGGGTTCTCATGATCCAATCACGTCCCCCAAAGCCCCACCTTTGAATACATGATTCATTGGGAAATCTAAACCCTCTTGGATAGTATGCCTTGTACTAAGCAGCACAGTTATACTTTATCAACACAGTCATTCTGTCAGTAAATTATTATTTCCACTTTATAGAAAAACAAGGCTGAGACTCAAAAGAAATCAAGTAGCTCATCTTAGACCACGCAGCTAATAATGCTGGGCTCCAAATCCAGGTGTATGTGCCCATCCGTGTGAGCATATATCAACATGAGGCAGAAAGTGCAAGTAGGTATTACTGAAGAATGTTGGTATGAATCTGGTTCTTGTTCTCCATTATTCCCAGGGAGCCAGTAACTTGCCACTTGAATTTTGGTAAGTCCCGTCCCTTCTATTAGCCTCCAACCCCTTTGCTGTAAGGTGAGGTGTTACCCCTGACAATCTCTAAGGCCTCCCCTGCCCTGACATTGGCTTTTACTCTTCTGGCTCACCCACGTACTCACAGTGGGTCACCAACACTAAGTATCAGCCTCACACATGTGGCAGTCATTACGACTTGGCAGAATCCAAATTCTAGCTGCTCACATCTGCATTTGTGCTGAACTATGCATGGTCAGAAATCTATCTCTGTTAAAAGTCCCACGCTCAATATAACAGGGGGGAAAAAAACAACAAACAGATTCCCCAGAGCACTGAAATTCCACTTTGGTCAATAACTTAAAGTACAATCAGGGTACTGTGATCCTAATTACTTTCTGTCTCCTTCTCATTTCACATATTGAGACAACTAATTTGATAGTAGAAGTTTAAAAAATGAAAAAAACTATTATGTGTTGTTTATAGTGCATTTATATAACTGCTCAACATTTTTTATTCCGCCTTAAGGTTTAGATAAAAATTTAATTAGTGAATTATCATATAAGTGATTCAGAATGTGTGATCTTGTTCCTCACCAAACTCCCTATCACACAATCACTATACTACTCTGGGTCCCATTTGCCATTTTTCTACCAGGAATTTCCATGGTTTATAAACTTGTTTCATCATCCTTATTCATATTTCATGTTATCTCTAAAGATAGTTGCATATTTTGGAGCTCTGGATTTAATCAAACTCTGGTTTTGTTAGTTGTATGACTTTAGGCAAATTGCTCAACCTTTCTGAGCTTGGTCTTCTCATACCCCAAAATAATTTCTATTTTATAAAATTAAATAATATATGGTATTAAAGTGAGTAGCACCTAGCTGGTTCTGGGTTTAAAGTACATTTGAGTGAATAAACCAATGATTCAGTAAGAATTTCAGTACTAAAATATCACTCAACAGTTGAAGACATGTCAATCTCCACAGTCATGCTAAGTCAGGCTGACAGAGCAGAACAGTAAGTAAACTGTGGAAAATTTTAATAGCAATAGGAATTGTATGTCAACCATATGTCATCTCAGACGTCCCACATAAAAAAAAAATTTGTCTATCCTAGAACTCATATATGGCCTTCAGAGTATCTATAAACACATGAAATTGTAGCTAGTATTTCTGCAGATGTGCAATTTTCAGATAGTTCATAGATTTATCTGGATTTCCCAAACTTCAGTTGTCGCTGCTATCCCAAACACAACTGCACACGTGGGCACACACACACACACACACACACACACACACACACACACACACCTAACTACTGCCTTAAGCAAATCCCTGAACAGGAAGGGACTTGGCAACTTTCGGACAGAAGGCTATAAAATAAAATAACAAATAACACTGTTCATATAGTATAGGTGGTGAACCTTATAATGTTACCCACACCAAACCATAGAGAAGGGCTCTGAATTCAAAACACCTGCGACTATAAACTTGCTATGCACACCAGAGACTCATGGAAATCAGAATGGGGTGACTTTTGACATCATCTCTTCCACCTACTAATTGCCATCTCATGGATGGAAAAACTGAGGCTCAGAAAAAAGTCATCTGACCACTAAAGTCACAGCAATTTAACTGGAGCCAGGATTTTAATCTCAGATTCAGTAAAATCACTCTTTGAATCTCTCTCTGTACTGTGTGGCTCATGGTTAGTGTTTAAATCAATTTTCTCTAATTTATCTTCTATCTGATTGACAATCACTACTCTCTTCTCTGGAACAGAAAACCCCATGAAAATGAGATTCATTTTGACAAAGCCTGCACTAGCTTTTGCTCAGTTCCAGGCCGATCCCACAAGAGCAAAGTGGCAAGAAGGGTTTTTAAAAGTGAGAAACACTGCTATAAATCTTTTGCAGTTCCAGACATTGGGAATAGCAGGTACTAAACTAGATTTCACTTTACTGGCTATTACTCTTCTGTCTCCTAGTTTATTAATCCCTCATCTGTCTTCTCTTTATCAGTGTTTCCAAAGATGTTCAGTAAGCAGTCATGCAAAAGTTCATCCTCAGCTTCCTATAATTTACTAGGTCAGAAAAGGGAGGGAGGCAGGTGGCAGAGAGTGGTGAGGCCAGAGTCAAAAACCCTCAGAGGAAGGACCGCAAAGGAATCCACATACGGAGAGTGCATAAGCCAGCCAGAACTCTCTGTGCCACCACTCCATAAAATTAATAAGGATGCTTAAAGTCAATTCATGATTCAAGTCCCTCACATCCTTGTGTTGACACTGAGATCTGTTTTGTCTGAAAGACAACAGCTGTTTAAATAGTAGGAAAAGAAAAAAATAGTTTATTACACCAAGACCTGTATGCGTGTTGTTTGTATGACTTTGTACTTGACTCTGACGTATAATTACAATGCACCAATAAAACATAAAAAAGAAAGCCAGTTTATAGGAAGAGGTTTATCAAGTAAAGATACAAGTGTGGTGTAAAAAGAAGAGACTCCAAACCAGGATTAGCCACCAATATCTTAGACAAATGGGATGCCCACCTTGATCTCAAAATCTCCAACTCTGAAATGGAAAATCTGATTAAATTGATTCTTAAAGTCTTCTCTGCTTTTCATATTCTGCCCTTTCCTTACTTCCCAATGATTCACCCTGGAAAATTCAAACAACTGAAAAATCTACTTCTTAATACTATTTAAAAAAGGGTGACTTTGACAGATCCTCTAAAAATGAGAACAAGAACAATGTCAAGGAACAGAAGACAGTTATTTTTTTCCTTTCTAATTTGAAATTATGTTTCTCTGGGGTTAGGGGAAAGACCAGGGTATAAATACCCAATCATATATAATTCAAAATAATAAGTGCTTTTCTGGTATGTAAAAGAAGCAAAAGATAAAGAGAAAAATAAGCATCTTCGTGATATATGGTTGAGTCATTAAATTTTGGAAGCTTGGTAGCAGTGGGGAGAAGAGGATGCCAGAAAATAAAATAATAGAAATGCTATGATCAACTGATATACCTTGTTATGAGATCCTGAACTAGACCTCGACCTCAAAGAAAGAAGATGCTTTGCCCAAGGAGACATAGCCAGATGACAACAAAGCTTGGATTAGAATTAGATTTTTATGGCTTGTGGTTTACATGATACATATATATTGCTTCAGTCCCCAAAATAATGAGATTCTGCTCAGTTAATTAAGGAAGTAAGTATGTTTCTAACTACTGTCTCTACCTTCACTTAAAAAGACAATAATTGATGCCAGGCATGGGGGCACACATTTGTAATCCCAGCATTTGAAAGGCTGAGATAGGAGGATCGAGGTTTGTGGACAGCCTCAGCTACTACTTAGTGAGACCCTTTGTAACTCAGTAAGACCCTGTTTCAAAATAAAGAAGAAAAATTAGGGCTGGGGGAGTAGCTTGGAGGTGGAATGCCCCTGGGTTCCATCACGGATACTGCAAAATAAATAAATAAATAAATAAATAAATAAATAAATAAATAACAATTGATTAATTTTATTTAAAGGAGACGAGAGCTGTTTTCCCCAAATTACAAAAAAACAATTTGCCCTGGCAATACAGACAAGTCTATGAGAATTAATTGGGTATTATTCATCCTTGCTAATGAATCACTCTGTGGAAAACAGGGATAATCAACGGTCTACAGGAGCCCTGAAGCCTGTTTGTGTTCCAGTACATATCTTGCCTGTTAAAGAACACGAGGTATCAGCTCTAAATAGTAAACAGAGTATACCGTTTCAGATTCCATGAAGTGCAGCTTTAAATAGATTTGGTTTGGAAATGGGACAGGGAACACACCACAGTTGGCGAATCAAGGATGAAAGCAGAGAAAAACTATGATTACACCATTAAGTGGATACCTGTTGACATGCCTACTGTCAAGTCTAATTATTTATTTAAAATGTTATTCTTTATTCATTACTGCCAGTGATACCAGTTATTACTACAAGATTATTTTATATTTCAGTTTTCTGGGGTGTGTGTGTGTGTGTGTGTGTGTGTGTGTGTGTGTGTGTTTAGGACTGGGGATTGAACCCAGGAGTGTGCTACCTCCAAGCCACACCTCTGACCAAACTTTTTTTTTTTTTGGTATGGAAATAGGGTTTCATTAAGTTGCAGAAGATGCTGCTAAGTTGCTATGGCTGGCCTCAGACCTGTGATCCTCTTGCCTCAGCCACCTAAATACTAGGATTATAGGCATGTGCAAGATTATTTGCAGCATTCCCCCCAGAATATTTAATTATCTGCCTTCTGAGGGTTGAAAAGTGTTTATCCTTCCTAACCAGCCCCATTTTCAACAGAGATTAGATTTATAGATAGACAGATAATAGATACATAGATAAAAATCCCCTTTAAGAGCAATTTTTTAAACTTTCAAAGTGTACTTAAACACCTCTTTGTAGTTTCAAGATAGATTTCAGTGAGGAAGGGGGACATTGTTAACCTCTTTACTTATCAAAGCGTACTCAATGTCATTTAAGAACTGGCACCTGGGGGACATTTTATATGATAAATGTAATTTCTAAATGAATAATTTATATCTCTGCCTGTGAGAACTATTAAAAACTATGGTAGGAAATGCTTATAAGACATCCTTTTTCTGAATTATGTAAACATAAAAATAACATAATCAAAGGAAATTTTTCAGAGATATTTTGTGGATTATAGTGAGACTAAAAGTTGGGGCAGAAAGCATCTACTCTTTTTTTTTTAGTTATATATTTATTTTTGCCTAGAACTTTTTTTTATAATAATGCTTTCTTGTAAAAATAAGAAAAAATATATTTTTTTTTTATTTTCAGTATAAGGAATTGAACTCTGGAGCATTTTACCTCAGAGCTACACCCACAGCCCATTTTTTATTCATTTATTCGAAACAGGTCCTCTACGTTGCAGAGTGCTTCACAAATAGCAATCCTCCTGTCTCAGCCTCCACAGTACTGGGATTACAAGTGTGTGCCCCCCCATGTCTGGCTAAAAAAAAAAAAAAAAAAATCTTAAAAACACAAGTGGTAGCTGGGCATGGTGGTGCCTTGTAATCCCAGAACATGGAAGGTTAAGAGGTTGGTAGCCAGCCTGTTACTTAGTGAGAACTTGTTTCAAAAATAAAGAATAAAAAATAAAGCTAGGGGTGGGTGTGGCTTGGAGGTAGAATGCCCCTGGGATCAATCTCCAGTACCACAAGAAAAATAACAGGAGCTACTATTTCAATTATGAAATTTCCTGTCTGTACACATCCCACGTATTTATATATATGTTCTTTTTAAAGAGTATGATTAATATTAGCTCTGAAAATTAGTTTAACCTAACTCCATAATTGCCTTAATTCCAAATTGCTAATTCCTAAGAATAGGGGGTAGGATCAACCAATCTCAGTTTTTTCCAAGATCTGTGTAACTGAA